>NC_058519.1:4417923-4733489 GCF_904849725.1 Hordeum vulgare subsp. vulgare | reverse complement strand
GGCTTAACAAAGTGAGAAACCCAGAGATAGGAGGGAGAAAGCAAAATAGAGAGAGGGAAGGCTAAATCAGTAGTTAAGGGATACCCTTTCCAAAGGTCCTGTCACCTTCTTTTGTGGAGACAAGTGACGCACTGTGTGACACTTTTTTTATTCAAAAACACCAAATTTTGTTCATTAGAAACAACAAGTACTCTAACTACTAGTCTGGGAAACTCATGAGCAACTTTAGGTGGTGTTTCTTTCCGAGGGACTAGACTTTTTTTAGTCCGAGGGACTAAAGAAAAAAGTCCCTCCAATAGAGTCTTTTTGTTGTCCCTTAACGAAAAGTCCCTCCTGTTTCTTTACATAGGGACTAAAAGGGACTTTTTAGTCTAGTCCCTGGACAAAGAAACACCACCTTATTAGCTACTCTAACTACTAGTCTGTGGAGTACATCGTTTCTGAGGAAAGTTATAGTTTCGTCTAATGGCTCCTCAAACCAATCAACAAAGCAACTTGAATCTAACTACTAGTCTGGGAAGCTCATGAGCAACTTTATTAGCTACTCTATTACAATGCTCCAACCTAGAGATGGAGAAACAACAAGCACGATTATAACAATCGTCAACAATTTTCGCCACCACACATGCAGATTTTCCTCCATTGTTTACGTTGTCAATGACAGCCAAGTTATCACAGCTAATCATGAGGCTGTTGTAACCCGCCCTTTTTGCAAGAGAGAGTCCAAATCTGAGAGCCAAAGATTCGGCGTTAAGACAACCGTATACCATCGATCCTGCCATTACCTCCCGCAATGAAATTTCCTTTAACATCTAGCGGGACCATTCCAACAATACCTCTATGAATGTCTTAATGAAATGATGCATGCATATTTTTTAACGAAGCCCCTCGAAGGACTCGTCCGACCCTCTTTTCTCAACAAAGCATTATTGGACGTGAGGGCATGAATCCAAATAAATATCTGGATGGCACTGTAAACTTTCTCTTCATGGACCAACTTACATCTTTCCCACCATAAGTACCAGCCAGTAATTGCAATCATCTCCCAGCCATTTTCAGTTCACATATATAATAGATAAATCCTGATCTAGGAAAATGAGTCGAAATTCCAGAATTGTCTCCCCATCACGATCTTATTAACATCGTCCATGCCCAACCTCCTCCAAACTTCTCTAGGTTTTTTGAGAAGAAATAACACATGCTTTGTATCTTATGGACCCAAGCAACACGGGGAGTGTACCATGTAATCTATGCCAGATAAAATTCCTAATCTTTGACGGCCACGAGAGCTTCCAACTATTGCACCAAATAGGTTTGTGAGTGGCTTGTCCCATGCCATTTGTATGTGTTAGTTTCATACCATGTTGATTATCCCATTTCATGAAATATGCAGAATGGACCAAACACAAAGTGTTTTTCATAAAATTCTGGGCAACAAAATCTTGCATGTCATGTTAAAGGAAAGATATTGCATGCCATAACCCTTTGTGCATCAATATGCCCTACATCCCAGCTATTAGAAACTGGATCAATAATGTTTGCCACCCAGGATAACAAATGGCCCCCTTTTAGAGTGAAAGTATTCCTAGTGGCATAATTTGGACTCCACACGTCAAATATATCCTTTCTTTAGAGAATTCACACCCACCGAAATACTTTGCCAGGTAAACGATGATTCCTTTTTTGAGTTTGTGTTCATTAAATACCAACTAGGAAAAAGTTGGACTATCATGACATTAGCTCATAAAGAGATAGGGTTCTCAATCAGACGAAAATCATGCTTTGCCAACATTGCCAGATTCAAAAAATGGATATCCCGAAAACCAATCCCTCCTTCATAGTTTCGGACACATATTTTCAACCAAGCAATCAAATGAATCCTTTTTTGATCTCCTCATATTCGCACAAAAATGTGTCAGCGCGTCAATAATTCCTTCAGAATTGTTTCAGGAATTTTAAAGACAGACATTGCATCTGTGGGTATGTCTTGGACAACAAACTTCAGGAGGATCTCCTTCCCTCCAACGAATAATTTTTCTTTCCAACAACTAATTCTCTTGATAATGGAATCAATCATATAGTGGAAAGAGTCAAATTTATCCATCCCTCCATTGGCATGCAACCTCAAATATTTATGACTACGGGCTCCTTTAATGATATGCAGGTTTACACATATATGTTCTTCACCTCGTCCCTCGTTTTGGGGATGAAAAAAATAAAGGTTTTATTAATATTGACCAATTACCTTAAAGGCACACAGTGGGAGTCCACAATTGGCTTCAAAGTGTCAACATTATGCATATTTTCTTTCATGAGGATGAGTGTGACATTAGCAACTTGAAGATTGGGCATAGGAGGTTCGTCTCTACAACGCTTCAAGCCCAAGATATCACCACTCTCCTCAACGTGCGTCAAGAGAGCCGTCAAATGCCCTATGCAGAGCAAATAAAGATAGGGAGAAAGAGGATCACCCTGCCATAAGCCCCTCATTAGTTTTAAACTCTGAATTTCTTCCGCATTCTATCTGAACCAGTATTCAATTGAGGAGACACATTGCATTCCAATCTCTCAAGAAAGCAACTCAACCCGGTCATAAGTTTCACGCATATCCAGTTCTGTAACGCACAAACCCTATTTACCTTCTCTCTTACTCTTTATTGTATGAGAGAACTCATAAGCCACTAAGACATTATCTGTAATCACTATTGAAATAAAAGCAACATGACTACGACTGACAATTTCTGGAAGAAAAGCCTTCAAACGAGTTGCCACCATTCAGTCAAGAAACTCATACACGACATAATGTAAGTTGATAAGTCAATGTTGCGAAACCTTTTCCAGAGAATTAACCATGGAGATCATCATAATCACATTACCATTCCACCCAGGACTGATAGTACATGTAGTTACCACATAGAGGACGTCCTCAACCAAATCATTCCCTAACAAGGGCGAAAAACTTGCAAGTGTGATAGTTTGTTGTAACCAGGGAATTTTGGTGGGACTTCTTCCAACCCACGAGAGGGACGGGTGGGATTATTTCTGGCTTTTGTGGTCGATTTTTAAGTTTTTATTTCTTGCATCGTGACTTCAAATCACAAACAATTTTTACTATAGCATATCACATGGAAGCAGAAATGGATTCTTTTCAGCCAACATAGCACAACTATACTTCACATGAAAAAAATAGAGACATGAAGAAGGGCCTATGAAAATTTAAGATCAATGAACTAGTGAGCAGATTAGAGATAGACTAATGCTGGAAATACATAAATAGGAACACAACCACATATAAAAATTATATATAAGTTAGTCTATCTCTAATCTGCTCATTACTTCATTGATCACAAATTTTATCGGTAGCTTCAGATCTGTTGACTAATAACTAGTTTATTAGCGAGCAGATTAGAGATAGATTAATGTTGGAAATACATCAAGAGGAACAAAAACACATCTGACCAGACAGAAAGATTACTAACATTTCTATACACCTAGCCTATGATTAGCTCGTCATCCAAATTGTTTGAACATATCATGTGCTACCATCTCCCACTGGTTGAACCCAATAACCATAAGCTCCCTGGAGTTCGCCTGAGTGAGTAACGATCACGTGGGATATAATTTCCTCTTCCAAATTCTCTTAGGTTTATCCTGTATCACCTCGGTGCCCTCATGGCCCGAGGCTACGCAAGAAATGATGTCTGGCATCAAAGGAGCCATATACCACTCTAACCCACATCTTGAGCCTCTGTATCTAAACCCTCTTTGTCTACTAAATCCTCACACAAACTCTGTAATGATGTGACACCAAGATTATTTAGTTCAGCCTGAGTCATAAGTTTTACCGCTGCTAAGTTTGTAAGTAAATCCAAGGCTCTATCAACTTCTAAGTCTAGTAGGTCATTAATTGATTTAACTATTTATTTTCCATT
The DNA here is from genome assembly GCF_904849725.1 of Hordeum vulgare subsp. vulgare. Taxonomy (NCBI): domain Eukaryota; kingdom Viridiplantae; phylum Streptophyta; class Magnoliopsida; order Poales; family Poaceae; genus Hordeum; species Hordeum vulgare. The sequence goes on along the minus strand of NC_058519.1, from coordinate 4,729,557 downwards.
ACCACCAAGAGATATCCCTAAATTGCTTGCATTATCTATAATTTCATTCTCAGTAAAAAGGGAGAATGGAACAACTTGTATCTACATACATCCCTATATTTTCTTTGACATCGATCGTGAAGCTTGGCTGCCCTCGTAGAGCGCCCCAACTTTATATCGTCTATATCTGGTTCGCCCTTAATCTGATGACTATAGCGCCTGTCACCGGATGTAGGATTCGGAATCCCTCCGAAGCTGATCACATCCTCCATGGGGACCTCGGTCGGGGTTCGGCCACATGCCTTATGTCTAACCGTGTCTAAGCTGATAGAGTGTTGATAATTGCGCCATCGGACCCATCGGTGTGCCCCCCCCCCCATGCTGGGCCGAGAAAAAGCAATACCAGACTGCCCCCGGTCAACTGCGGCTGGTTAGCCAGCCTTAATGTGCCTCTCCTCCGCTGAATCAACCATGAGCAGGGGGCGTGCCGCCCCTGCACTACCTCCACTGCCGGAGGAGAGGCAACCTAAGCCGGTCGATCCTCATGCACCGCGACTGGTGATCCGGCGTGATGATGGTGTCCATCCACATCCATCTGTGGGAATATCTCATGTGTATGCGACATCGAAGTAGAACCTAGTGAAGACGGAGACGATCGCCGAGCCTCCTACCCGCGACTATCCACTGATACGTCTCCAACGTATCTATAATTTTTGATGGTTCCATGCTATTATCTTGTCAAACTTTGGATGTTTTGTATGCCTTTTATATCTTTTTTGGGACTAACTTATTAACTCAGTGCCAAGTGCCAATTCCTGTTTTTTCCGTGTTTTTGACCCTTTTCAGATGAGGATTTTAAACGATGTCCAAACGAAATAAAACTTCCGAAAAGATTTTTTCCGGAACAGAAGATACGCGTCAGACTTGAGAACCAAGGCAGGGGCGAGCAGGGGACCCCACAAGCCCCCTAGGCGCGGCCAGGGGGCCCCGCGCCTAGCAGGTTTGTGGGCCCCCTGTGGCACGTCTGTCGTACCTCTTTCGCCTATAAATTCAGAAAAATTCCAAAATGCGCGAGAGATCAATGAAAATACTTTTCCGCCGCCGCAAGCTTCTGTCTCCGCAAAATATCATATGCACTAGTAGAAAACATGGCTACCGTTCGGCCCTGGCCAGTCCATTAGTTCTGGTTCTTCAAGAACCGGGACCAATGGGGGGTATTAGACCCGGTTCGTGAGCCCAGGGGGCCGGCCGGGGCCTCGTGGGCATTGGTCCCGGTTCGTGTGGAACCATTTGTCCTGGTGCGAGCCACGAACCGGGACCAATGGTCCTCGGTGCTAGCCCACAACCATTGGTCCCGGTTCGTGGCTTGAACCAGGACAGAAGGGTTGGCTTTAGTCCCGGTTCATGCCACAAACCGGGACAAATAACTTGCCTACATATACCCACCGCCGCGGCAGAGCACTCCACAGTGCTCTGTTTTTGTCAAGCCGGCGAGGGGATGGCATTTGGGTGCTCTAGTTCACCTCCTATGCACATGAGGTGTTCGATGAAATGCCCGAGCCACACTAGTTAAGCTTTCTCCTCTCGAAACTCGACCTCCGAGCTCCATTTTCAACGAGATTTGTCTAGATTTAGCGGTCCGTCATGCCCCGTCCCCGTCCCGTCTTCACCGCCGTCGATCACCCGTGTCGATCTCGTCGCCGGCACCACCGTGGTGATCCTCTTGTTATTATCTTCTTTCTGAAAGAAAAAAATTCTGACTTCAGATAGATACTTGTCTAATTTTCTTACTTTTATTATTCCTTGTTATTATATAGTGCGATGGTTTTGGTATCCGCCCCCGTCGGCCCTCGTCCTGTCTATGATGCAGATGTGGTATATATTATATTTTCATAACTATTTGGTTCATTTATTGTTTATGACAATTATGCCGACCAATGTGACATAGATTTTATTTATCTAGGAGGTTGTTGAACCGGAAATTCCAACCGACCCTATTGTCGAGAGGTTAAATTTAGTTGAAGAAGAAAACAATCACTTGAAGGAAAAAAATAAGAAAAATTGAGGAGGAGAAGATGATATTGGAGTTGCATGTTGCGGATGTCGTCGATGATCACAAGATCAAGATGGATGCAGTGCGGTTGAAGATTAAAAAGATTAGAAAATATGCCATTCATACCGAAGCTTGGTATCATTATGCAGTTGGATCAGTTGTTACCTTGGTTGCGGTTATGATCGCATTTGTTTTTTCATTGAAATGTTTTACATCATTTCAATGTGTGGTTTAATTAGATGCTCTGGAGAGCTATATGTTGTTCAATGAGAACTATGTATGTATTTTGGTTTTAATGCTCTGAAGAACTATGTATGTACTTTGGTTTCAGAGTTCATTTCAAATGCTTTTCAACTTCATGGTCTTACAGCTTTGAATAGTGCATTTTGAACACAAAAAAACAATGGGGTTCAAATAAGTTCACAAAACTCGAAATCCCTTTGTAACAGACGAGTTTCCGTATGAAACCCTGATACTTCGAAGGAGATTGTCTGTTTTGTACACGAAGTGCATCCAGTTTTTGTCGTAAGCCTCTCTACTTTCTTGCACATGCTATGTGGGTGAAATGATGATACCATGCCAACTTGGAACCTTTTCAGAGTTCATTTCAAATGCTTTTCAATTTCATGGTCTTATAGCTCAAAATAATCAGTAAATGCATGAAAAATAACAAATGAAGTCAGAAAGGGTTGTAAATTGATGATGTGGCTTTGAATGGTGCATTTTGAACACAGAAAAACAAGGGGGTTTAAATAAGTTCAAAAAAATTGAAATCCCTTTGTAACAGACGAGTTTCCGTATGAAACCCTGATACTTCGAAGGAGATTGTGTGTTTTGTACACGAAGTGCATCCAGTTTTTGCCGTAAGCCTCTCTAATTTCTTGCACATGCTATGTGGGTGAAATGATAATACCATGCCAACTTGGAACCTTTTGAGAGTACATTTCAAATGCTTTTCAATTTCATGGTCTTATAGCTCAAAATAATCAGTAAATGGATGAAAAATAACAAATGAAGTCAGAAAGGGTTGTAAATTGATGATGTGGCTTTGAGTGCTGCATTTTGAACACAGAAAAACAAGGGGGTTCAAATAAGTTCAAACAAATCGAAATCCCTTTGTAATAGACGAGTTTCCATATGAAACCGTGATGCTTCGAAGGAGATTGTGTGTTTTGTACACGAAGTGCATCCAGTTTTTGCCGTATGCCTCTCTACTTTCTTGCACATGCTATGTGGGTGAAATGGTGATACCATGCCAACTTGGAACCTTTTCAGAGTTCATTTCAAATGCTTTTCAATTTCATGGTCTTATAGCTCAAAATAATCAGTAAATGCATGAAAAATAACAAATGAAGTCGGAAAGGGTTGTAAATTGATGATGTGGCTTTGAATGGTGCATTTTGAACACAGAAAAACAAGGGGGTTCAAATAAGTTCAACAAAAATGAAATCCCTTTGTAACAGACGAGTTTCCGTATGAAACCCTGATACTTTGAAGGAGATTGTCTGTTTTGTACACGAAGTGCATCCAGTTTTTGCCGTATGCCTCTCTACTTTCTTGCACATGCTATGTGGGTGGAATGATGATACCATGCCAACTTGGAACCTTTTCAGAGTTCATTTCAAATTCTTTTCAATTTCATGGTCTTATAGCTCAAAATAATCAGTAAATGCATGAAAAATAACAAATGAAGTCAGAAAGGGTTGTAAATTGATGATGTGGCTTTGAATGGTGCATTTTGAACACAGAAAAATAAGGGGGTCCAAATAAGTTCAAAAAAATTAAAATCCATTTGTAAGAGACGAGTTTCCGTATGAAACCCTCATACTTCGAAGGAGATTATCTGTTTTGTACACGAAGTGCATCCAGTTTTTGCCGTAAGCCTCTCTACTTTTTGCACATGCTATGTGGATGAAATGATGATACCATGCCAACTTGAAACCTTTTCAGAATTCATTTCAAATGTTTTTCAATTTCATGGTCTTATAGCTCAAAATAATGCATGAAAAATAACAAATGAAGTCAGAAACAAAATAAAATAAAATAAATAAGTAATTTGAAACAAAATAATATAAACTTTAATAAAATAGATAAGTAGAAACAAAAAAAACTTTAATAACATAAATAAAGTTTTTGAAATTAAAATTATCAAAGTATTTTCTCTTCAAAACATTATAAGCAACTTCTAGTATTATTGAAATTAAATTTTATAAAATTCATGCAACTAAAATTATCAAAGTATTTTCTGTTCAAAATCATTAAAAGCAAAAAGAATTTTCATAAAGAACTTTTTTTGTTAGAAACTTTAATAGCAAAAATAATTATCATGAAATAAAATTAATAAGTAATTATAAACAAAATAAAATAAAATAAATAAGTATATTGTTGTAAGTAGAAACAAAACAAAATAAATAAAGCAAAAAAGAAAACAAAAAAACTGGGAAAAAATAAAAAAAAATTGCCACCAACTCGGGCACCATGGCGTGAATACGACTAGAAACCCATCCATGGGCCAGGATTTAGGCCCGCAGCAGACCCAGAAGGCCCATCAGGCAAAGCAGTATCAAGTAGGCCCGTAAGCCTGTAGTGGAGAGGAGCTCGAGAGCGGTGCGGTAGTGGGTATTATAAACCACTGCGCGCCCCTCTCAACTAGCGAGGTGGGACTAAACTTTGGCCGCGACGCGGGCAGCACATGGGCCTTTGGTCCCGGTTGGTGTCACCAACCGGGACTAACGGGGTGCATTGGTACCGGTTCGTGGCACCAACCGGGACCAAAGGCCGCCGATTCCCACCCTTTGGGCTGCTGAAAAGTGACCTTTAGTCCCCGTTGGTGCCACCAACCGGGACCAAAGGCGACCTTTGGTCCCGGTTGGTGGCACCAACGGGGACTAAAGGGGGGCATTGGTACCGGTTGGTGCCACGAACCGGTACCAATGCCTTGGGTATATAAGAAACACTTAGCAGCTTATGCAAAAATCACTTTTTCTCCGCCCCGACGCCCCCATGCTGCTCCTCGTCGCTGTCGCCGCCGAGCCCTGCCCCGCCGCCGTCGCCCGCGCCCTCGCTCGACGCCGTTGCCGTCGCCGCTCGCCGCCCTGCCCCGACGCCGTCGCCGTCGCGCCGCTCGCCGCCCTGCCTCGACGCGCGCCGCCCAGGCCCTGCCCCGACGCGCGCCGCCCAGGCCCTGCCCCGACGCCGTCGCCGTCGCCGCTCGCCGCCCTGCCCTGACCCCGCGCCCCTGCCCCTCCTCACCATGGTCCGGCGGCGCCCTCCCTTGTTTTTTTTAATATATGTGATAATTGTCTTTGATCATATATATGATGATTTTTTATAGACTATGATGTTTTTTTTAATATTATATGTATATTTTTTTTTTTATAGAATATGATGTTTTTTCTTTTTTATAAAAATTTATATATGTTTGTATGTTCTTTGTGTATATATGTTCATATATGCAAAAGTTAGATTTAGTACATTTTAGGTTAGTTTAACTTTTAGAATTTTTTTAAATATCTAGCTAGGAAAGGAAGAAGAAGAAAAAGAATGAGAGGAGAAAAAGGAAAATAAGAAGAGGAAGAAAGGAGAAGAAGAGGAGAGGACGAAGAGGAGAAATAAATAAGAAGAGGAAAAAAGAAGAAAAAGAAGAGGAGAAGAAGAAAGGAATAGAGGAGAAAGAAGAAGAAAAATAGAAAATAAGAAGAAGAAAGGAATAGAGGAGAAAGAAGAAGAAAAATAGAAAATTTCTATTTTTCTTCTTCTTTCTCCTCTATTCCTTTCTTCTTCTCTTTTTTTCTTTTTTTTTTCTTCGATTGCTTCTCTTCTATTACTTTCTTCTTCCCCTCTTTTTATTTCTTCTTTTGTCTTCTTATTTTTTATCGGGTATGTCGTTGTCGATATACCCCCTCCCGATTGAACTTCAACACGAGGGGGGTACCGATATACCCCCTCCCCGACAACATTATTTTCCCATGTATATGTATGTCGCGTCGTTGTCGATATTACCCCCTCCCGGATAACTTCGACATGAGGGGCGGTCGATATATATACCCACTCTCGACCGTGATAACTTATACCCCCCTCGGCCCTCTCGCTTGACAAAAACTCTCGAGGACACCCAAAGCCTAGAGAAAAAAACGATGTTGGTCTCCCACCCCCTCCCGCCGCGCCCCTACCCGACAAACTCTCTCAAGGTCACCCAAATTTACCAAGTTAAAAGAGCGTTGTCATGGAGGCCACCCCAAACCCTTGAAGCGTTGTGTCGAGGCCACCCCAAACCCTTGAAGCGTTGTCTAGGCCACCCCAAACCCTAGAGAAGCAGCGTCGAGGCCACTAACATGATTCCTTATTGTGATTAGCTAGCTAGTTCTACGTTTGCCACTAATATATATCCATCTGTACCATGTTTGAATAATAATTGACATGTTGTAAATATTTGAAGAAACTATGGATCACTCCCGAGACGAAGCAACAGAAGCGATGTTGTGGGAGATAATCGCACAAGGAAGTGATGTCGTTGCGTCGATTCTCTACGACACCGATGGTCAGGAAGGACCGGATGAAGAAGAGGGCTATGTTCATGATGGCTCCGGTGACCCATTAATGCCGGTACAAGAAGAGGGCTATGTTCATGATGGCTCCGGTGAACCAATGGAGGTACAAGAAGGAGACCGTGATGACGGCTCCGATGACCGAACCGAGTCCGGCCAGGTATATATATATTAGTTAAGCCCGTGCTGACTAGTTAATTGATACCTTCATTGTTTTCATATGTACACATATTAATTAACTCTCGTCTTTCTTCTTTTTTCTATAGCCCTCCGGATCGAGCTCAACTTCGGTAAAGAAACAAGGCCCGAAGAAAAAGTTACGCTCGAATGAAAGGTTTGAGATCACAGCAATCACGCGCGATGGCAAGCCGATTGAACCCATCCGGACAAGGGATGCATTTCGTGCTCAATGCGGGGTTCTTGTTAGGGACAAGATCCCGATCAGTATCCAGCAATGGTTAAAGCCAAAGAAGGAATACCCTGAGGTGCCGACGTCTTTTGTCTCCGATATGCAGAAAGAAGATCTTTGGACAATGCTTAAGGCAAATTTCACCCTACCGGCACAGGAGGATCCAGAGAAGCTAGTTAAAGAGGAATTGATCAAGTCTCATGCTCTTAAGAAGATGCCAAAACTATTCAGGAGGTGGAAGAATGAGCTGAAAACGTTTGTCGACAAAGAAGGGACACCAGAATTCACCGGCCGGTTTGAGAAGATCAGAGATCAATGGCCCGCATTTCTGTCCCACAAGACATCGGAAAAGAGTAAGAAGATGTCAGCGACAAACAAGAAAAATGCTGCGAAGAAGAAGCATCAACATCGCATGGGGTCAGGTGGTTACCTCAAAGCCCGACCTTTGTGGGACAAGGCTGAGAAGGACCTGATTGCTAAAGGGGTCGAACCAGAGACATTGATATCAGGGAAGTGCGTTTGGACGGAAGAGCAACTGCGAATACCCGTCAGGAAGCTTCGGCACTATATCGCCGCAACACAGGAAGGGACGTTTGTTCCGGAGAGAGAGAAGGACGAGCTCACAATGGCCCTCGGGAATCCTGAGCACCCCGGAAGGACACGAGGCACGCTAGGCTCCCTTCCGTGGAACGCTGGGTTTCCGACGCAGGGGTTTACAAAACCCAGGAGAGGAGGAAGAAAGTGGAGCATAGCCAACTGCAGGCGCTGCACTAAAGGGTACAAGGGCTAGAGGAACGAGAAGCAGATCGCAGCAAACGACCTGCCGAAGCTTCCCCTGAAGCTACCCCGTCATCTCAGCGGAGAAGCAGCGTGGCTTCCACCGAGCAGACTCGGCAGCTGGAGCCTGTCTTCAAGGGCTACCCCGTGGATGCTATCACAAAGTCTCAACATTGCCACCTTATGACGCGATGGATGACATTGAAAGTCAAGGCGGCTGTTGACTCTGTTATACCTAATGAACCAGGCTCAACCTACCACGGCCAGCCGATTCCAGAAGGATATGCTAGGGTGATGGTGGATCAAATAACGGACGGATTTGACGACCTTGAGCTTGACCACCCTACGGGTGAAGGGGAGATTCGGCTGGGTTCTTCTCTGAAGACTCCATGCCTATGGCGGAAGGAGCTCATCAACCTTCCGAACTGGACGCCTCCGCCTACTCCTCCTCCTTCGGCGAGTCAGGGCACTCCGCCTCCTCCGGCGAGTGATCAGGGCACTCAGCCTCCTTCTCCGGCGCGTGGCGGCACTCCGCCTCCTTCTCCGCCTGTGCCGGCGCGCCCGAGCAGCCAGCTGCGTCCTCCTTCTCCGCCTCGTCAACAAGGGTGGAAGAGACCCGCCGCCGCTCTGGCTCCTCCGGCGTGTCGTCTTTCTCCTCCGCCTCGTAAGAAAGGAAAGACAGCCGCAGCCACTCCGTCTGCTCCGGCGTCTAGCAGTACAGCCAGAGGCAGGCAATACAGATACGGTCCTTCTCTGAAGACTCCAGAGAAGTTACCATACGAGAGGAGCGAGGAGGAAAACGTGAAGATCGTGCAAGCCTAAGTGATCAACTTCTTTGAAGGGGTCAAAGCAAAGAAAAATCCACCTCCGGAGGAGAAGATAGATCCGGTAAAAGCGAAGCGTACTCTGACTGCCCTGACGAAACCACCAAAGTCTCCGGTGAAAGACAACTATGAGCGCATTCTTACAAAGTCATTTATCGAAGCGGAGTGGTCGGGAAGTACTGTGAGTGCTCAAAGGTTAGCAGAACGACGAGCTGGGAAAAAAGTTGCCCAGCTAGGCGAACAAGCGAACCAATCGTTGCCCCCGCTCCAGGTGTCTAGCGTCGTCGTGAATCATCTGGGCGGGATGGTGCCCGGTTATAACGATCTTGGAGATTACCTGCCCGATGATGCACATTTTGATTTCTTGGACGTGGACGAACACAGATACGTGTACGGGAAGCCTCTCGTCAAAGATGAAAAATCTTTAACAACGATGATGCGAAGATTCCATGATTGGTATATGAAAACCTGCAGAGAGTCTGAGGGGAGGAATATTTTGACGCTCAGAGTTAAAGAGGAGCATGACCTCGTTGGAATTGATCTGTTGAATGTTCCATTTGAGGAGTTCTTCGAGTTTTTCAATCTAGAGGCCCTCGATAAGTCAATGATCACTTGCTACTACCTGTAAGTAGTACTACTTCTGTCATTAAGTCTCTATATATAGATCAGCTCATTCATTGCATGTATCTTTAATTATTCTCACTATATTATGCAGATTGAAGATCGCCGAATTGAAGGAAAGACAAATCGGTGATATTGGGTTCATTAACACAAATCTCATAGATGCATATATGGTTAAATTTCAGGCCAAAGATAGCGAGGCCAAGCTGCTACAATCGTTTATATTAAATCAAAACAAAGCTATAATACTCTTTCCTTACAACTTTGAGTGAGTGTTACTGTCTTGTGCATATTCGGTTTCCCTTATTAGTCGAGGTTATAGTAATGTAATTGATGAGTTATGCATGCGTACGTAGGTTCCACTATATTCTCCTAGAGATTACGCTTGAGCAGGGACTAGTAACCGTCTTAGACTCGAGACGAAAAGATCCCAAGAAGTACTCGGACATGTCTGAAATTATAGAGAAGTAAGTTAAATCTATCATCATCGCACCATATCGGCAACTTCAATTTGTTCATTTCCTGATATCAAGTAATTGTTTTCTTTGTCTCGCAGGGTTTGGAGTAAATTCACCTCAAAAACTCCGTGACTGCCAAAGAAGCTGCAGTTTAGACACCAGAAAGTAAGTACTAGAGTAGCATATATTTTCCACGCATCTCCTAGTGATTCAAGCGCTAGTTTCATGAATACCATTTAGCATGCTTGCTAATTATCAGTTTGATTGACCTCTATTTCTTGTAAACTGGTTGTGGCAGGAAGAAGGGACTAATTACTGTGGATACTACATTTGCGAGTCCATCCGCCACACGACCTTTGAGCGGGGCTACTCCGAAAACAATATGAAGTGCGTAAATAATTATATTCACAGTTTTATTTTATTACCATCATTTGTGTTCAGTTTCATTTATTCATATATATGTATTGACCCCCTTCTTCAAATTAGATATTTCGGATGCGAGATGAACTCCTAGCACCAGATCGTATGCGAGGAATTCAAGAGGAATTGACGGCATTCTTTCTTGACCACGTGATCGCTAAAGACGGAGAATACTATGTGGACCCTGCAGGGTTCAATTTTAGTTAGGAGATTATATTGTAAAAGATACTAATATTGTATATATATGTAGCCAGTAGCGTCGGATAGATATACGAGAACTTGTTGTTCGACCAATCTCTCAGAGAAGGAGAGGTGGTCGATATCACTTCTCTTTGTACGCATCTGTTAATGACGATCTTCTGTTTCCTTCATTTGCTTAACTAGCTAGCGTGTCTAGTCCTCTCTATACGTATAGTACGCAGTGTCGACCAAGCACGGAGATAAAAAAAGGACACTTTTCTCTATTAATTACCATGCTAACACAATACATGAAGCACCTAAATTAACCCCCCAAAACCCCCAAACCCTCCCCCCCCTTTCAAAAAAAAAACCCCAGCACCTGAGATGCTGACGCGTGGATGCCTATTGGTCCCGGTTGGTGCCACCAACCGGGACCAAAGGGCCTCCTGCCTGGGCTCGCTGCGCCGGCCACGTGGAGGCCCATCTGTCCCAGTTTATGCAAGAACCGGGACTAAAGGTTTAGGGCATTAGTACCGACACTTTAGTCCCGGTTCAAAAACCGGGACAAATGGCCCTCACGAACCGGGACAATAGGTCCTTTTTCTACTAGTGATGGGGCACGTTCTGGTGCCCTGCCGGAGCGCAGATTCGGATACGGAGGGCTTCTTCATTAACACCATGACCTCTCCGATGATGCGTGAGTAGTTCATCATAGACCTTCGGGTCCATAGCTAGTAGCTAGATGGCTTCTTCTCTCTCTTGGATCTTCAATACAAAATTCTCCATGATCTTCATGGAGATCTATCTGATGTAATCTTCTTTTGCGGTGTGTTTGTCGAGATCCGATGAATTGTGGATTTATGATCAGATTATCTATGAATCCTATTTGAGTTTCTTCTGATCTCTTATATGCATGATTTCATATCCTTGTAATTCTCTTCGAGTTGTGGGTTTTGTTTGGCCAACTTGATCTATGATTCTTGCAATGGGAGAAGTGCTTGGTTTTGGGTTCATACCGTGCGGTGACCTCACCCAGTGACAGAAGGGGTAGCGAGGCACGCATCATGTTGTTGCCATCAAGGGTAAAAAGATGGGGTTTTCATCATTGGTTTGAGTTTATCCCTCTACATCATGTCATCTTGCTTAAGGCGTTACTCTGTTCGTCATGAACTCAACAAACTAGATGCATGCTGGATAGCGGTCGATGTATGGAGTAATAGTAGTAGATGCAGAAAGTATCGGTCTACTTGTCTCGGACCTGATGCCTATATGTATCATCATTGCCTTAGATATCGTCATGACTTTGCGCGGTTCTATCAATTGCTCGACAGTAATTTGTTAACCCACCGTAATATTTGCTATTTTGAGAGAAGCCTCTAGTGAACACTATGGCCCCCGGGTCTACTTCACACCATTTTTTCAGTCTTACTCTTTTACTCCGTTACACTTTCCGCTTTCAGATCTCAGTTTGCAATCAATCTTGAAGGGATTGACAACCCCTTTATAGCGTTGGGTGCAAGCTCTTTTGTGTTTGCGCAGGTACTCTGGACTTGACGCGATTCTTCTACTGGATTGATACCTTGGTTCTCAAACTGAGGGAAATACTTACTGCTCCTGTGTTGCATCACCCTTTTCTTTTTAAGGGAAAAACCAATGTAAGCTCAAGAGGCAGCATCTACCTCCATCCCCACCGAAGAAGACCTCCATATGAGCATCAAAACTCAGTGTCCGGTCCAAAGCCTCAATCTTCACTCAGCCCCCTCAAAGGCGACTCGGTGCGGATACCGCCTGAAAGGAACCAAAACAAAGAGATGTTGTCGGTGTGGAAAACCCCCTTATGTGTCGACCAGGGGCGGACGCACGTTCAGCTGAGTGACCCCACTCAATTTTTTATTCTCCCTTTATATATCCAGCACTAGCCCAGTAAGGCCCCCAGCCGGCCCCGACCTGGTGCCCCCACTCAATTCCAAAAACTGAGAAAAGAAAGAAGAAACGCAACAAAGGCATCGTTTGTACTGAAAAGCAGTCCTTGCATGCAGGAGCGATTTTCACTAAATAAATTTATTTCTTGCAATTAAATGGGAGGCGAGACGACACCGCTGCTTCGACTCTTGTTGCATTTATAAAAAGCAAACGAACCGTCGAATAGGACGCCGCCTGCTGCGACCACCGCCCTCCGTTGCTTGGATCTCACCAGTCACCACAGTTGCGCCCGGTCCGCCGCATGCCCAGTTCCGACGACTGCTTCGCTGTCGGCGGCCAGCCTAGCTACATCCGTCGCTGGACGCTTGTTCATCCCCTGCTCCGCACTATATGTGTGCAAGCCTCATCCCCAACTTTAGAGTTCTTCTTCAGCTGATCCATTCATGACATGATTCATTCATGACATGATTCTGTTGTTCAGGGTTTCTTGTTTTGGTTCATGTCAAATCAAATGCAAATATGCTTTCTTGCTAGTCTATACTATAGTACTGCTATTCTTATCAAACATATATGTACTTCGTTTTAGTCAAATTTGATAGGATTAATGTGACACACTACCCGTAGGTTATTTTCTAGGATTTGAGAATACAATGTACTAGTTGTGTGGAGACGTGCAGTGTCTAGTCTGCTAGTAGCACCGCAGCAGTCTCCTACTAGTAACATGCTTTGTTCTAAGAGCAACTCTAGCAGACTCCGTATCACGCCGGCCCGCAAAACGCGTTTGCAGGTCGCGAAAAAAAGCTTTTGCGGGCTGGCCCGGTCTGGCACGGATGCAGACTCCCAAAACTGATACGTAAAAAAGTATATTAGCGAAATATTCTTTTTTACGGATCGGCTTTGCGGGGTCTGCTCTTTGCACCCCTGCTTTCCGCATATCATCAGCCCGTAAATATCAAATACAACATAATTCAACAGCCGAAAACAAACTGAATTATTCGAATCAAACACAATACAATAATCCCTTTAAGCCCGCGACATTCCTTCTTTGAGCCCGCGGCATTCCTTCTTTGAGTAAAATCTACGCACAGACTCAATTGTGGTATCTTCACCAATGCGAAGGTACTCATCAACATAGTCAGCCGGAACGCCATATGCAATCGCCCGCATAGCTGCGGAGATTTTTTGATATGCACTAAATCCCTTTAAGCCCGCGACATTCCTTCTTTGAGTAAAATACCGGCAATTTTCCTCGTAAGCTTGAAGAATTTTCACAAAGAGGGATCGGCGCATTCGGTACCTTCTCCGGAAGAGGTGTGGAGGATATGTAGGATTCTCCGTGAAATAGTCTTGCATCAACATCTCGTTCACAAAATGGCGATTCCGGGGGATGCACAAACAGCCGACAGTCGATCCTCGCCTCCTCTTCCGGTTCTCATCTTCATGCTCCTTCACGGCAAGCACCATGACTAATGTTTGCTGACGAAAGGTCGCAAGCATGGTCTCAACATCCGAGCCGTCTGAATCGGACGAATCGGATAGTAGGAACTTCTCGCACGGGGTCAACTCCATCTTCTAGGGCAGTTGGCGGGAGGATAGTAGGAACCACAAAAAAGATACTAACCAGTGGCGGCGACGAGGTGGTGGTCGATCCCCGGCGGCGGCGGCCGCGCCGGGAGGCGGCTCTTCTCGCCGGATCCGGAGGGGCGGTGCAGTGGCTCGCCTGCAGATATGGCCGGAATCGCTGGCGGCGGGCGGTCAGAAGCAAGGGCGGGGCGGCGGCGGAAGGAGGGGAAAATAGCGCGGGCTGAAATGTCCCTCCCGCCAACTCCTTCTCTGTGATGCAGGGCACCGCATCCGCGAGGCGGAAACCCACATTTTCAGAGGTTGGGGTCGGGAATTTGCCGCGCCCCCTAAAAAATTTTTTGGGTCGGGGCGGGATGCGGGGTCTGATCGGGCAGGCTTTTCCGCCCCGACCCGCATTTTGCGGGTCGGGGGCGGATGCGGGGTCTGCTAGAGTTGCTCTAATCATTTTTCTATGCAATTCAACCTTACATATTTACGACTTGTGTGCTAGTCTGCTGCTACTAGCATACTTTTGTCTGAACTTTTTACAGTAAGTATTTGAATTATTTGACAGGGAAGAAGATTGAAGATAATTGGAAGTATTTGATAAAGGAATCAAGAGATGTCAACACCACCACCCAAGGTTTTTTTTGTAAGGTATTTTCACTTTAGTGATAAACTCCGCATGTTCCTATTGGATGAAATATCTACTTTCAGAACTTGGTTGAAGTATCTTATTACTTAATGGGAAGCACTATTTATATATAACATATTGTTGCTATTGGATAGAGTATCTTCTTTTATAACCTGGTTCGAGTATCTTATGACATAATGGACTCGTACGTAGCTCAGCCCTGGCTAGCGTCAGACCGAGTCTGTCCGCTCTTCGCCGTGTGTAACTGGGCCACAAAACAAGGTGACATAGGCCCAACTTCGTCTGATCCCGGCCCGTCCAAGACCTGGAGGACCTTCAAACGTAGCTGGCTGGCCGCCCCGATTGAAATGAGATCGGTCGCCGGCATCTGCAACGCCGACTTCCCGGCCGTCGGTCGCCCCTTCTTCCGGCGCCTATGCATCGTCTTCCATGTCCCAATGAAATCCACAAGGGTAAGAGCAGGAAGACATGCATACCCTCGGTAGCGGACCCTTCCATGGCCAGATCGCAGTCGGCGTCGTTCACCGATGGACCACCAGCCGGAATACCTCTACCTTGTCGTCCTCTCTCAGCCCGTCCCATGCTTTGTCCGTTGCCGGGACAACTCTCTGTCAATGCATGCTTCGATCTCCTCTTCGGAGTAGCCGACCTGAAGAGATTTCCACACGTAGTTAGAGGGATTCGGGGAGTATCCCACCGTTGGCACACGGCGATGTTCCGGCCGTCCTCCTAGTCGGAATCCTCTGAATCGGATCGCGTGATCGCCCAAAACTTGCTACCCCTGTGGAGAGGGTCTGCCATGGCGGTCGTGGCATTGTCCACCGCGGATCAGCCGCGATCTCCATAGCCGCTGCGTGGCCTTGGCACTCGCCGCAGCCACCATTCGGCCTTCGCCAGCATCCATGAGGCCAGTTACTAAATTCTACACTCTTCCAGATGGTTTATTATTCCATGGACTAAATCATGGAAGGTGCATGTTTTCACATATTTTCATCATAAATGATAACATCCACACATATGACATGAGATAACATGGTCCACACGTCTCCATAATCATTCACCTAGGTTTATTGGACTTCAAAATGTTTTATCTCTTAAAATAAAAAAATCCAATTAAATCTTTCTCGACACGATCTTCAAAACTAGATCCCGTATTGTATCTGTTTCGGCGACCTTTTTTGGGGGCCAAAAAATCCAATTGAAGTTCTCATACTGTTTGAAATAAAGATGACATGACATGTTTCATCTAGTTATTTCTTCTAGATTTAAAGTTAGCATCATATTTTAACTACTTTTCATAGCAACTTTTATTAATTGACTATGAATTTTTTTTGTAATTAACTATGGATAATTTACCTCATAATTCATGGCAAATTTTAGTAATTCATCGTGGCAAATTGAGTTTATAGATCTTGGCAATTTTTGTATTTTGACAATAGCAATTCTAGTATTTTGACCATGGAAAATATTTTGTATATGAACCATAGTAAATTTTAGTGCATGTATCATGGCAAATTTAAGTGATTCACCGTGGCAATTTTAGTTAATGGTTCTTGACATATTTATTTTTACTTATAAACAATATAATGTCAAAATTATTTCATGGAGCATTGGAAATTTCGTAATACATCGTGGCAAGTTAAGTTTCTTATTTTTTTTTATAATATATCAAAACTTACTTTAAACATATAGGGTGGCAAGTTAAGTTTCTTATTTTTTTTTATAATATATCAAAACTTACTTTAAACATATAGGAAAACGTAGTTGAAATATATCATGGCAATTTCAATGTAATCATGATGACAACTTATGTGCAATAGACATGATAACTTTTAACCCAAAGAAAAGGTCATCGGAACGTATCAATATGAGATCTTGTTTTGAAGACCTCGTCATGACGAATTTAATGGTTAAAATGGTTTTTCAATTGGATTTTATTTTCAAGAGATAAAATATTTCTAAAGAAAAAAAACAAAAGATTTCTGCAGACATCATCAATTTCGTTACTTGTGTATGCGAGCGGTGACATGTCACAAACAGTGGCCATCGGACGTGTGGTCGGGTGTTGCTCCCACCACTCACGTGGTGATTATCAGTGTCCTTTTGAGTTTTGACGAAAGAATGGTAGGTGTTTTTCAAGAATATTATCTTACAAACATCTGCATTTTATTTCCATGTATTTATGTTAGCAATGCTCGAATATGCGAGTATTATTACTTCCTTGATGGCTTTTTAGCTTACAAATAACATTTGTGCAAATTCAGACTTCATGAAGTTCACCATCTTTACCGAAAAATATAAGCATTCACGGTACAAAATCAATACCATTACATGGATTATGAAATTAATTTGAATAGGTATTGAGTTTGAATTAAAACAAGTTTTATATGCAGACTTAAATACCAGGAAAGAAGAAAATATCGTAAGCTAGCGTCGATGCAGTTGCAACGGTGCCAACGCCACAGTGAACCATCGGACACAGCGAGTCGTCTATTGCCCTCCTCTTGGGTTCCTTCTGGTCTACCGGAGGAGAGTCGGCAGGTCTGCCCGGGGCGGGCGGCTCGGCGAAGAATTGGAACTCTGGACGAAACGTGATTCTAGTAGTGGACCAGGAATAACAACTTTTTCTATATTATATAAGTAGGCATAGGTAGATAATACTTTCTCCGTTTGAGATTAATTGATGCTGGAACGAATGTATCTAAACTTATTTTAGCACTTGATACTTCATCCATAATTAGAGCAACTCTAACCAGTCGATTCAAATGGACGACGTTTTTGTCTGCTTTTTGTCCGTTTGGTTCGGCCCGGCGGACACCAATCTCCGCTTCCGTGTTTGGATCGGCGCATGCGCTCAACGCTGACCCGATCTATATTGATGACCCGCAAAAAAAACTATGCAAACCATTTCTGAGAACAGAAAAACATTAATGAAGCATTAAAGCTGGCCACAAAGGCCGAAGAGAGTCAGCGCGTCCCATTACATTAGTTAAATATTAAAAAATGCCGCTGCCCTAGACGTCCTTGTGGTCGCGTCGAGGCTAGTGATGTCGATCTCAACGGCGTTGATGTTGGGGGCGGGTTGTGCCGTCGCGGGTAGTGCTGGTGGCAACAGTGGTGGCGGTGGCGGGAGTGGCGCAACACAGGCGCGCTCCAACGCCAGACGCAACACTCTCTTATGCTGGAGGTAGTCGACCTCCTTAGGGCGCAGCGCACCTTGTTTTGGGAGGAGCCGGCCATGGTTGCCGGCTAGGTTTTGGTCGCCGACGAGGGAGCAGAGGACGCAAAATGCTCTAATTAAAAAAAGCCGACCGCGGTCACTGACGCGTAGGCCCGCGGAGGGCGGTCGTTATTAATTATGTTGACCGCGGGTAGTTGGACGATCGAAGGGTGTGGACGGGGCGGACACCGAGAGGACGCGCGCCCGTTTCGCGTCTGGGCGTACGCATTTCAGTCCCAATTTGGGTTGTAAATGGGTCAGCCCGGATCCAAACGGGCGGCGGCGGATAAAATGGGTCATCCCGTTGGAGTTGTTCTTAGATGACGCTCAAACATATGTATCTAGTACTGAAATTACATCCATTTTGAGGGTCAACTAACTCCGGAGGAAGGAAGTATACCGTGTGCATCAAAATATAAGACCTATTTTAATGCTATGACAGTGTAAAAAAATCATCTTATGTTGTACTTACTCCGGAGTAAGTAAGAGATAGATTGGTTTAGTTGCATGCATTGACCAATTTAATTCTGTCTAGAGTCCCTCCGACAGTACACACTACAAAAGAGCATATTCTCCGCGGGCTCTACCAAACAATGGCTTCCAAGACGGCGGCCACCGTCCGGAGCGACGGCGGCCTCCACGCCGATCAAGCTGTTGCATCGAAAAACAAAGGCAGACCCACCGGCGGCGACGTGGTGAAGCCGTGCTGCGAGCATAGGTACGAGCTCGTGGGCTACGACGCGCTCCCGACCTTCCTGAAGCACGACGAATTCATGCTCGACCACTACCGCAGCGAGTGGCCCGTGAAGCAGGCGCTCCTCAGCGCCTTCGCCCTCCACAACGAGACCATCAACGTCTGGACGTAGGTTTCATGAGCCTCCCCTAATGTCACACTCGATCACAACATATCTCACGTCTCTTCAACGAAACCCTGCAGGCATTTGATCGGCTTCTTCGTGTTCCTCGCGCTAACCATGTCCGTCGTCTCGTCGGGGGAGCACGGCCGGGTCGCGCGGTGGCCGTTCTACGCGTACCTGTGTGGCGCCATGTTCTGCCTGCTGATGAGCAGCGGGTGCCACCTGCTGGCGTGCCATTCTGAGCATGCCACGTACGTGCTGCTCCGGCTCGACTACGCCGGCATCACCTGCCTCATCGTCACCTCCTTCTACCCCGTCGTCTACTACACCTTCCTCTGTGACCCCTTCTCCCGTACGCTCTACCTAGGCTCCATCACCATCTGTGGCGTCGCCGCCGTGGCCGTCTCGCTGCTGCCGGTCTTCCAGGCGCCTGAGCTCCGGTGGGCGCGTGCTGCGCTATTCGCGTGCATGGGCGCGTCCAGCATCGTGCCCATCGTCCACAAGATGCTCGTGTTCGGCGCACGTCCTGAGGCGGTGCTCACTACAGGATACGAGGTGGCCATGGGGGCGTTCTACCTTGCCGGCGTGTTGGTTTACGCCACGAGGGTGCCGGAGAGGTGCATGCCGGGAATGTTTGATCTCGTCGGGCATAGCCACCAGCTGTTCCACGTGCTTGTCATCGCCGGCGCTTACGCACACTACCATGCAGGCCTGGTTTACTTGAGATGGAGGGACAGGGACCAATGCTGAGCTCACTGCTGTCGAGGTGGACGACAGAAGTCCTAGTGCTACAAGATTTGTCATGATGTCAGTTTTTACTGGGCTACAAAGTTATGCTAGCAACCGAGAAAAATCATCAAGTTTCAGATGTTTATATGAATGATGAATTGACTTTGACACAGCTCTCTGCTTGTAGACAATCATTTTGACAAAGAGATATTGGTTCATATAAAATTTCAACGAATAAACGGTATATTTTACAATATTAGTAGTGTTTCAATTCCACCTTTTTATTACTTCAAATTACATCAATAGAGGCTATGGGATATGGGACGTAATCTCCTAATTGAGAGTACTTGGAATGCATTCGTTATAAGCTTAAATTTTCAAATTAAATCGCCGCAAGAGTTTGAGAGCAGTAAAGTGGAACTTGTTTGGATACTATATGGGAGTGTTATCTTGGACGTCATCGCTCTAGACTAAGCACACGCACACCTAGCCCACACTAGTAGAGAAATGGCTAGCCACTACTTTTATTTGTGGCGCGACATTTCTCACCAACGCCAGCACTAATATTTTTAAATAATGTCAACGTCGGTAAAATTCACATGACATAACAATTTGTTTAGTGCCGGCGTTGCACGTTAGGACCATTAGGCCTACGCCAACACTAGTCAGTTTTAACAGCTCCCGATCGACACAGTAAAAAAACTTATTGTCCTTTGGTCCTCCTCTCGATCCCAACTCCATCACTATATTATAACAGTGGTGCCATAAGTATTCCATGCCATATATAGGCTTTTCTGCACTAGTGTGATCGCCCTCACATGGGCTCATCCAGTGCATGGTGGCTTGGTGCACCAAGTGATGTGAGTGCTGGTATTCGTTGGATTCGAGGGTGGTCATGGTCTTCGAGATCTTGTTCAGATCTGCCATAACTCACAGCTTGGGAGGACAATATGGTGCATCTGGAGAGTCTCTTGCTTGTGATTTCTGCGGCGTCGTTAATTTCCTATCTCATAGGCTCGCATAGTTTGCTTCACCTTGCAAGAACTTTCTAGCATGGTTATCGATCGTGTGGCAGTGACCATGTTAGGACTGTCCACTTGAGCAGTTGTCTCCTTATATGACATTGATGTAGTTTGAAGTCGGCAAATGAAGGCCGCACCACTGATGAACGACCATGGTTTGGTGGTGCTTCTCGATTATCTATAGAAACCCTTAGGTCAATCCGGAAACATTATTTGGCCTTCAATGGTCACTCCGGAAACGGCGACGCCAGCGCGTCATTCCCTTTCTAGAGGTATTGATCTTCAAAAACATCTGTCGCAGTTCATTTGTTTCCAAGAGTGGTGGTTGTCGTTGTTGCCTATTGTTGCGTAGCACCGGTCAATTGAGCGTGACTTTTTGAGCCATCTTATTTTTCATTTTTATGTTATTTAGACCAGTTGCATCATTGATGTCTAGGCTAGGTCTTATATCGTGTAGGGGCAAAGCTCAGATGTAGTGGACATCTTTGTGAGAAAGATATAAATATATTCTTTCACCTCTGCTTCATCACAACCCCACACGCGCGCAAAAAAACACATCAACTTGTTATAATAAAGGATATAATGATCTTTTTCAAAGTACGTTCTATGCACTGATACAATTCTTTTATACCTCATTTCTCTTCTCCTGTCTAGAAAAAACTTACATGTTCCGCTCCTCTGTCGTCATCCGCCGTGCCTGATTTTCGTTCGCATGCGACGACCCACCCATCTCAGTCTAAGCATTTGGTTAGATGGAACAAATCTGTTCGGTGCCCCAATCTATTTCAAAATTCGGATTTCTGTTTTCCCTGGCCTGATTGGTCTTTGTAGAAATTAGAAACCGATACTTTTGTGCACCGATAATTTGGTCCAGTCCTCGCTTATTTCTGAAAAGACCAGATATTGTGGAATGGGAGCAAGAAACTTGGAGTTTGATCTTTGCCAAGAAAATATGAACGAGCAGACAAGAATCATCTGAAACATCCAAAGCATATGGGGGTTGTTGCATCGTCGGCATCCGGCCACGAAGGTGCAAACTTATTTTGAAATAGATTAGGGCACTGGACAGAAAACATCCAAAGCATATGTGGGTTGTTGCAAACTCATGCAAACTCTTGGGTTGATGCGAGCAGCCGGCCACGAAGGCGTGCTTGCCGTAAGCCCATGACCGCGGGCAAGCTCATGCTTTTGGTTTTATTTATTTATTAGTTTTTGGTTTAGCTGGTTTTCCTCTAGTCTTTTCCCTTTCTCTTTTTTTCTTTTTCATTTTATTTTACTTTTTAAAATTCATGAAATGTAAAGAAAAATCGTGAACTTTTCATGAGTTTGCAAACTTATTTGAAACCAAGAATTTTTCCAATTTTGTCACTTAAGGGATGTCGAGAAATGAGGTGCTCACAAACGGGACCTTCACACCTAGCGAACAATCTCTGTCAAACATGGTACGTTTTGGAATCTCGGGACTGACCCTAAATCTCTCACGCAGGTGGGGTTGCCTATGTTAGGCATACATTTCAGGTTTGAACTATTTCCACTAGCGTGTGCTAGTTATCACAAGTTCGGCCATTTATTGGCCTATTTTGACCGAAAGGACTCCAGAGAATGCAAATTTTGTCAAAAAAACATGCCATGGTGCCTAGTTAATACAAGGTCGCGAACAAAAATTGCTGTCATTTAAAGGATATGTTGTGATCTCAAACGGAGTCTCCTGGCCGACCCGAACACCCTTCGTTAAACACGGTCTATGTTTGACCATCCTTCAAATGACCTCAACTTTTGCAATCAGGTGGGCATGCCCATAATACGAATACATGCCAAGTTTGAACGACTTCCGACACCGAATGCAATTTACGAAACGTCTTGCTATTGATCAGTTTATTTGGACCGAAAAAACTCCAGAAAATATGTAATTTGTCAAAACCAAAACAAGTTCACACGATGATTTCAATTGGTCATATAAGATCATGGAAAAAATATAGGGTCATTTGACGGATGCAAAAATGTGCACTCACACACAGCCTTCTGGACTCTATCCAAAATCAATCCGTTGAACATGGTGTTTTTTGGACACTCATGAAATGGTATCAACTTGTGCCTGGACATGACCCATGGTAGGCAGCAGTTCTGACGAAAACATATATAAATCATAATTTAAAAGGGTACTTAAAAAGTTTTTTCCTTGTTTCTGCACGCGAGTTGACCGATCCAGTCAGGCAGCCTCATGTGAAACAAGTATTTAATTCATAACTTTTCTTCAAATCAATGAAGTTTTATCAGTTTTACGGTTTTTTGCCAAATTCATGAAAAAAAATCAAATCGATGTAGTTCTTCAATTTGAGCGAACGTCTGTCGTTCTTGGAGCTAGGGGTGGACATAAAACCGACAAACCGATGACCGATTATTTTTTTGATCTTTTGTGTCAGTGTTAGCACATTTCTGCCACATGTAGCGGCCAGGGGGTGCATGCGGCAGAAACGTCGATTATATGGGCCAAGTTGATCACTTGCACAAATCAGTTCTTCAATTTGACGAAAAAGTTCACGAATTTGAAAAGTGTTTGCGAAATTGAATTTTTTTAAAGAATTTGATAAAAGATTACAAAATTGAATAACATTCATTCATTGAAAAAAAGTTCACAGATTCAATATCGTAGTGTCTTACTCTGTATGCACTGTTAAAAATTAGGAAATTTAACAAAATACACTATCGTAAGAAATTGTACAGGTTCAACTCACAAATAATAATATGAAATGTAGTAGCCAAACTGAGGGGGCGTGACAATTGAAATACATTCCAAATGACACATCCTGAACCATACGCCATCCTTGCGGCCACATACACTATCGAGATCCTCATTCTTACAGTGCGTGCATGGCGGTCGGGGAGGTGCTGAGTACAACATCGGAATGCAACATGATGACCGGAATAAAACTTGACAAGATGTTGGACAGCGGCAGGACACGGTGGACCTGCGATTGACCGGAGTAAAACCTTATGACTGACGCCTGACCTGCGATTGACATGAAAGAAAAAGAGGTGGTGGCAAATCCCATAATTTACTTGGTGGGTGTACGGGCTGAAGAGCATAATTAGGAGCTTGACCAATAGTAAACCATGAAATTGTCTTTGGTTGATTTGTGGTACAGTTAGACGTTTAGAGCTCGAGGTGTACTGTTGGTCAAGAAAATAATTTTCAAAATTAATATATGATGGATACATATACTGAAATAGTACTACTAGAAATAGTACAGTACTAGATAGGCTCACATCCCAGATGAGAAATTATAGTACAGTACAAGATAGGCTCACATCGCAGATGCTGATGAGTGGCTACACATAGGACAACGTGCTGCTGCTGCTCGGTATTTGTCCATCTTATCACATCCACATTGATTTATTGAAAGGCTCACATCTCATATGCTAATGAGTGGCTGCATCTAGGACAACGTGGTGCTCCTCGGTATTACTTTATCTTATGTCATACAAATTAATCATCTGAAAGCGCCTTTTGAGTCATCGTGTTAATTCTAGAAGAAAAATAATCCGATATGTTGATCTTCAAAATAAGCCTGCGTAGATGATTCAGATATATACGTAAGAAATTATATGCCCAGCTATTTTCCATGGCATATAGTTTCATCCAATGGTACCATAGAAGAGCTCGCAGGCAATAACTTCAATGTCAACATTCCGGGCATTGGTGACACTATTATTCAAAATAATATATCTCAAAATTATCATTACTAAACTAATTACATTGAAATGACATATCATATCATAACAAATTTATGTTATCTTCTTTATCACGTGGATTGGCCACCATTTTCATTTGCATGTGTTTGGCGTACCTGTTGACACCAGATTCTGTTTAAGATCGCCTCAAATAAAGAAGAGTTCTACATGAACAAGTTCGATAGTGTTGACATGAACATTTTCGATGTTTGGGCCATCGCCATCTGGTCTCATCTCAAAGGTCGGCATTGTGCTGAAAGTACTAACATTTCATATGCAGAGTACTGTTCCGCCTATTACGCCTACAAGATGGATAATTTGAGAAAAACTTCTACACGAATTGTCTTTGTCTTGTTGAGACGATCGATTTTGATATAAAAATCGTCTCAATCAGAGTTTGAATGCAAACATTACAACTGAAACAGTGTGCTGCGGATGTCTGCCACGAAAGTTCCGGGGAGTACCCTGTTAAACAGAAACTTTGCACCCAGTGCGCGTGGAAAACTACAATTTCGATATTTTTTGCAGATTTGCAGGCTGCAATTCAACCTCAAGATGACCTCGGATTGAAAAGTGTCCCACATACGAAATTTCCTCTGTTTTGAGGTGTACAATTTTACATTTGGGACTATCGCGATCAGAAGTCATATGCGAACTACAGAATGAGTACAAAAAGGCCTCTTGACGTAATTTTAGCCTGGAAGTTCCGGCCCTTGTATAATCCGAGTTAGGTTAACTGTTGATGTTATGAACGGGGTTTGACTGCTTTTCTGTACGGGAAGTCAAACCGCCTCTTATATATGTGAGGGATGACGGCTGATTGAACAACACACAATCGAACAAATCAATCTACAACTTTTTACCTTTATCTTTATCCCTCTCACTACCGCAGGAATGCCTAGCAGTGGTGGATGACAAAATAATCCCAGCAGTGGCAGGCAAGGCTCTCAGGGCGGACCGCCACTAACATCCCGCCACTACCAGAACGTCATCCGCGGAAAGCCCTCTACCCACCACTGTTAATAAGTTAGCAGTGGCAGGCATGAAGTAGCACCCGCTACTACTAATTGGGTGCACCGGAACAAATTTGCACCATAGCAAGGATGACCACTGGCGAGCATAGTGCTCTGCCCATCACTGCTACTAATTTTGTATTTTTGTAAAAAAATGCACGTACTATACTGTGATCTAATGCTTATTATTCATATGTACATAAGCATAGCATATAGGCAGGCATGAAGCAGCCGAATTCACATACATGATCAATTTACAAACACATAAGCTGGCTCGGAGCGCGCACAAAGATTTCCTAGATCAACAAGAAAGAAAAGATGTCGACACTGCAAGGAAGAAGGGGGTGTTGCAAGGAGCCCTTGGTCGCCGTGCAAGAAGAGGGAGGTGTGCCCCTCCTGCTCCATGGTGACCTGCAGCAAATGGGAAGGAAACAAGGAGAATGTGAGGTTAAGTAGGGAAGTTGGATCCCGGCAAGAACGGAGGGGATGGACCTACCTTGACCACGCCGGTGTCAGATTCGCCGACCTCTAGCATGGTCATCGCCGGTTGCATTGCAGACCCTGTAATCCATCCATCCATAATCAAATATTTGATCAGAAGAAGCAATCAAGATATAAATATTTTTGTAAGTAAGAAGAGGCTCATTGTCCATCCAAACATGCATGTAAGCGTTGAACAAGATTACATGTCTACATTGTAATAACTACTCCGATCCATCTGTTTGACATCTCAATGAGAAAGAAATCGTGAAATTAGTCTAGAAAAAAAATATTGGCAGGAAATAAAGCTGCAATCATCAGAGATGTATTGGTCCTAGCTTTGTTGATGGTTTATATATCATTATTCTCTCAGTCTTACCATGACAACACAAGGCAAGAAATCTTCTAGATGTATAGGATGCCGACAGGTGCACAGGAAATAGAACACAATTAGTACAACATACTACCAAGTCTTGAATAACAGACAAACATCTTAGAGAGGGGGAGCATCAGCTACAAGGCACATATGCATGCAAAATTGAATTGAATAGAAGAGACATTCATTCTTTTTTCTATAAAGCAAATGGTAGATAGAAAAATATGAACCAAATCCATCCTACTACTACTCAGTGACAAGAGATTTTAGCACAAGGCAATCATCCATAAGCAGCCTACAGTTTAGCACTAGGAAATCATCCAAACAGTAGCAGAACCCAAATGGTTGTTGCAAATATATTGTAATTTTACAAACAAAGGCAGACATGATCTGTTGAACTGTTTTAAAAAACAAACAAATTCAGGATATTCGGCCATCCATGTTCTCCACAAAACACCTAATAAACCTAAACATTTCCTCTCTTTTTCTTCTTGTGCATATAAGACTGACTGAAGTCCAATGCTTCAGTTCTAGTCAAATCATCAAAGTTGACAAAGTGTAATTTGGAAATTAAAATAGTGTTGTTGCATACTTATATGAACTGAAAAGTGGAGCTCGTGCTAGAGCTTGAAACAAATAATGGAGGTACATCTCTTCCAAATCTGCATACTAAAAATAAATTATACTCACTAAAAATATTTATTAAGCCATTCCTTTGCTTGTGGATGATGATCTGCGGAGCGAGAGGGGGAGGGAGAGCTACCTGTTGCGATGTGTGCCGCCGTGATCGTGCTTGAACGGCTCCACCTTCTACTGCTCACTAACTTGTTATGTCGGTGCCAATGATCTGTAACAAAGGAAATCACAAGAAGAGAAATTGAGGTGAGGTCGGGGAGGATATCAATGGGGCAAACAAGGAGGAGAGGGACCAACCTGGGCCACACCGGTGCCGGATCTGGTGCCCTTTGACCTCACCGTTGCTGGTTGTGGTGAATCCCGGCAAAGAACAGGGGAGGCATTCGAAACCCTAGCCATGGGGGTGGGGAGAGGCTTTTGAGTGTCTGATATGGCCGAAGGGGAGGGAGGGGATGAGCTTGGAGGGTACGACAGTGTGCTTCCCGTAGCCGGCGCTTGCCGGAACCGGGCGGCCTGGGTGCTGGCCGCGTCAAGGAGTTCATGGGGGAGAGGGAGAGGGAGAGATGTTCGGGGACGGCTTGGAAGGTAACGTATGTTGTTGTGAGGCAAACTATGCGAGCCTATGAGATAGGAAGGTAACGATGCCGAAGAAATCACAAGCATTATTACCTTCCTACCTCGTCGGCTTCCATAGTTTGCCTCACCTTGCAAAAAAAATTGCTAGCATGGTTATCGATCCTGCGGAAATGTCCATGTTAGGACTGTCCACATGAGCAGTTGTGTCCTTACATGACATGATGTATTTTGAAGTCGGCAAATGAAGGCGGCACCACAGATGAATGACAATTGTTTGGTGGTGCTTCTCGATTATTTAGTCTCAAGCTTTGTGGCAAAATCCCTAGGTCTTACCTTAGTTGGTTTCACTTACAACCAATGTTGTTTACACTCGGTTGCCTTCTTCAAGGCATTGCTATGTGTTTTACTTGAATTGATCTTCAGGATAAAATCCCATGATTAGACCTTCAATGGTTAATCCCAGTAACGATGACGCAAGCGCGTAGTTCCCTTTCCACAGGTGTTGATCTTGAAAAACCTCTTTAGCGGTTCAGGTGTTTTCAAGGGTGGTGGCTGTTGTTGCTACTTATTGTTGTGTACGAGTGGTCACTTGAGCGTGACATTCCTAGCCATGTTATTTTCTATTTTTACAATATTTACAACGCCTTCATCCTTAATGTCTTGGCTAGGTCTTCCTAGATATTAGTGACAAAGACTTTGGTCCATCGATAGTTCAGACCGAAGCTCGCTAATTGCCAAAAGATCGGATATTGGAAGAAGAAAATTTTGAGTCCTATCGTGGCCACAAAAATATGAACGAGCAAACATGAATCCACAGAAACATCCATACCATATATGGGTTGATGCATCGTGGAAGCGGGCAGCCTGCCACTAAGGGGTCCTGGCCGCAACCCATGACCGCGTGGAAGCGATCGACACCATAGGCCATCGACCGCCGCAACGGAGCTATATGTGCCGCCAGCAAGCTCATATTTTTGGTTTTATTTATTTATTGGTTTATTTGGCTGGTTTTTCCTCTAGTCTTTTCTCTTTCTCTTTTTTTTTCTCATTTTTTTCTGAAAATTCATGAAATGTTTTTTAATTCGTGAACTTTTCTTAAATTTGCAAACTTTCAAGCCATGAACTTTTCAAATTTTGCCATTAAAGGATGTCAAGAAACTAGGTGCTCCCAAACGGCCACTTCTTGCCTAGCTGAATGCTCCCGGTTGAACATGGTATTTTTAGGAAGTCTCGGGACTGACCCTAAACTTTTCATGTTGGCAGGCATGCCCATGTTAGGCATACGTGTCAAGTTTGACTGATTTTCGACAGCGTCTGCAAGTTGCCACACATGTGGCCATTTATCGGCCTATTTTGACTAAGAAAACTCTAGACTGCAATATTTCTCAAAATTCAAAAGAACTTGGCATGACGCATTGATCATACAAGGTGATGAAAAAAAATGGGATCATTTCAAGGATATGTCGTGCTCTCATACAGAACCTCTTGGCCTACCCGACCACTCTTTGTTGAACATGGTATATATTTGGACTTCCTACAAATGATCTGAACTTTTGCAAACAGGTGAGCATGTCCACTTTGGACACTGTATGCAATTTGCAAGACGTGTGGTGCCAATTATCAGAGTTATTTGACCGAAAGAAACACCAGAAAATGTTAAATTTGTCAAAAACAAAAAGAAGTTGGCACAGTACTTTCAATTGGCCGGTCCTATAAGATCATGGAAGAAATATTGGATCATTTGACGTCCAAAATATCGTATACTCAAACAGAGCCTTTTTGCTTCCACCCGAACACAATCCATTGAACATGATGTTTTTATAGACATTTATGAAATAATCTCAACTTTTGACAGCACGTGGACATGCCCCATGGTAGACGCCCATGCACGGTTTGAAGAAAGGAAAAAAATATCATAATTGAAACATGTACTTAAAACAGTCATTTTATTTTATTTGCTTGTTTCCGCGCACGACAATGGATCGTCTCAGTCAGGCACCCTCATGTGAAAAAAGTATTTAATTCACGCCCTTTGTTTCAAATCAATGAATTTTTCGAGGTTAAAACAAGAAATAAAAGATTTGTGAGGGGGATGTCAACTTTTTTACGTACGGTCCGTACGTGTCATATACGGAGGTGGGTATACCTTATAGTCAAAGAATCATACTGTTCTTATACGTTTTGTGAGGGGGTGGTACCGAATCAAGGCTCTCTTTCTTTTTATGAGAAAAACATTACTACAATAATTCTTGTGAAATATGGTGTAAAAAATTCAAAGAGGAGCTTCGGTGAATCACACTTGGAACCACGAGGAGAAAATATAGCCATCACTGCTTGCGCACATCACTTAGTAGCTAAACCTCAAAATGGTATATAGTAGCTTGGGTACTTCTCGTGACTTTGTATAGCTGTATGTTCATGCACAAAATTTGGGTGAAAATGGATAATCTTTGTGGCTTCTGTAAAAATAATTTTTTTTATGCTTCATTATAACTATTCATGAGATATTTTTTTAAAACTTTTTTATACATGCCAGAAAAAAATGTTCTTTCCTTGAGAAATTTTGTGCGCTATTACACACGCAAAATTATTGTTTGGAATTTTTTAACATTTTAGCATTTTATTTTAAATATATTTCGTAATAGTTGTATCTACACCTATGAGCGAAAACACCACTCTTTATAATTTGTATGTCTTAGTGTCTTACTATGTACGCACTTTTCAATATGAAGAAATTTTAAAAAATACACAATGGCTAGAATTTGTAAAGGTTCAACTCACAAATAATAATTCGAAATGTATTCGCTGAAAATACACTATGGGAGGAATTTTGATGAAACAAACACCTCCTAGATGGGGAACTAGAGAAGGAAGTTCGGGGAGACACAACCCGGGCATGACGGTGAGGGAAATGACGTCGGAATGCAACCTGATGTCCGGAGTAAAATTTGACAAGATATTGGACAGCGGCAAGACACGGTGGACCTGCAATTGACCAGAGTAAAACCTTATGACCGACTCCTGACTTGCGATTGACAAGAATGAAAAAGAGACGGTCGGAAATCCCATAAAAGTTTGGTGAGTGTATAGATTGATGGGGTCAAGAGCATAAATAGTTTTTTTGAGAAATAGTTAATCAGGAAATTCACTTGGTTGATTGGTGGCACAGGTAGTCGTTTGGAATTAAACTTCGCACATTGAATGGCATTGTTTGGAGATCGAGGTGTACTATTGGTCAAGGAAATAATTTTCCAAATCTAATATTTGATGGATACATCTACTGAAATAGTCCTAGTACGTAGTAGAAGACAGGCTCACATCCCACATGTGAAATTGTAGTACAGTACAAGATAGTCTCACATCCCAAGATGCTGATGAATGGCAGCATATAGCCTATATGATATAGGACAACGTGGTGATATTCGGTATTACTCCATATTATCTCATACAAATTAATCATTTGAAACCGCCTTTTCATTCGCATTGTTAAATGTCGAAGAAAAATAAATTATTCTGTACATATTAAAAATAAGACTGCATAGATGATTCAGATATATGTGTCAGAAATTATATGCCGTAGTAAAAGGGTCAGCTAATAATTAACATATCATACATGATTCATCGAAGGGTACCATAAAATAGCAAGCAGGAAATAACTTTAATGTCGACTTTTTGGGCATTGCTGATACTATTATTCCAAATAATATATCTCAAAATAAACTTTAATAAACTAATTATGTTGAAATGGCATAACATACCATAGCAAATAATTATTACTTTTTATCATCTTTATGGTGTGGATTGCCGACAGCGGCATAGTAGTGGCCAGGCTCCTTGGAGCCCATGTTGCCAAAAAATCAAAATTTAATTACAAGTTTCAAAAAATATCAAAACAAATTTATACAAATACATATGCATGTTCGTCAAGTAAATAACAAGTTTCATCTGGTAATTCAATTATTTGCAAGCTACACAAAAAAGATAAATATCTGTCCGAAAAACCACAAAGCTAAAGCCCATTTTAATCTGTAAATTTATAGTTTTCGTATACATGACATGTGAACATATATAAATTTTATACATGTATACCATAAATATACATCTATGTATATACTTTTTCAGATTCTTTTCAATACGTGGAAATAGTATTTTTGCTGAAAAATTTGAAGAGCTCTATGGAGCTTGGCCTTTGCAATGCTTTTACGGTGGATTATCACCATTCATTTTCGTGTGTTCACTACAGGAACACTAGTGGAAAACGGGCCTTTGGCCTGGACCCTTTAGTCCCGGCCTTCCTCTCACTAGTGGAAAACGAGCCTTTGGCCGGGACCATTTAGTCCCGGCCTGCCTCTGGGCCGGGACTAAAGGCCCGGCCACGTCGCCCCAATTCTCAATGCCTCCCTCGAGGCTTTAGTCCCGGCCCGTAAGGAGCCTTTAGTCCCGGTTCGTATCCCCCTTTAGTCCCGGTTGGTGGCTCAACCCGGGACTAAAGGACTAACACGTGGCCTGCTGTAGTGGTGGCAACCGTTGGTATACCTCTTTAGTCCCGGTTGGTGGCTCAAACCGGGACTAAAGACCCAAACGGTTTGCATCCCGCGTCGTTTCGGGCGATGAAAAGCACGAACCGAAGCACAGTCGCCATTTCTCTGTTTCTTCTTCTCTCTCGCTCTCCCTTTATGTTCTTCTCCTCTCTTCTTCCCTTCTCTTCTTCCACCATGCCAAGTCGCTTTCTTAAGGTGCTCGCACATGGCACGACCAAGCTCGATGTCGTGTACACGAACGAGAGCAGGGAGGTGCCGTTTTTTCTTGAACAGTTGAAGGAAAAATGGTTTGACGACGCAATGGAGCATGAGAAGTTCTTGGGGCTTGATCTGGAGTACACGGCCGATCAACGCGGTGTTGCCGTCATCCAACTATGCTTCGCACGCCATGTCTTGATCTTCCAATGGGCGAGGTAAGTTTTGAGGCTTTCTTTGATCCAAGATAATGACATTGTAAGTTTATTTGTTTCAATCATAGTTGGTTCCCTTCAAATAGTTGTAGTGAAACAATTTTTATTAGTTGAAGGGGAACACAATCTAATTGGAATAGTGTTCCATAATCTGAAAAATCGTATTAGAATCAACTAGTGTTTAATATGTTCCATTGGAATCATAGTTGGTTCCCTTCAAATAGTTGTTGTGAAACAATTTTGATTAGTTGAAGGGGAACACAATCTGATTGGAATTGTGTTCCATAATCTGAAAAATTGTATTAGAATCAACTAGTGTTTAATATGTTCCATTGGAATCATAGTTGGTTCGCTTCAAATAGTTGTAGTGAAACAATTTTGATTAGTTGAAGGGAACACAATCTGATTGGAATAGTGTTCCACAATCTGAAAAATTTGATTGGTTCAATATGTTCCATTGAAATCATAGTTGTAGTGATACAATTTTATGCGGTGTTCTTTGATCCAAGGTTATGAAAATTGCATATAGCTAGTGATCTCTCTAGGTTCCATTGGATAGCAATATGATATGTCATAGTCATGAAAATTGCATATAGCTAGTGATCTCTCTAGGTTCCATTGGATAGCTATAGTGATCTCTCTAGGTTCCATTGCATATGTTCTATTTGAATCCTAAAGATAATTTTCTCTTTAGTTGTAGTGAAACATGTTTCCTTATTGCAGCAATATGTAACATTTGTTCCATTTTAATTTGTTTCTGTTGCAGGAGTGACAAGCATTGTCCAGAACTCATGGACTTCCTTCGCAGCGGCATCACTTTTGCTACCGTTGACATAAGGAACGAAAAGCTGAAGATGAGGCACAACTTCGGTATTGAGATACCAGCTGGTTGCCTCGTTGATCTCCAAACGATATTCAGGCTTCGACATGACAGGACTTCGATGGCTCATATGGTAGTTGCCTTGATCGACGAGGAATATGGTGATATGAAGACCAGTTTCCCAAAGTCTCAGCACAAACTTTGGGAGAAGGCCCCACTTGATCCTATCAACATTGAGTATGCAACAAAAGATGCATACGTTTCATACGAGTTGTACCGCAAGATTCCAGTCGTCAACTATGGCCAGCGTCACCTCGAGGAAGGTGGACATTCTGTTTCAGACGATTCAGACGAGTAGTGTTCTGAACGTCGAACACTTGTATATATATCTATGGTAGCTATTATTATGTACTGTTTGGACTAGTATCATGTACTGCTTGGACCAATTTATATATGTCTAGTTTCTGTTTGTGCCATTATAGTTTCGAAATTTGAATGGTTTAGCCCTTTCTAACTTCATTTACTACTTTTGAATGGTTTAGCCCTTTCTAACTTCATGGTATCATGCATTTCGACCACATATATATAGAAAAAGTCTTCAGTTCAAATAAGTTCAAAAAATGAAATCCCTTTTGTAACAGATCTGTTTCTGATTAAAACAGTCATTTAAAAATGAAAGACCATTAGTCCCACGTGGCGTGCAGCGGAACCACGTGGCGTGCAGCGGAACCACGTGGCGTGCCGCGGAACCACTTTTGTTGTGGGGGTCGCTTTTCCTTCTTCTCCTTGTGCTAGATATTTGTTATGCATTAGGGAAAGAAGGAATAGCGACCATCATCGACGGTCAAAAAATAAGTAAATGCACGAAGAATACCAAATGAAGTCAGAAACTGTTGAAATTTTGTGATATGCCTTAGAATGGTGCATTTTGAACACACAAAAAGTATGGAGTTCAAATAAGTTCAAAAAAATTAAATCCCTTTGTAAGAGATGAGTTCTCGTTCGAAACCCTGATACTTCGAGAGAGATTGTCCGTTTTGTACACGAAGTGCATCCAGTTTTTTTCGTAGCCCTCTCAACTTTTTAACACATGCTATGTGGGTGAAATGATGATAGCATGCCAACTTTAAACATTTTCAGAGTTCATTTGTAGTGCTTTTCAATTTCAGGGTCAACTAGCTCAAAAATAAATAAGTAAATGCACGAAGAATACCAAATGAAGTCAGAAATTTCTGAAATTTTGTGATGTGCCTTAGAATGGTGCATCTTGAACACACAAAAAGTAAGGAGTTCAAATAAGTTCAAAAAAATGAAATCCCTTTGTAAGAGATGAGTTCTCGATCGAAACCCTGATACTTCGAGAGAGATTGTCTGTTTTGTACACGAAGTGCATCCAGTTTTTTTCGTAGCCCTCTCAACTTTTTAACACATGCTATGTGGGTGAAATTATGATAGCATGCCAACTTTCAACATTTTCAGAGTTCATTTGTAGTGCTTTTCAATTTCAGGGTCAACTAGCTCAAAAAAAAAGTAAATGCACGAAGAATACCAAATGAAGTCAGAAATTGTTGAAATTTTGTGATGTGCCTTAGAATGGTGCATTTTGAACACACAAAAAGTATGGAGTTCAAATAAGTTCAAAAAATGAAATCCCTTTGTAAGAGATGAGTTCTCGTTCGAAACCCTCAGACTTCGAGAGAGATTGTCCGTTTTGTACATGAAGTGCATCCAGTTTTTGTCGTAGCCCTCTCAACTTTTTAACACATGCTATGTGGGTGAAATGATGATAGCATGCCAACTTTCAACATTTTCGGAGTTCATTTGTAGTGCTTTTCAATTTCAGGGTCAACTAGCTCAAAAAAATAAGTGAATGCACGAAGAACACCAAATGAAGTTAGAAATTGTTGAAATTTTGTGATGTGCCTTAGAATGGTGCATTTTGAACACACAAAAAGTATGGAGTTCAAATAAGTTCAAAAAATTGAAATCCCTTTGTAAGAGATGAGTTCTCGTTCGAAACCCTGGTACTTCGAGAGAGATTGTCCGTTTTGTACACGAAGTGCATCCAGTTTTTTTCGTAGCCCTCTCAAATTTTTAACACATGCTATGTGGGTGAAATTATGATAGCATGCCAACTTTCAACATTTTCAGAGTTCATTTGTAGTGCTTTTCAATATCAGGGTCAACTAGCTCAAAAAAAAAGTAAATGCACGAAGAATACCAAATGAAGTCAGAAATTGTTGAAATTTTTTGATGTGCCTTATAATGGTGCATCTTGAAAACCCAAAAAGTATGGAGTTCAAATAAGATCAAAAAAATGAAATCCCTTTGTAAGAGATCAGTTCTCGTTTGAAACCCTCATACTTCGAGAGAGATTGGCCGTTTTGTACACGAAGTGCATCCAGTTTTGTCGTAGCCCTCTCAACTTTTTAACACATGCTATGTGGGTGAAATTATGATAGCATGCCAACTTTCAACATTTTCAAAGTTCATTTGTAGTGCTTTTCAATTTTAGGGTCAACTAGCTCAAAAAAAAAGAGTAAGCCTGCTTTAGTTTTTCAGGGTCAACTTCTCAAATATGCAAAAAGAATTTTTAATAAACATAGTTTTTAATTGAAAATAACAAAATAGATAATAGTTTGGGTAGTCAAAATAATTACTTTTGAAAATAGAAAATAGTTTTGCATTATTTATTCAATTTCAAACACTTTTCATTATCATAGTTTTGTCAAATTCTCAAGTATCCAAAATGAATTTTTAATAAACATAGTTTTTAATTGAAAATAAAAAAATAGATAATAGTTTTGATAGTCAAAATAATTACTTTTGAAAATAGAAAATAGTTTTGCATTATTTATTCAATTCCAAACACTTTTCATTATCATAGTTTTGTCAAATTCTCAAATATGCAAAAAGAATTTTTAATAAACATAGTTCTTAATTGAAAATCAAAAAATAGACAATAGTTTGGATAGTCAAAATTATTAATTATGAAAATAGAAAATAGTTTTGCATTATTTATTCAATTTCAAACACTTTTCATTATCATAGTTTTGTCAAATTCTCAAATATGCAAAAAGAATTTTTAATAAACATAGTTTTTAATTGAAAGTAACAAAATATATAATAGTTTGGATAATCAAAATTATTAATTATGAAAATAGAAAATAGTTTTGCATTATTTATTCAACTTCAAACACTTTTCATTATCATAGTTTTGTCAAATTCTCAAATATGCAAAAAGAATTTTTAATAAACATAGTTTTAAATTGAAAATAACAAAATAGATAATAGTTTGGATAGTCAAAATTATTAATTATGAAAATAGAAAATAGTTTTGCATTATTTATTCAACTTCAAACACTTTTCATTATCATAGTTTTGTCAAATTCTCAAATATGCAAAAAGAATTTTTAATAAACATAGTTTTTAATTGAAAATAACAAAATAGATAATAGTTTGGATAGTAAAAATTATTAATTATGAAAATAGAAAATAGTTTTGCATTATTTATTCAATTTCAAACACTTTTCATTATCATAGTTTTGTCAAATTCTCAAATATGCAAAAAGAATTTTTAATAAACATAGTTTTTAATTGAAAATAACAAGATAGATAATAGTTTGGATAGTCAAAATTATTAATTATGAAAATAGAAAAAAAATTGAAACTATATTCGAAATCATAGAGAAAATTCAATCTAAATTCTCATTTGAATTTAGATTGAATTTTCTCTACAATTTCGAATATAGTTTCAATTTTCAGTGAGTTTAGGCCAGTAAGACTGCTTTAGAGAGGAGCTCGATGGAGAAGCTGCGACGGGGCTTATAAACATGTGTTAGTCCCCCTCGCTGGGCGAGGTGGGACTAAACTTATCGTGCAACCGAGGAGGGCTTTAGTCCCGGGTGGAGCCACGCCCCGGGAGTAAAGACCCCCTTTAGTCCCGGGTGGAGCCACGCCCCGGGACTAAAGACCCCCTTTTTCCCGCCTTTTGGTCTGCCGAAAAAGGGCCTTTAGTCCCGGGTCGTGGCTCCACCCGGGACTAAAGGGGGTCTTTAGTCCCGGATCGAGCCCCGAACCGGGACTAAAGATCCACCTATATAAGCGGGAGTTAGAAAATTTCCAACCCAAATCGTCCATTTCTCTTCTTCTTCCTCTCGTTCTCCTGCCCGGCGCGGCACAACGACGAACTCGACGACGCCGTCAGGCTGCCCGCCGTCCTGCTCGCCGCCGCTTGCCGTCCTCCTCGCCGTCGCGCCGTCCTTCTAGCTGCCGCGCCGTCCTCCTCACCGTCCTCCTCGCCGTCCTCCTCGCCGCCACGCCATCCTCCTCGCCGTCCTCCTCGCCGCCGCGCCATCCCCCTCGCTGTCGCGCCGTCCTCCTCGCCGCGCGCCGTCGACACCTCCGGCCGGTAAGCCCCCCGCCCCCTCCTCCCCAACACTCCCGCCAGTAGAAGAAAAGAAGAAAAAGGAGAAGAAAGGAAGAAAAAGGGAAGAAAATAAGAAAACGATTTTTTTGTCATTTAATTCCTATTGTTATTAGGTTTGTGCTAGATGATTAGGGTTAGTAATATTTAGAATTAGGAAAAAGTAAAATAAGAAGAGGAGGATAAGAAAAGAAGAAAAAGGAGAATAAAAAGAGGAGGAGAGGAGAAGAAGAGGAAAAATAGAAGAAGAGGAGAAGTAGAAGAAGAGAAAAAATTAGAAGAGGAGGATAGGAGAAGTAGAAGAAGAGAAGAGGAGAAGTAGTAGAAGAAGAGGAGAAGTAGAAGTAGAAGAAGAAGTATAAGAAGAAGAAGAAGTAGAAGTAGAAGTAGAAGTAGAAGAAGAAGTAGTAGAAGAAGAAGAAGAAGAAGAAGAAGAAGAAGAAGAGGAGGAGAAGTAGTAGAAGAAGAGGAGAAGTAGAAGTAGAAGAAGAAGTAGAAGAAGAGAAGAAATAAAAGAAGAGGAAAAATTAGTTTAGGTTTACAAGAAGAAGAAATATTGTATAGTGTATATGTTTAAGTGTTAATAGTGTTTCTTAGATTATTGCTTAATTTTGCTATTGTATATGCTTAAGTGTTAATAGTTTAATTTTGCTATTGTATATGCTTAAGTGTTAATAGTTTATTTTTAGCAAGAAAATTAATAGAACTAGTTTTTTTTTAGTTCATTTTACGATGCCTATCCCGCATCCTCGTCGTCGACTAGGCGGAGGACACCTGCTTGATCAGAGGGGCCCTGTCCGGGACTGGGCTCCGCCCGGCTGGTATTGGGAGGTGCTACCTTCCGGGGGGCGTAGGTTGGTGAGGAGCCAGCCCGTCGTTGACCCGATCCATGTTTGGTGGCGGTCGCGTGGGCCAGTGAGGGTGCCGAGGCTTCCGGACACCGCGGAGGTGGTACGTCACCGTGTCAGCGAGGAGGATGAGCACGTCCATCACTACATGGTTGCGTTGGAGGGCAGGTGCGAGCATACCTGGCAGGTTCTTCGGGGATCTCACTGGAGCTATGATCCTATGATGGTTCCTTCTCTTTGGGTGTCCACCGCCCGCGCCGATACCCGTCGGGCGCTACCCCGTGGATGGAATCAGGGAGTCAACATCATGTGAACTCCATCAGAAATTCAAGAACATATCCATGAAGGTGGCCGTCGGACAAGCTTTACCTTCTGGCCCTGATGCACGCTGGCATGGCCGTGAGATTCCAGCAGGCTTTGCTAAAGTCGAGGTGGATGAAATCATGACGGGGTTTAATGAAATGGAGCTCGACATAGCTGGACCCGAAGATGAGAGGACACTCGGAGAAGTACTGGGTGGATTCATCCTATGGGACAAGAACTACATCAAGCTTCCAGGCTCGGCCCGAAGGACAACACCGCCTCCGAGTCGTCGCAGGTCACCTACACCTCCATTACCTCCAAGCCCTCCACATGACGTCGGCCAGCACAACACGAGTCCATATCGATCACCGCCGCTGGACTTGGGTCGTCCGTCTCCGCCGCCGCCCGCACAGGATACTAAGCGGAAGCGTGCCACCAAGAACGCTCCGCCGACATTTCCTAAGCGACGGAGCCCCCCAAAGCGCAAACGGTCGCCCCTCCCAAAGGTACCTCATGCTAATCTTCTTATCAGACCTTATGATCGTACCCCCGAGGAAAACGCCAGGATAGCAAAGGAACATCATGATGCGCAGATGAAAAAGAAGGAACCCGAGCCCCGCTCGGAATACACTGAGAAGCAAACAGCATGGGCAAAAGACTTCATAACCCTTCCATCACAGTATGACTTACACTATAAGCCTGATGACTATACACGCACATTGCAGAAGGAAGTGAAAAAGAGCAGCTCACGTGCAAGTGCAAGTGGGAGCAAATCAAGTTCAACTACAAGCAAGAAAAAATCAGACGTTCCTCAGCTTGGACAACAGGCCAAACGGTCGATCCCACCCCTCAAGGTGTTAACCGAGAATGTTCCCCCTCCGGTGCAGGGGCAAGGTTTTGAAAGAGCAAAGGAGTTGGCGGCTGAATGTGGTATCTCGGTTGAAGATTTGCTGGCTTCCCAAGATGACAGGAGACCCAAGGCAATGGTAGCCTCTAAGCCACAGTTTGTCATGGGAGAGCCTTTGGTCAGCAAATATGATCTCCCAACAAATATGCGTTACTTGCATAAATGGTACTTAAGTGAATCAAAGAATGGGAGAACGATCATCGTGCTGAGTGTCCAACGGGAGTACTACGGCCGCTCCGAAGAAATCCATATCGACTTTGATGAACTCTTCCAGATGTACAATGGCGACGCCCTCGACAAATCGCTTATGAGTTGCTATTGTCTGTAAGTTTTTCAATTCGTTGTCTACATATAACTTGTTTAGTTATTTCAATTCATTGTCTATATATAACTTGTACTCTATTATGCAGAATGAAGATTCTGGATTGTAAAGTAAGAGCATCCTAAATATTGGGTTTATGGACCCAGATAAAATACATATAGCGACGCTAACTGATAAACCCAAGGAGACGGAGGAAATTGTTGGGGAACGTCGCATGGGAAACAAAAAATTTCCTACGCGCACGAAGACCTATCATGGTGATGTCCATCTACGAGAGGGGATGAGTGATCTACGTACCCTTGTAGACCGTACAGCAGAAGCGTTAGAGAACGCGGTTGATGTAGTGGAACGTCCTCACGTCCCTCGATCCGCCACGCGAACAATCCCGCGATCAGTCCCACGATCTAGTACCGAACGGACGACACCTCCGCGTTCAGCACACGTACAGCTCGACGATGATCTCGGCCTTCTTGATCCAGCAAGAGAGACGGAGAGGTAGAAGAGTTCTCCGGCAGCGTGACGGCGCTCCGGAGGTTGGTGATGACCTTGTCTCAGCAGGGCTCCGCCCGAGCTCCGCAGAAACGCGATCTAGAGGAAAAACCGTGGAGGTATGTGGTCGGGCTGCCGTGGAAAAGTCGTCTCAAATCAGCCCTAAAACCTCCGTATATATAGGTGGGAGGGAGG
Source organism: Hordeum vulgare subsp. vulgare (assembly GCF_904849725.1). Classification (NCBI taxonomy): domain Eukaryota; kingdom Viridiplantae; phylum Streptophyta; class Magnoliopsida; order Poales; family Poaceae; genus Hordeum; species Hordeum vulgare. Next base: position 4,689,246 of record NC_058519.1, on the reverse strand, counting down.
GGGCCTTGCCTTGGGGCTCAAGGAGCCCCAAGGGGGTCGGCCGAGTCCAAGGGGGAGGACTCTCCCCCCCAAACCGAGTTGGACTAGGTTTGGTGGGAGGGAGTCTCCCTTCCTTCCCACCTCCTCCTTTTTTTTCTTTCTCTCTTGATTTTCTTCTCCTTGGCGCATAGGGCACTTGTGGGCTGTCCCACCAGCCCACTAAGGGCTGGTGTGTCTCCCCCAAGGCCTATGGGCTTCCCCGGGGTGGGTTGCCCCCCCCCCCCCGGTGAACTCCCGGAACCCATTCGTCATTCCTGGTACATTCCCGGTAACTCCGAAAACCTTCCGGTAATCAAATGAGGTCATCCTATATATCAATCTTCGTTTTCGGACCATTCCGGAAACCCTCGTGACGTCCGTGATCTCATCCGGGACTCCGAACAACATTCGGTAACCAACCATATAACTCAAATACGCATAAAACAACGTCGAACCTTAAGTGTGCAGACCCTGCGGGTTCGAGAACTATGTAGACATGACCCGAGAGACTCCTCGGTCAATATCCAATAGCGGGACCTGGATGCCCATATTGGATCCTACATATTCTACGAAGATCTTATCGTTTGAACCTTAGTGCCAAGGATTCGTATAATCCCGTATGTCATTCCCTTTGTCCTTCGGTATGTTACTTGCCCGAGATTCGATCGTCAGTATCCGCATACCTATTTCAATCTCGTTTACCGACAAGTCTCTTTACTCGTTCTGTAATACAAGATCTCGCAACTTACACTAAGTTACATTGCTTGCAAGGCTTGTGTGTGATGTTGTATTACCGAGTGGGCCCCGAGATACCTCTCCGTCACACGGAGTGACAAATCCCAGTCTTGATCCATACTAACTCAACTAACACCTTCGGAGATACCTGTAGAGCATCTTTATAGTCACCCAGTTACGTTGCGACGTTTGATACACACAAAGCATTCCTCCGGTGTCAGTGAGTTATATGATCTCATGGTCATAGGAATAAATACTTGACACGCAGAAAACAGTAGCAACAAAATGACACGATCAACATGCTACGTCTATTAGTTTGGGTCTAGTCCATCACGTGATTCTCCCAATGACGTGATCCAGTTATCAAGCAACAACACCTTGTTCACAATCAAAAGACACTGACTATCATCGATCAACTGGCTAGCCAACTAGAGGCATGCTAGGGATGGTGTTTTTTCTATGTATCCACACATGTAAATTGTCTATGTATCCACACATGTAAATGAGTCTTCATTCAATACAATTATAGCATGGATAATAAACTATTATCTTGATACAGGAATTATAATAATAACTATATTTATTATTGCCTCTAGGGCATAATTCCAACAGTCTCCCACTTGCACTAGAGTCAATAATCTAGCCCTCACATCACCATGTGAATTATATTGTAATAAATCTAACACCCATACAGTTCTGGTGTCGATCATGTTTTGGCCGTGGAAGAGGTTTAGTCAGCGGGTCTGCTACATTCAGATCCGTGTGCACTTTGCATATATTTACGTCCTCTTCCTCGACGTAGTCGCGGATGAGGTTGAAGCGTCGTTTGATGTGTCTGGTCTTCTTGTGAAACCGTGGTTCCTTTGCTAAGGCAATGGCACCCGTGTTGTCACACAACAAGGTTATTGGATCCAGTGCACTTGGCACCACTCCAAGATCCGTCATGAACTGCTTCATCCAGACACCCTCCTTAGCCGCCTCCGAGGCAGTCATGTACTCCGCTTCACATGTAGAATCTGCTACGACGCTTTGCTTGGAACTGCACCAGCTTACTGCACCCCCATTAAGAATAAATACGTATCCGGTTTGCGACTTAGAGTCGTCCGGATCTGTGTCAAAGCTTGCATCGACGTAACCTTTTACGGCGAGCTCTTCGTCACCTCCATATACGAGAAACATCTCCTTAGTCCTTTTCAGGTACTTCAGGATATTCTTGACCGCTGTCCAGTGATCCACTCCTGGATTACTCTGGAACCTACCTGCCATACTTATGGCCAGGCTAACATCCGGTCTAGTGCACAGCATCGCATACATGATAGAACCTATGGCTGAAGCATAGGGGACGGAGCGCATATGCTCTCTATCTTCATCAGTTGCTGGGCACTGAGTCTTACTCAATCTCGTACCTTGTAAAACTGGCAAGAACCCTTTCTTGGACTGTTCCATTTTGAACCTCTTCAAAACTTTATCAAGGTATGTGCTTTGTGAAAGTCCTATCAGGCGTTTTGATCTATCCCTATAGATCTTAATGCCTAGAATGTAAGCAGCTTCTCCTAGGTCCTTCATAGAGAAACTTTTATTCAAGTAACCTTTTATGCTCTCCAAAAGCTCTACGTTGTTTCCAATCAGTAATATGTCATCCACATATAATATTAGAAACGCCACAGAGCTCCCACTCACTTTCTTGTAAATACAAGATTCTCCAACCACTTGTATAAACCCAAATGCCTTGATCACCTCATCAAAGCGTTTGTTCCAACTCCGAGATGCTTGCACCAGTCCATAAATGGATCGCTGGAGCTTGCACACCTTGTTAGCATTCTTAGGATCGACAAAACCTTCGGGTTGCATCATATACAACTCTTCCTTAAGGAAACCGTTAAGGAACGCCGTTTTGACATCCATCTGCCAGATTTCATAATCGAAAAATGCAGCTATTGCTAACATGATTCTGACGGACTTAAGCATCGCCACGGGTGAGAAAGTCTCATCGTAGTCAATTCCTGGAACTTGTGAAAAACCCTTTGCCACAAGTCGAGCTTTATAAACGGTCACATTACCGTCAGCGTCCGTCTTCTTCTTAAAAATCCATTTGTTCCGAATAGCCTTGCGGCCCTCAGGTAGTATCTCCAAAGTCCATACTTTGTTCTCATACATGGATCCTATCTCGGATTTCATGGCTTCTAGCCATTTGTTGGAATCTGGGCCCACCATTGCTTCTTCATAACTTGCAGGTTCATTGTTGTCTAACAACATGATTGATAAGACGGGATTACCGTACCACTCTGGAGCAGCACGTGATCTCGTCGACCTGTGTGGTTCAACAGAAACTTGAACTGGAGTTTCATGATCATCATCATTAACTTCCTCCTCAACCGGCGTCGCAACGACAGAGGTTTCCCCTTGTCCTGCGCCACCATCCAGAGGGATGAGAGGTTCGACAACCTCGTCAAGTTCTATCTTCCTCCCACTCAATTCTCTCGAGAGAAACTCCTTCTCGAGAAAAGCTCCGTTCTTAGCAACAAACACTTTGCCCTCGGATTTGAGATAGAAGGTGTACCCAACTGTCTCTTTTGGGTAACCTATGAAGACGCACTTTTCCGCTTTGGGTTTCAAGCTTTTCAGGCTGAAGCTTTTTGACATAAGCATCACATCCCCAAACTTTAAGAAACGACAATTTTGGCCTCTTGCCATACCACAGTTCGTATGGTGTCGTCTCAATGGATTTTGATGGTGCCCTATTTAAAGTGAATGCAGCTGTTTCTAATGCATAACCCCAAAATGATAACGGCAAATCAGTAAGAGACATCATAGATCGCACCATCTCCAACAAAGTACGATTACGACGTTCGGACACACCATTACGCTGTGGTGTTCAAGGCGGTGTTAACTATGAAACAATTCCACATTGTCTTAAGTGAGCACCAAACTCGAAACTCAGATATTCACCCCCACGATCAGACCGTAGGAACTTGATCTTCTTGTTACGATGATTTTCCACTTTACTCTGAAATTGCTTGAACTTTTCAAATGTTTCAGACTTGTGCTTCATCAAGTAGACATAACCATATCTACTTAAATCGTTAGTGAAGGTGAGAAAATAACGATATCCGCCGCGTGCCTCCACGCTCATTGGACCACACACATCGGTATGTATGATTTCCAATAAGTCACTTGCACGCTCCATTGTTCCGGAGAACGGAGTCTTAGTCATCTTGCCCATGAGGCATGGTTCGCACGTGTCAAGTGAATCAAAGTAAAGTGACTCCAAAAGTCCATCAGCATGGAGTTTCTTCATGCGCTTTACACCAATATGACCCAAGCGGCAGTGCCACAAAAATATGGCGCTATCATTGTTTACTCTAACTCTTTTGGTCTCAATGTTATGTATATGCGTATCGCTATCAAGATTCAATATGAACAATCCTCTCACATTCGGTGCATGACCATAAAAGATGTTACTCATAGAAATAGAACAACCATTATTCTCAGACTTAAAAGAGTAACCGTCTCGCAATAAACAAGATCCAGATATAATGTTCATGCTCAACGCAGGCACTAAATAACAATGATTTAAGTTCATCACTAATCCCGATGGTAGCTGAAGTGACACTGTGCCGACGGCGATTGCATCAACCTTGGAACCATTTCCTACGCGCATCGTCACTTCGTCTTTCGCCAGCCTTCGTCTATTCCGCAGTTCCTGCTTCGAGTTGCAAATATGAGCAACAGAACCGGTATCGAATACCCAGGCACTACTACGAGAGCCGGTTAAGTACACATCAATAACATGTATATCAAATATACCTGATTTTTCTTTGCCCGCCTTCTTATCTGCCAGATACTTGGGGCAATTGCGCTTCCAGTGACCTATACCCTTGCAATAGAAACACTCCGTTTCAGGCTTAGGTCCAGCTTTGTGTTTCTTCGGCGGATTGGCAACAGGCTCGCCGCTCTTCTTCGAATTGTCCTTCTTGCCTTTGCCGTTTCTCTTGAAACTAGTGGTCTTATTTACCATCAACACTTGATGCTCTTTACGGAGTTCAGACTCTGCGACCTTCAACATCGCAAACAACTCGCCGGGAGACTTGTTCATCCCTTGCATGTTGTAGTTCAACACAAAGCCTTTGTAGCTTGGCGGCAGTGATTGAAGGATTCTGTCAGTGATAGCTTCTTGCGGGAGTTCAATCCCCAGTTCAGCTAGACGGTTTGAGTACCCAGACATTTTGAGCACATGTTCACTGACAGACGATTTTTCCTCCATCTTGCAAGCATAGAATTTATCGGAGGTCTCATACCTCTCGATCCAGGCGTTCTTCTGAAAGATAAACTCCAACTCCTGGAACATCTCAAATGCTCCATGACGCTCAAAGCGACGTTGAAGTCCCGGTTCTAAGCCATACAAGACTGCACATTGAACTATTGAGTATTCCTCCTTACGTGCTAACCAAGCGTTCTTAACATCCTGATCAGCCGTAGCGGGTGGTTCATCTCCTAGCGCAGCATTAAGGACATAATCCTTCTTCCCAGCTTGTAAGATTAGCTTAAGATTACGATCCCAGTCTACAAAGTTTCTTCCATCATCTTTCAACTTAGCTTTCTCTAGGAACGTATTAAAATTGAGGATGACTGTCGCGTGAGCCATGATCTACAACACAAATATATTCAAAGTGGACTTAGACTATGTTCAAGATAATTAGAGTTTAACTTAATCAAATTATATGCTAAACTCCCACTCAAAAAGTACATCTCTCTAGTCATTTGAGTGGTGCATGATCCACTTACACTATCCCAAGTCCGATCATCACGTGAGTTGAGTATAGTTTCAGTGGTAAGCATCCCTATGCTAATCATGTGATCTATATGATTGATGATCGACCTCTCGGTCTCATGTGTTCCGAGGCCATGTCTGCACATGCTAGGCTCGTCAAGCTTAACCCGAGTGTTCCGCGTGTGCAACTGTTTTGCACCCGTTGTATGTGAACGTTGAGTCTATCACACCCGATCATCACGTGGTGTCTCGAAACGACGAACTGTAGCAACGGTGCACAGTCGGGGAGAACACAATTTCGTCTTGAAATTTTAGTGAGAGATCACCTCATAATGCTACCGTCGTTCTAAGCAAAATAAGGTGCATAAAAGGATTAACATCACATGCAATTCATAACTGACATGATATGGCCATCATCACGTGCTTCTTGATCTCCATCACCAAAGCACCGGCACGATCTTCTTGTCACCGGCGCCACACCATGATCATCCATCAATGTGTTGCCATCGGGGTTGTCGTGCTACTCATGCTATTACTACTAAAGCTACATCCTAGCAAAATAGTAAAGGCATCTGCAAGCACAAACGTTAGTACAAAGGCAACCCTATGGCTCCTGCCGGTTGCCGTACCATCGACGTGCAATTCGATATTCCTATTACAACATGATCATCTCATACATCCAATATATCACATCACATCGTTGGCCATATCATATCACAATCATACCCTGCAAAAACAAGTTAGACGTCCTCTAATTTTGTTGTTGCATGTTTTACGTGGTGACCAAGGGTATCTAGTAGGATCGCATCTTACTTACGCAAACACCACAACGGAGATATATGAGTTGCTATTTAACCTCATCCAAGGACCTCCTCGGTCAAATCCGATTCAACTAAAGTTGGAGAAACCGACACTTGCCAGTCATCTTTGAGCAAAGGGGGTTACTCGTAACGATGAAACCAGTCTCTCGTAAGCGTACGAGTAATGTCGGTCCAAGCCGCTTCAATCCAACAATACCGCGGAATCAAGAAAAGACTAAGGAGGGCAGCAAAACGCACATCACCGCCCACAAAAACTTTGTTCTACTCGAGAAGACATCTACGCATGAACCTAGCTCATGATACCACTGTTGGGGAACGTCGCATGGGAAACAAAAAATTTCCTACGCGCACGAAGACCTATCATGGTGATGTCCATCTACGAGAGGGGATGAGTGATCTACGTACCCTTGTAGACCGTACAGCAGAAGCGTTAGAGAACGCGGTTGATGTAGTGGAACGTCCTCACGTCCCTCGATCCGCCCCGCGAACAATCCCGCGATCAGTCCCACGATCTAGTACAGAACGGACGGCACCTCCGCGTTCAGCACACGTACAGCTCGACGATGATCTCGGCCTTCTTGATCGAGCAAGAGAGACGGAGAGGTAGAAGAGTTCTCCGGCAGCGTGACGGCGCTCCGGAGGTTGGTGATGACCTTGTCTCAGCAGGGCTCCGCCCGAGCTCCGCAGAAACGCGATCTAGAGGAAAAATCGTGGAGGTATGTGGTCGGGCTGCCGTGGAAAAGTCGTCTCAAATCAGCCCTAAAACCTCCGTATATATAGGTGGGAGGGAGGGGGCCTTGCCTTGGGGCTCAAGGAGCCCCAAGGGGGTCGGCCGAGTCCAAGGGGGAGGACTCTTCCCCCCCAAACCGAGTTGGACTAGGTTTGGTGGGAGGGAGTCCCCCTTCCTTCCCACCTCCTCCTTTTTTTTTCTTTCACTCTTGATTTTCTTCTCCTTGGCGCATAGGGCACTTGTGGGCTGTCCCACCAGCCCACTAAGGGCTGGTGTGTCTCCCCCAAGGCCTATGGGCTTCCCCGGGGTGGGTTGCCCCCCCGGTGAACTCCCGGAACCCATTCGTCATTCCTAGTACATTCCCGGTAACTCCGAAAACCTTCCGGTAATCAAATGAGGTCATCCTATATATCAATCTTCGTTTCCGGACCATTCCGGAAACCCTCGTGACGTCCGTGATCTCATCCGGGACTCCGAACAACATTCGGTAACCAACCATATAACTCAAATACGCATAAAACAACGTCGAACCTTAAGTGTGCAGACCCTGCGGGTTCGAGAACTATGTAGACATGACCCGAGAGACTCCTCGGTCAATATCCAATAGCGGGACCTGGATGCCCATATTGGATCCTACATATTCTACGAAGATCTTATCGTTTGAACCTCAGTGCCAAGGATTTGTATAATCCCGTATGTCATCCCCTTTGTCCTTCGGTATGTTACTTGCCCGAGATTCGATCGTCAGTATCCGCATACCTATTTCAATCTAGTTTACCGACAAGTCTCTTTACTCGTTCTGTAATACAAGATCCCGCAACTTACACTAAGTTACATTGCTTGCAAGGCTTGTGTGTGATGTTGTATTACCGAGTGGGCCCCGAGATACCTCTCCGTCACACGGAGTGACAAATCCCAGTCTTGATCCATACTAACTCAACTAACACCTTCGGAGATACCTGTAGAGCATCTTTATAGTCACCCAGTTACGTTGCGATGTTTGATACACACAAAGCATTCCTCCGGTGTCAGTGAGTTATATGATCTCATGGTCATAGGAATAAATACTTGACACGCAGAAAACAGTAGCAACAAAATGACACGATCAACATGCTACGTCTATTAGTTTGGGTCTAGTCCATCACGTGATTCTCCCAATGACGTGATCCAGTTATCAAGCAACAACACCTTGTTCACAATCAAAAGACACTGACTATCATCGATCAACTGGCTAGCCAACTAGAGGCATGCTAGGGATGGTGTTTTGTCTATGTATCCACACATGTAAATGAGTCTTCATTCAATACAATTATAGCATGGATAATAAACTATTATCTTGATACAGGAATTATAATAATAACTATATTTATTATTGCCTCTAGGGCATAATTCCAACAGTCTCCCACTTGCACTAGAGTCAATAATCTAGCCCTCACATCACCATGTGAATTACATTGTAATAAATCTAACACCCATACAGTTCTTTAATAAAATAACAAAATTGAATAAATCCAACAGTCTCCCACTTGCACTAGAGTCAATAAGAATTTTTAATAAACATAGTTTTTAATTGAAAATAACAAAATAGATAATAGTTTGGATAGTCAAAATAATTACTTTTGAAAATAGAAAATAGTTTTGCATTATTTATTCAATTCCAAACACTTTTCATTGTCATAGTTTTGTCAAATTCTCAAATATGCAAAAAGAATTTTTTAATAAACATAGTTTTTAATTCAAAATCAAAAAATAGATAATAGTTTGGATAGTCAAAATTATTAATTATGAAAATAGAAAATAGTTTTGCATTATTTATTCAATTTCAAACACTTTTCATTATCATAGTTTTGTCAAATTCTCAAATATGCAAAAAGAATTTTTAATAAACATAGTTTTTAATTGAAAGTAACAAAATATATAATAGTTTGGATAGTAAAAATTATTAATTATGAAAATTGAAAATAGTTTTGCATTATTTATTCAACTTCAAACACTTTTCATTATCATAGTTTTGTCAAATTCTCAAATATGCAGAAAGAATTTTTAATAAACATAGTTTTAAATTGAGAATAACAAAATAGATAATAGTTTGGATAGTAAAAATTATTAATTATGAAAATAGAAAATAGTTTTGCATTATTTATTCAACTTCAAACACTTTTCATTATCATAGTTTTGTCAAATTCTCAAATATGCAAAAAGAATTTTTAATAACCATAGTTTTTAATTGAAAATAACAAAATAGATAATAGTTTGGATAGTCAAAATTATTAATTATGAAAATAGAAAATAGTTTTGCATTATTTATTCAATTTCAAACACTTTTCATTACCATAGTTTTGTCAAATTCTCAAATATGCAAAAATAATTTTTAATAAACATAGTTTTTAATTGAAAATAACAAGATAGATAATAGTTTGGATAGTCAAAATTATTAATTATGAAAATATAAAAAAATTGAAACTATATTCGAAATCATAGAGAAAATTCAATCTAAATTCTCATTCGAATTTAGATTGAATTTTCTCTACAATTTCGAATATAGTTTCAATTTTCAGTGAGTTTAGGCGAGTAAGACTGCTTTAGAGAGGAGGTCGATGGAGAAGCTGCGACGGGGCTTATAAACATGTGTTAGTCCCCCTCGCTGGGCGAGGTGGGACTAAACTTATCGTGCAACTGAGGAGGGCTTTAGTCCCGGGTGGAGCCACGCCCCGGGAGTAAAGACCCCCTTTAGTCCCGGGTGGAGCCACGCCCCGGGACTAAAGACTCCCTTTTTCCCGCCTTTTGGTCTGCCGAAAAAGGGCCTTTAGTCCCGGGTCGTGGCTCCACCCGGGACTAAAGGGGGTCTTTAGTCCCGGATCGAGCCCCGAACCGGGACTAAAGATCCACCTATATAAGCGGGAGTTAGAAAATTTCCAACCCAAATCGTCCATTTCTCTTCTTCTTCCTCTCGTTCTCCAGCCCGACGCGGCACAGCGACGAACTCGACGACGTCCTGAGGCTGCCCACCGTCCTGCTCGCCGCCGCTTGCCGTCCTCCTCGCCGCCGCGCCGTCCTTCTCGCCGTCGTGCCGTCCTCCTCACCGTCCTCCTCGTCGTCCTCCTCGCCGCCACGCCATCCCCCTCGCCGCCGCGCCGTCCTCCTCGCCGCGCGCCGTCGACACCTCCGGCCGGTAAGCCCCCCGCCCCCTCCTCCCCAACACTCCCGCCAGTAGAAGAAAAGAAGAAAAAGGAGAAGAAAGGAAGAAAAAGGGAAGAAAAGAAGAAAACGATTTTTTTTTCATTTAATTCCTATTGTTATTAGGTTTGTGCTAGATGATTGGGGTTAGTAATATTTAGAATTCGGAAAAAGGAAAATAAGAAGAGGAGGAGAAGAAAAGAATAAAAAGGAGAATAAGAAGAGGAGGAGAGGAGAAGAAGAGGAAAAATAGAAGAAGAGGAGAAGTAGAAGAAGAGAAAAAATTAGAAGAGGAGGAGAGGAGAAGTAGAAGAAGAGAAGAGGAGAAGTAGTAGAAGAAGAGGAGAAGTAGAAGTAGAAGAAGAAGTAGAAGAAGAAGAATAAGTAGAAGTAGAAGTAGAAGAAGAAGAAGAAGTAGAAGAAGAAGAAGAAGAAGAAGAAGAGGAGAAGTAGTAGAAGAAGAGGAGATGTAGAAGTAGAAGAAGAAGTAGAAGAAGAGAAGAAATAGAAGAAGAGGAAAAATTTGTTTAGGTTTACAAGAAGAAGAAATATTGTATAGTGTATATGCATAAGTGTTAATAGTGTTTCTTAGATTATTGCTTTATTTTGCTATTGTATATGCTTAAGTGTTAATAGTTTAATTTTGCTATTGTATATGCTTAAGTGTTAATAGTTTATTTTTAGCAAGAAAATTAATAGAACTAGTTTATTTTTTTAGTTCATTTTACGATGCCTATCCCGCATCCTCATCGTCGACTAGGCGGAGGACACCTGCTTGATCAGAGGGGCCCTGTCCGGGACTGGGCTCCGCCCGGCTGGTATTGGGAGGTGCTACCTTCCGGGGGCGTAGGTTGGTGAGGAGCCAGTCCGTCGTTGACCCGATCCATGTTTGGTGGCGGTCGCGTGGGCCAGTGAGGGTGCCGAGGCTTCCGGACACCGCGGAGGAGGTACATCACCGTGTCAGCGAGGAGGATGAGCACGTCCGTCGCTACATGGTTGCGTTGGAGGGCAGGTGCGAGCATACCTGGCAGGTTTTTCGGGGATCTCACTGGAGCTATGATCCTATGATGGTTCCTTCTCTTTGGGTGTCCACCGCCCGCGCCGATACCCGTCGGGATCTACCCCGTGGATGGAATCAAGGAGTCAACATCATGTGAACTCCATCAGAAATTCAAGAACATATCCATGAAGGTGGCCGTTGGACAAGCTTTACCTTCTGGCCCTGATGCACGCTGGCATGGCCGTGAGATTCCAGCTGGCTTTGCTAAAGTCGAGGTGGATGAAATCATGACGGGGTTTAATGATATGGAGCTCGACATAGCTGGACCCGAAGATGAGAGGACACTCGGAGAAGTACTGGGTGGATTCATCCTATGGGACAAGAACTACATCAAGCTTCCAGGCTCGGCCCCAAGGACAACACCGCCTCCGAATCGTCGCAGGTCACCTACACCTCCATTACCTCCAAGCCCTCCACATGATGTCGGCCAGCACAACACGAGTCCATCTCGATCACCGCCGCCGGACTTGGGTCGTCCGTCTCCGCCGCCGCCCGCACAGGATACTAAGCGGAAGCGTGCCACCAAGAACGCTCCGTCGACGTTTCCTAAGCGACGGAGCCCCCCAAAGCGCAAACGGTCGCCCCTCCCAAAGGTACCTCATGCTAATCTTCCTATCAGACCTTATGATCGTACCCCCGAGGAAAACGCCAGGATAGCAAAGGAACATCATGATGCGCAGATGAAAAAGAAGGAACCCGAGCCCCGCCCGGAATACACCGAGAAGCAAACAGCATGGGCAAAAGACTTCATAACCCTTCCATCACAGTATGACTTACACTATAAGCCTGATGACTATACACGCACATTGCAGAAGGAAGTGAAAAAGAGCAGCTCACGTGCAAGTGCAAGTGGGAGCAAATCAAGTTCAACTACAAGCAAGAAAAAATCAGACGTTCCTCAGCTTGGACAACAAGCCAAACAGTCGATCCCACCCCTCAAGGTGTTAACCGAGAATGTTCCCCCTCCGGTGCAGGGGCAAGGTTTTGAAAGAGCAAAGGAGTTGGCGGCTGAATGTGGTATCTCGGTTGAAGATTTGCTGGCTTCCCAAGATGACACGAGACCCAAGGCAGTGGTAGCCCCTAAGCCACAGTTTGTCATGGGAGAGCCTTTGGTCAGCAAATATGATCTCCCAACAAATATGCGTTACTTGCATAAATGGTACTTAAGTGAATCAAAGAATGGGAGAACGATGATCGTGCTGAGTGTCCCACGGGAGTACTACGGCCGCTCCGAAGAAATCCATATCGACTTTGATGAACTCTTCCAGATGTACAATGGCGACGCCCTCGACAAATCGCTTATGAGTTGCTATTGTCTGTAAGTTTTTCAATTCGTTGTCTACATATAACTTGTTTAGTTATTTCAATTCATTGTCTATATATAACTTGTACTCTATTATGCAGAATGAAGATTCTAGATTGTAAAAGTAAGAGCATCCTAAATATTGGGTTTATTGACCCAGATAAAATACATATAGCGACGCTAACTGATAAACCCAAGGAGACGGAGGAAAACCGTTTAAGGTTTCTAATAGATCAAAATTTCTGTGACCACATACTGTTTCCATACAACTTCAGGTGAGGGTCTTTACTCTGTTGTGTCCATTCACTTATAAGTGTAATTGATAAGTTACTGATATATATATATATATATACATGTGCAACTTCCATTGGATTCTGTTGGACATTCAAATTGATAAGGGAAGAGTTGATGCCTTCGGCCCATTATCAAGACCCTTGGAACAGTTCCAAAGCCTGCAGGACATGCTCCAAGGGTAATTTTAATCATTCTTGCGCTCTATCGGTCTCTTTCGATGATTTTCTGATATATCAATTGATGAAAAACTTAGCAAATCATTATCCTTGTCGGGCAGGGTTTGGAAGCGGTTCAAGTGCGTGACTCCCGGTAACTTTCCTGAGAAGCTGACGTTTAGAGCGGCTCAGGTAAGTAGTAGTATGATATACTTCTATTAATTTTCAATACATTTATGATGCTAGATTATTATTTTGAATATATATATTCTATTCTCGTAAAGTGCCACCAGCAGCCACGGGGAACGCATCTAGGCGGATACTATGTTTGCGAGTCCATTCGCACATTTACCTCTGAGCTCAAGGATCACAGATTCGACGTAAGCAATGAACATTCACACCTCTATTTTTACCCGTCATTCTTTGTTATCATGATTGATATTCATATTCATCTCCTCTTCTTATATAGCACATGGCCATGAGGACGAAGGTCCTACCAGAGCAACGCGCGATTGCTGTTGCAGAGGAGCTTGCGGGATTTCTGAGGACGGAAGCTATAGATGACAAAGGACGATTTAGTGTAACTAGGGGCCATTACTGATGTTGGTCCATGTAATCGAATAGACGGGCTCTAGTCCCGATAATTCAGATCTCCATATAATTGTATATATATGCTCGCTTGTAAGATAAGTTAATCTTATATATATGCATAATTATTTCTATTTAAATTATATGAAAACTAATTCCCGAACACCAAACGAGGCATCACGTTAATCTCCCGAGCACCTAAACCCTAAAACCCTAAAACCCAAAAATAATTTCATTCAAAAAAAAAAAACCAAAAAACCAGCAAAATCTGAAAATCTTTAGTCCCGGTCCGTGTAACGAACCGGGACTAAAGGGCCTGCCCCTGGGGCGCTACGAGGCGCCCACGTGGAGCACCTTTAGTCCCGGATTGTAACAGGGCCGGGACTAAAGGTTAGGCCTTTAGTCCCGCCCCTTTAGTCCTGGTTGGTGAACCGGGACTAAAGCCCCTTACGGGCCGGGGCTAAAGGCCCCGTCCCCACTAGTGTCTGGGCCGGGACTAAAGGCCCGGCCACGTCGCCCCAAATCGCAATGCCACCCACGAGGCTTTGGTCCCGGCCCGTAAGGAGCCTTTAGTCCCGGTTTGTGTCTCAAACCAGGACTAAAGGGCTACGCGGTGTGCAGCCTGCATGTGCGCCACCTTTAGTCCCGGTTTGTGTCTCAAACCGGGACTAAAGTCCTCTGCCTATATATATTGGCCACAGCCCTCCTCTCCCCTCTTCCTTGCATTTTTCTTGGATGGAAGAGTGTGGGTGTGTGCTAGCTCTCCATTTTTCTTGGATGCACTAGAGGTGTTTGTTGAAATGTGTGTTAGAGCGATGCCGCTTCAGTTCACCGAACACAACTACGATATGAGATGCCCGAGCCACGCTTAAACCTCTTCCTCTTTATTTCTACTTATTCTAAAAGGTTAGCAACTATATTTCCTCGTTTAGACCGTGCGGTACTGAATTTTAGGATCGTGATTGTATTTGATATTCTGTCGTATAACGCAGATGAGCCATCCATGGATGTACGGTGATCGACGCACAACCGCTTACAGAGAAGGCGTGCATTCTTTTCGAGATGCAGCCGATGCGAAAAAGCATGGTGGTGGCTATATGTTTTGTCCATGTGTTGAATGTCGGAATGAGAAGGATTACACTTCCTCAAGAGTCATTCAGAGCCACCTGCTTCGGTCCGGTTTTATGTCGGGCTATAATGTTTGGACCAAGCACAGAGAAAGAGGGGTTATGATGGAAGACGACGATGAAGAAGAAGAGAACGATGATGACAACTACGGATCTATGTTCCCTGAATATGCTGATATCGCAATGGAAGACAATGAAGAAGAAGATCAGGATGAAGAACCGGAACCAGATGAGCCCGCTGATGATCTTGGCCGGGTCATTTCTGATGCACGGCGAGGTTGCGACACAGAAAAGGAGAGGTTGCAGTTCGAGCAGATGTTATAAGACCACAACAAAGTGTTGTACCCAACTTGTGAAGATGGCCACAAGAAGCTGGGTAGCACACTGGAATTGCTGAAGTGGAAGGCAGAGACCGGTCTGACTGACTTGTCATTCAAAAAGTTGCTGGTACTGATGAAGAAGATGCTTCCAAGAAAGAACGAATTGCCCGCGAGCACGTACGAAGCAAAGACGCTTGTCTTCCCTCTAGGATTAGACGTGCAGAAGATACATGCATGCCCTAATGACTGCATCATCTACCGCAGTGAGAAGTACGAGAATATGGATAAATGCCCGGTATGCACTGCATTGCGGTATAAGATCAGAAAAGATGACCCTGGTGATATTGAGGGCGAGCCACCCAGGAAGAGGGTTCCTGCCAAGGTGATGTGGTATGCTCCTATAATACCACGGTTGAAGTTCTGTTCATAAATAAAGATCATGCGAAGTTGTTGCGATGGCACATGGAAGATTGTATGAAAGACGATAAGTTGTGGCACACCGCTGAAGGTCGGCAGTGGAGAAAAATCGAGAGAGAGTTCCCGAGATTTGCAGGTGATGCAAGGAACTTATGGTTTGGTCTGAGTACAGATGGCAAGAATCCTTTTGGGGAGCAGAGTTGCAGTCACAACACCTGGCCCGTTACTCTATGTATCTACAACCTTCCTCCTTGGTTATGCATGAAGCGGAAGTTCATTATGATGCCAGTGCTTATCCAAGGTCCAAAGCAACCCGGCAACGATATTGATGTGTACCTAAGTCCATTAGTTGATGAACTTTTACAGCTGTGGGCCGAACCAGGTGTACGTGTGTGGGACGAGCACAAACAAGAGGAATTTGACCTTCGAGCGTTGCTTTCCGTAACCATCAATGATTGGCCTGCTCTTAGTAACATTTCAGGATAGTCAAACAAGGGATACAATGCATGCACGCACTGTTTGGATCAGACAGAAAGTATATATCTGGACAAATATAGGAAGAATGTGTACCCGTACAATCGTCGTTTTCTTCCGCCCAAGCATCCCTTAAAGAAAAAGGGCAAGCATTTCAATGGCAAGGCAGAACCCCGGGGGAAGCCTGTCATCCGTACTGGTGCTGAAGTATTTGATATGGTCAAAGATTTAAAAGTAATATTTGGAAAGGGTCCTGGCAGCCAACCTGTTCCTAACGGCCCTGATAAGCGCGTACCCATGTGGAAGAAGAAATCTATATTTTGGGAGCTACCCTACTGGGAAGTCCATGAGGTCCGCTCGGCAATCGACGTGATGCACCTCACGAAGAATCTCTGCATGAATATTCTAGGCTTCCTGGGCTTGTATGGGAAGTCAAAAGATACACCGGAAGCACGGGAGGACAAGGAACGTCATAAAGGAAGAGATGGCATGCATCCAGGGCAGTTTCAAGGGCGTGCCAGCTACGCTCTTACTAAGGAAGAGAAGGAAATATTCTTTGAAGTCCTTTTCAG
Source organism: Hordeum vulgare subsp. vulgare (assembly GCF_904849725.1). Taxonomy (NCBI): domain Eukaryota; kingdom Viridiplantae; phylum Streptophyta; class Magnoliopsida; order Poales; family Poaceae; genus Hordeum; species Hordeum vulgare. The sequence continues at coordinate 4,672,684 of NC_058519.1, read as the reverse complement.
TATCAAGGTCCCGACTGGCTTCTCGTCGAATATAAAGGGAATCATAAATATGAAAGACAAAAAAATCCAAAACCTAAAGTCTCGTGACTGCCACGTGCTTATGACGCAATTGCTTCCGGTTGCACTGAGGGGAATTCTACCGAAAAATGTTCGCCTGGCAATTGTGAAGGTATGTGCATTCCTCAATGCAATTTCTCAGAAGGTAATCGATCGAGAAAGTCTATCAGGGTTACAGATTGATGTGGTCCAATGTCTGGTCAGCTTTGAGTTGTTCCCGCCATCCTTCTTCAATATAATGACACACCTCCTAGTTCACCTAGTCGAAGAGATTAGAATTCTCGGTCCTGTGTTTTTACACAATATGTTCCCCTTCGAGAGGTTCATGGGATTCTTAAAGAAATATGTTCGTAATCGTGCTAGGCCAGAAGGAAGCATCTCCAAGGGCTATGGAACAGAGGAGGTCATTGAGTTTTGTGTGGACTTTCTTCCTGACCTTAAGCCGATTGGTGTTCCTGAATCTCGATATGAGGGTAGGCTAACAGGAAAAGGCACACTAGGAAGGAAAGCAAAAGTATGTATGGACGGGCATTCTTTCTCTCAAGCACACTACACAGTTCTACACAATTCCACCGTGGTGGCTCCGTATATCGTGAGACACAAGAATATTCTACGCTCCGAAAACCCGGGGAAGGCTGGCTCTTGGATTAAAGGGGAACACGAGAAGACTTTCGGCAGTTGGTTGCAGACACATCTCATGAATGACGACACCGTTGGAGATCAGTTGTACTGTTTGGCCAGGCCACCATCTTCGACTATATGTACTTTCCAAGGGTATGAGATAAATGGGAATACATTTTACACGGTTGCCCAAGATAAAAAAGAGCACCAACCAAAATAGTGGTGTCCGCTTTGATGCAACAGACGAGAATGGGCACTGTTTGGAAACATATTACGGGTACATAGAGGAGATATGGGAACTTGACTATGGACCTACTTTTAAGATCCCTTTGTTTCGGTGCAAATGGGTGAAGCTGACAGGAGGCGGGGTAGTTGTAGACCAAAAGTACGGCATGACAACAGTGGATCTCAACAATCTTGCGTACATGGACGAACCATTTGTCCTTGCCAATGATGTCGCTCAGGTTTTCTATGTGAAGGACATGTCTACAAAAACGAGAAAAGAAATTAGCAAAAGAAGATATCGCCCGATGAGCCAAAACGCCACATAGTTCTTTTAGGGAAAAGAAACATCGTGGGAGTAGATGACAAGACAGACATGTCAGTAGATTATAATAAGTTTCATGAAATTCCGCCCTCCAAAGTGAAAACTGACCCAAGCATCCTACTGAATAATGAAGATTCTCCATGGCTACGATCGAGAAGAAAACAGAAATAATAGATAGGAATATTGGTGCAATAATGTAATAATGTATTAAACCTTTCATGTAATGCATGTATGGAATATACTAAACCTTTTAGTTTTGAATTATTTATTCAATTTCAAACACTTTTCATTATCATAGTTTTGTCAAATTCTCAAACTTCGAGAGAGATTGTCCGTTTTGTACACGAAGTGCATCCAGTTTTTGTCGTAGCCCTCTCAACTTTTTAACACATGCTATGTGGGTGAAATGATGATAGCATGCCAACTTTCAACATTTTCAGAGTTCATTTGTAGTGCTTTTCAATTTCAGGGTCAATTAGCCCAAAAAAACAAAAGTAAATGCATGAAGAATACCAAATTAAGTCAGAAATTGTTGAAAATTTGTGATGTGCCTTTGAATGGTGCATTTTAAACACACAAAAAGTATGGAGTTCAAATAAGTTCAAAAAATGAAATCCCTTTGTAACATATGAGTTCTCGTTCGAAACGCTGATACTTCGAGAGAGATTGTCCGTTTTGGACACGAAGTGCATCCAGTTTTTGTCGTAGCCCTCTCAACTTTTTAATACATGCTATGTGGGTGAAATGATGATAGCATGCCAACTTTCAACATTTTAAGAGTTCATTTGTAGTGCTTTTCAATTTGAGCGTCAACTAGCTCAAAAAAAAAGTAAATGCACGAAAAATACCAAATGAAGTCAGAAATTGTTGAAATTTTGTGATGTGCCTTTGAATGGTGCATTTTGAACACACAAAAAGTATGGAGTTCAAATAAGTTCAAAAAAATGAAATCCCTTTGTAAGAGATGAGTTCTCGTTCGAAACCCTAATACTTCGAGAGAGATTGTCCGTTTTGTACACGAAATGCATCCAGTTTTTTTCGTAGCCCTCTCAACTTTTTCACACATGCTATGTGGGTGAAATGATTATAGCATGCCAACTTTCAACATTCTGAGAGTTCATTTGTAGTGCTTTTCAATTTTAGGGTCAACTAGCTCAAAAAAAAAGTAAATGCACGAAAAATACCAAATGAAGTCAGAAATTGTTGAAATTTTGTGGTGTGCCTTTGAATGGTGCATTTTGAACACGCAAAAATTATGGAGTTCAAATAAGTTCAAAAAATGAAATCCCTTTGTAAGAGATGAGTTCTCGTTCGAAACACTGATACTTCGAGAGAGATTGTCCGTTTTGTACACGAAGTGCATCCAGTTTTTGTCGTAGCCCTCTCAACTTCTTAACACATGCTATGCGGGTGAAATGATGATAGCATGCCAACTTTCAACATTTTCAGAGTTCATTTGTAGTGCTTTTCAATTTTAGGGTCAACTAGCCCAAAAAAAGAAAAGTAAATGCACGAAAAATACCAAATTAAGTCAGAAATTGTTGAAAATTTGTGATGTGCCTTTGAATGGTGCATTTTGAACACACAAAAAGTATGGAGTTCAAATAAGTTCAAAAAAATGAAATCCGTTTGTAAGAGATGAGTTCTCGTTCGAAACCCTAATACTTCGAGAGAGATTGTCCGTTTTGTACACGAAGTGCATCCAGTTTTTTTCGTAGCCCTCTCAACTTTTTAAGACATGCTATGGGGGTGAAATGATTATAGCATGCCAACTTTCAACATTTTGAGAGTTCATTTGTAGTCCTTTTCAATTTTAGGGTCAACTAGCTCAAAAAAAAAGTAAATGCACGAAAAATACCAAATGAAGTCAGAAATTGTTGAAATTTTAAGGTGTGCCTTTGAATGGTGCATTTTGAACACGCAAAAATTATGGAGTTTAAATAAGTTCAAAAAAATGAAATCCCTTTGTAAGAGATGAGTTCTCTTTCGAAACCCTGATACTTCGAGAGAGATTGTCCGTTTTGTACACGAAGTGCATCCAGTTTTTGTCGTAGCCCTCTCAATTTTTAACACATGCTATGTGGGTGAAATGATGATAGCATGACAACTTTCAACATTTTCAGAGTTCATTTGTAGTGCTTTTCAATTTGAGGGTCAACTAGCTCAAAAAAAAAGTAAATGCACGAAAAATACCAAATGAAGTCAGAAATTGTTGAAATTTTGTGATGTGCCTTTGAATGGTGCATTTTGAACACACAAAAAGTATGGAGTTCAAATAAGATCAAAAAAATGAAATCCCTTTGTAAGAGATGAGTTCTCGTTCGAAACCCTAATACTTCGAGAGAGATTGTCCGTTTTGTACACGAAGTGCATCCAGCTTTTTCGTAGCCCTCTCAACTTTTTAACACATGCTATGTGGGTGAAATGATTATAGCATGCCAACTTTCAACATTTTGAGAGTTCATTTGTAGTGCTTTTCAATTTTAGGGTCAACTAGCTCAAAAAAAAAGTAAATGCACGAAAAATACCAAATGAAGTCAGAAATTGTGGAAATTTTGTGGTGTGCTTTTGAATGGTGCATTTTGAACACGCAAAAATTATGGAGTTTAAATAAGTTAAAAAAAATGAAATCCCTTTGTAAGAGATGAGTTCTCGTTCGAAACGCTGATACTTCGAGAGAGATTGTCCGTTTTGTACACGAAGTGCATCCAGTTTTTGTCGTAGCCCTCTCAACTTTTTAACACATGCTATGTGGGTGAAATGATGATAGCATGGCAACTTTCAACATTTTCAGAGTTCATTTGTAGTGCTTTTCAATTTCTGGGTCAACTAGCCCAAAAAAAAAAAGTAAATGCACGAAGAATACCAAATTAAGTCAGAAATTGTTGAAATTTGTGATGTGCCTTTGAATGGTGCATTTTAAACACACAAAAAGTATGGAGTTCAAATAAGTTCAAAAAATGAAATCCCTTTGTAACATATGAGTTCTCGTTCGAAACGTTGATACTTCGAGAGAGATTGTCCGTTTTGGACACGAAATGCATCCAGTTTTTGTCATAGCCCTCTCAACTTTTTAACACATGCTATGTGGGTGAAATGATGATAGCATGCCAACTTTCAACATTTTCAGAGTTCATTTGTAGTGCTTTTCAATTTGAGGGTCAACTAGCTCAAAAAAAAAAAGTAAATGCACGAAAAATACCAAATGAAGTCAGAAATTGTTGAAATTTTGTGATGTGCCTTTGAATGGTGCATTTTGAACACACAAAAAGTATGGAGTTCAAATAAGTTCAAAAAAATGAAATCCCTTTGTAAGAGATGCGTTCTCGTTCGAAACCCTAATACTTCGAGAGAGATTGTCCGTTTTGTACACGAAGTGCATCCAGTTTTTTTCGTAGCCCTCTCAACTTTTTCACACATGCTATGTGGGTGAAATGATTATAGCATGCCAACTTTCAACATTCTGAGAGTTCATTTGTAGTGCTTTTCAATTTTAGGGTCAACTAGCTCAAAAAAAAAGTAAATGCACGAAAAATACCAAATGAAGTCAGAAATTGTTGAAATTTTGTGGTGTGCCTTTGAATGGTGCATTTTGAACACGCAAAAATTATGGAGTTTAAATAAGTTCAAAAAATGAAATCCCTTTGTAAGAGATGAGTTCTCGTTCGAAACGCTGATACTTCGAGAGAGATTGTCTGTTTTGTACACGAAGTGCATCCAGTTTTTGTCGTAGCCCTCTCAACTTTTTAACACATGCTATGTGGGTGAAATGATGATAGCATGCCAACTTTCAACATTTTCAGAGTTCATTTGTAGTGCTTTTCAATTTTAGGGTCAACTAGCCCAAAAAAAGAAAAGTAAATGCACGAAAAATACCAAATTAAGTCAGAAATTGTTGAAAATTTGTGATGTGCCTTTGAATGGTGCATTTTGAACACACAAAAAGTATGGAGTTCAAAAAAATGAAATCCCTTTGTAAGAGATGAGTTCTCGTTCGAAACCCTAATACTTCGAGAGAGATTGTCCGTTTTGTACACGAAGTGCATCCAGTTTTTTTCGTAGCCCTCTCAACTTTTTAAGACATGCTATGGGGGTGAAATGATTATAGCATGCCAACTTTCAACATTTTGAGAGTTCAGTTGTAGTCCTTTTCAATTTTAGGGTCAACTAGCTCAAAAAAAAGTAAATGCACGAAAAATACCAAATGAAGTCAGAAATTTTTGAAATTTTAAGGTGTGCCTTTGAATGGTGCATTTTGAACACGCAAAAATTATGGAGTTTAAATAAGTTCAAAAAAATGAAATCCCTTTGTAAGAGATGAGTTCTCTTTCGAAACCCTGATACTTCGAGAGAGATTGTCCGTTTTGTACACGAAGTGCATCCAGTTTTTGTCGTAGCCCTCTCAACTTTTTAACACATGCTATGTGGGTGAAATTATGATAGCATGCCAACTTTCAACATTTTCAGAGTTCATTTGTAGTGCTTTTCAATTTGAGGGTCAACTAGCTCAAAAAAAAAGTAAATGCACGGAAAATACCAAATGAAATCAGAAGTTGTTGAAATTTTGTGATGTGCCTTTGAATGGTGCATTTTGAACACACAAAAAGTATGGAGTTCAAATAATATCAAAAAAATGAAATCCCTTTGTAAGAGATGAGTTCTCGTTCGAAACCCTAATACTTCGAGAGAGATTGTCCGTTTTGTACACGAAGTGCATCCAGCTTTTTCGTAGCCCTCTCAACTTTTTAACACATGCTATGTGGGTGAAATGATTATAGCATGCCAACTTTCAACATTTTGAGAGTTCATTTGTAGTGCTTTTCAATTTTAGGGTCAACTAGCTCAAAAAAAAAGTAAATGCACGAAAAATACATAATGAAGTCAGAAATTGTGGAAATTTTGTGGTGTGCCTTTGAATGGTGCATTTTGAACACGCAAAAATTATGGAGTTTAAATAAGTTCAAAAAAATGAAATCACTTTGTAAGAGATGAGTTCTCGTTCGAAACGCTCATACTTCGAGAGAGATTGTCCGTTTTGGACACGAAGTGCATCCAGTTTTTGTCATAGCCCTCTCAACTTTTTAACACATCCTATGTGGGTGAAATGATGATAGCATGCCAACTTTCAACATTTTCAGAGTTCATTTGTAGTGCTTTTCAATTTGAGGGTCAACTAGCTCAAAAAAAAGTAAATGCACGAAAAATACCAAATGAAGTCAGAAATTGTTGAAATTGTGTGATGTGCCTTTGAATGGTGCATTTTGAACAAACAAAAAGTATGGAGTTCAAATAAGTTCAAAAAAATGAAATCCCTTTGTAAGAGATGAGTTCTCGTTCGAAACCCTAATACTTCGAGAGAGATTGTCCGTTTTGAACACGAAGTGCATCCAGTTTTTTTCGTAGCCCTCTCAACTTTTTAACACATGCTATGTGGGTGAAATGATTATAGCATGCCAACTTTCAACATTTTTAGAGTTCATTTGTAGTGCTTTTCAATTTCAGGGTCAACTAGCTCAAAAAAAAAAGTAAATACACGAAAAATACCTAATGAAGTCAGAAATTGTTGAAATTTTGTGGCGTGCCTTTGAATGGTGCATTTTGAACACGCAAAAATTATGGAGTTTAAATAACTTCAAAAAAATGAAATCCCTTTGTAACAGATGAGTTCTCTTTCGAAACCCTGATACGTCGAGAGAGATTGTCCGTTTTGTACACGAAGTGCATCCAGTTTTTGTCGTTGCCCTCTCAACTTTTTAACACATGCTATGTGGGTGAAATGATGATAGCATGCCAACTTTCAACATTTTCAGAGTTCATTTGTAGTGCTTTTCAATTTGAGGGTCAACTAGCTCATCAAAAAAGTAAATGCATGAAAAATACCAAATGAAGTCAGAAATTGTTGAAATTTTGTGATGTGCCTTTGAATGGTGCATTTTGAACACACAAAAAGTATGGAGTTCAAATAAGATCAAAAAAATGAAATCCCTTTGTAAGAGATGAGTTCTCGTTCGAAACCCTAATACTTCGAGAGAGATTGTCCGTTTTGTACACGAAGTGCATCCAGCTTTTTCGTAGCCCTCTCAACTTTTTAACACGTGCTATGTGGGTGAAATGATTATAGCATGCCAACTTTCAACATTTTGAGAGTTCATTTGTAGTGCTTTTCAATTTTAGGGTCAGCTAGCTCAAAAAAAAAGTAAATGCACGAAAAATACCAAATGAAGTCAGAAATTGTGGAAATTTTGTGGTGTGCCTTTGAATGGTGCATTTTGAACACACAAAAATTATGGAGTTTAAATAAGTTCAAAAAAATGAAATCCCTTTGTAAGAGATGAGTTCTCGTTCGAAACGTTGATACTTCGAGAGAGATTGTCCGTTTTGGACACGAAGTGCATCCAGTTTTTGTCGTAGCCCTCTCAACTTTTTAACACATGCTATGTGGGTGAAATTATGATAGCATGCCAACTTTCAACATTTTCAGAGTTCATTTGTAGTGCTTTTCAATTTGAGGGTCAACTAGCTCAAAAAAAAAAGTAAATGCACGAAAAATACCAAATGAAGTCAGAAATTGTTGAAATTGTGTGATGTGCCTTTGAATGGTGCATTTTGAACACACAAAAAGTATGGAGTTCAAATAAGTTCAAAAAAATGAAATCCCTTTGTAAGAGATGAGTTCTCGTTCGAAACCCTAATACTTCGAGAGAGATTGTCCGTTTTGTACACGAAGTGCATCCAGTTTTTTCGTAGCCCTCTCAACTTTTTAACACATGCTATGTGGGTGAAATGATTATAGCATGCCAACTTTCAACATTTTTAGAGTTCATTTGTAGTGCTTTTCAATTTTAGGGTCAACTAGCTCAAAAAAAAAAGTAAATACACGAAAAATACCTAATGAAGTCAGAAATTGTTGAAATTTTGTGGCGTGCCTTTGAATGGTGCATTTTGAACACACAAAAATTATGGAGTTTAAATAACTTCAAAAAAATGAAATCCCTTTGTAACAGATGAGTTCTCTTTCGAAACCCTGATACTTCGAGAGAGATTGTCCGTTTTGTACACGAAGTGCATCCAGTTTTTGTCGTAGCCCTCTCAACTTTTTAACACATGCTATGTGGGTGAAATGATGATAGCATGCCAACTTTCAACATTTTCAGAGTTCATTTGTAGTGCTTTTCAATTTCAGGGTCAACTAGCTCAAAAAAAAGTAAATGCACGAAAAATACCAAATGAAGTCAGAAATTGTTGAAATTTTGTGATGTGCCTTTGAATGGTGCATTTTGAACACACAAAAAGTATGGAGTTCAAATAAGATCAAAAAAATGAAATCCCTTTGTAAGAGATGAGTTCTCGTTCGAAACCCTAATACTTCGAGAGAGATTGTCCGTTTTGTACACGAAGTGCATCCAGCTTTTTCGTAGCCCTCTCAACTTTTTAACACATGCTATGTGGGTGAAATGATTATAGCATGCCAACTTTCAACATTTTGAGAGTTCATTTGTAGTGCTTTTCAATTTTAGGGTCAACTAGCTCAAAAAAAAAGTAAATGCACGAAAAATACCAAATGAAGTCAGAAATTGTTGAAATTTTGTGGTGTGCCTTTGAATGGTGCATTTTGAACACGCAAAAATTATGGAGTTTAAATAAGTTCAAAAAAATGAAATCCCTTTGTAAGAGATGAGTTCTCGTTCGAAACGCTGATACTTCGAGAGAGATTGTCCGTTTTGGACACGAAGTGCATCCAGTTTTTGTCGTAGCCCTCTCAAATTTTTAACACATGCTATGTGGGTGAAATGATGATAGCATGCCAACTTTCAACATTTTCAGAGTTCATTTGTAGTGCTTTTCAATTTGAGGGTCAACTAGCTCAAAAAAAAAGTAAATGCACGAAAAATACCAAATGAAGTCAGAAATTGTTGAAATTTTGTGATGTGCCTTTGAATGGTGCATTTTGAACACACAAAAAGTATGGAGTTCAAATAAGATCAAAAAATGAAATCCCTTTGTAAGAGATGAGTTCTCGTTCGAAACCCTAATACTTCGAGAGAGATTGTCCGTTTTGTACACCAAGTGCATCCAGCATTTTCGTAGCCCTCTCATCTTTTTAACACATGCTATGTGGGTGAAATGATGATAGCATGCCAACTTTCAACATTTTCAGAGTTCATTTGTAGTGCTTTTCAATTTGAGGGTCAACTAGCTCAAAAAAAAGTAAATGCACGAAAAATACCAAATGAAGTCAGAAATTGTTGAAATTTTGTGATGTGCCTTTGAATGGTGCATTTTGAACACACAAAAAGTATGGAGTTCAAATAATATCAAAAAAATGAAATCCCTTTGTAAGAGATGAGTTCTCGTTCGAAACCCTAATACTTCGAGAGAGAATGTCCGTTTTGTACACGAAGTGCATCCAGCTTTTTCGTAGCCCTCTCAACTTTTTAACAGATGCTATGTGGGTGAAATGATTATAGCATGCCAACTTTCAACATTTTGAGAGTTCATTTGTAGTGCTTTTCAATTTTAGGGTCAACTAGCTCAAAAAAAAGTAAATGCACGAAAAATACCAAATGAAGTCAGAAATTGTGGAAATTTTGTGGTGTGCCTTTGAATGGTGCATTTTGAACACGCAAAAATTATGGAGTTGAAATAAGTTCAAAAAAATGAAATCCCTTTGTAAGAGATGAGTTCTCGTTCGAAACGCTGATACTTCGAGAGAGATTGTCCGTTTTGGACACGAAGTGCATCCAGTTTTTGTCGTAGCCCTCTCAACTTTTTAACACATGCTATGTGGGTGAAATGATGATAGCATGCCAACTTTCAACATTTTCAGAGTTCATTTGTAGTGCTTTTCAATTTGAGGGTCAACTAGCTCAAAAAAAAAGTAAATGCACGAAAAATACCAAATGAAGTCAGAAATTGTTGAAATTTTGTGATGTGCCTTTGAATGGTGCATTTTGAACACACAAAAAGTATGGAGTTCAAATAAGTTCAAAAAAATGAAATCCCTTTGTAAGAGATGAGTTCTCGTTCGAAACCCTAATACTTCAAGAGAGATTGTCCGTTTTGTACACGAAGTGCATCCAGTTTTTTTCGTAGCTCTCTCAACTTTTTAACACATGCTATGTGGGTGAAATGATTATAGCATGCCAACTTTGAACATTCTGAGAGTTCATTTGTAGTGCTTTTCAATTTTAGGGTCAACTAGCTCAAAAAAAAAAGTAAATGCACGAAAAATACCAAATGAAGTCAGAAATTGTTGAAATTTTGTGGTGTGCCTTTGAATGGTGCATTTTGAACACGCAAAAATTATGGAGTTTAAATAAGTTCAAAAAATGAAATCCCTTTGTAAGAGATGAGTTCTCGTTCGAAACCCTAGTACTTCGAGAGAGATTGTCCGTTTTGTACACGAAGTGCATCCAGTTTTTGTCGTAGCCCTCTCAACTTTTTAACACATGCTATGTGGGTGAAATGATGATAGCATGCCAACTTTCAACATTTTCAGAGTTCATTTGTAGTGCTTTTCAATTTTAGGGTCAACTAGCCCAAAAAAAGAAAAGTAAATGCACGAAAAATACCAAATTAAGTCAGAAATTGTTGAAAATTTGTGATGTGCCTTTGAATGGTGCATTTTGAACACACAAAAAGTATGGAGTTCAAATAAGTTCGAAAAAATGAAATCCCTTTGTAAGAGATGAGTTCTCGTTCGAAACCCTAATACTTCGAGAGAGATTGTCCGTTTTGTACACGAAGTGCATCCAGGTTTTTTTGTAGCCCTCTCAACTTTTTCACACATGCTATGGGGGTGAAATGATTATAGCATGCCAACTTTCAACATTTTGAGTGTTCATTTGTAGTCCTTTTCAATTTTAGAGTCAACTAGCTCAAAAAAAAGTAAATGCACGAAAAATACCAAATGAAGTCAGAAATTGTTGAAATTTTAAGGTGTGCCTTTGAATGGTGCATTTTGAACACGCAAAAAATATGGAGTTTAAATAAGTTCAAAAAAATGAAATCCCTTTGTAAGAGATGAGTTCTCTTTCGAAACCCTGATACTTCGAGAGAGATTGTCCGTTTTGTACACGAAGTGCATCCAGTTTTTGTCGTAGCCCTCTCAACTTTTTAACACATGCTATGTGGGTGAAATGATGATAGCATGCCAACTTTCAACATTTTCAGAGTTCATTTGTAGTGCTTTTCAATTTGAGGGTCAACTAGCTCAAAAAAAAAGTAAATGCACAAAAAATACCAAATGAAGTCAGAAATTGTTGAAATTTTGTGATGTGCCTTTGAATGGTGCATTTTGAAAACACAAAAAGTATGGAGTTCAAATAAGATCAAAAAAATGAAATCCCTTTGTAAGAGATGAGTTCTCGTTCGAAACCCTAGTACTTCGAGAGAGATTGTCCGTTTTGTACACGAAGTGCATCCAGCTTTTTCGTAGCCCTCTCAACTTTTTAACACATGCTATGTGGGTGAAATGATTATAGCATGCCAACTTTCAACATTTTGAGAGTTCATTTGTAGTGCTTTTCAATTTTAGGGTCAACTAGCTCAAAAAAAAGTAAATGCACGAAAAATACCAAATGAAGTCAGAAATTGTGGAAATTTTGTGGTGTGCCTTTGAATGGTGCATCTTGAACACGCAAAAATTATGGAGTTTAAGTAAGTTCAAAAAATGAAATCCCTTTGTAAGAGATGAGTTCTCGTTCGAAACGCTCATACTTCGAGAGAGATTGTCCGTTTTGGACACGAAGTGCATCCAGTTTTTGTCGTAGCCCTCTCAACTTTTTAACACATGCTATGTGGGTGAAATGATGATAGCATGCCAACTTTCAACATTTTCAGAGTTCATTTGTAGTGCTTTTCAATTTGTGGGTCAACTAGCTCAAAAAAAAAGTAAATGCACGAAAAATACCAAATGAAGTCAGAAATTGTTGAAATTGGGTGATGTGGCTTTGAATGGTGCATTTTGAACACACAAAAAGTATGGAGTTCAAATAAGTTCAAAAAAATGAAATCCCTTTGTAAGAGATGAGTTCTCGTTCGAAACCCTAATACTTCGAGAGAGATTGTCCGTTTTGTACACGAAGTGCATCCAGTTTTTTTCGTAGCCCTCTCAACTTTTTAACACATGCTATGTGGGTGAAATGATTATAGCATGCCAACTTTCAACATTTTTAGAATTCATTTGTAGTGCTTTTCAATTTTAGGGTCAACTAACTCAAAAAAAAAGTAAATACACGAAAAATACCTAATGAAGTCAGAAATTGTTGAAATTGGGTGATGTGGCTTCGAATGGTGCATTTTGAACACGCAAAAATTATGGAGTTTAAATAACTTCAAAAAAATGAAATCCCTTCGTAACAGATGAGTTCTCTTTCGAAACCCTGATACTTCGAGAGAGATTGTCCGTTTTGTACACGAAGTGCATCCAGTTTTTGTCGTAGCCCTCTCAACTTTTTAACACATGCTATGTGGGTGAAATGATGGTAGCATGCCAACTTTCAACATTTTCAGAGTTCATTTGTAGTGCTTTTCAATTTTAGGGTCAACTAGCCCAAAAAAAGAAAATTAAATGCACGAAAAATACCAAATTAAGTCAGAAATTGTTGAAAATTTGTGATGTGCCTTTGAATGGTGCATTTTAAACACACAAAAAGTATGGAGTTCAAATAAGTTCAAAAAATGAAATCCCTTTGTAACAAATGAGTTCTCATTCGAAACCCTGATACTACGAGAGAGAGATTGTCTGTTTTGTACACGAAGTGCATCCAGTTTTTGTCGTAACCCTCTCCACTTTTTAGCACATCCTATGTGGGTGAAATGATGATACCATGCCAACTTTCAACATTTTCAGAGTTCATTTGTAGTGCTTTTCATTTCTAGGGTCAACTAGCTCAAAAAAAAGTAAATGCACGAAAAATACCAAATGAAGTGAGAAATTGTTGAAATTTTGTGATGTGCCTTTTGAATGGTGCATTTTTAACACACAAAAAGTATGGAGTTCAAATAAGTTCAAAAAAATGAAATCCCTTTGTAAGAGATGAGTTCTCGTTCGAAACACTGATACTTCGAGAGAGATTGTCCGTTTTGGACACGAAATGCATCCAGTTTTTGTCGTAGCCCTCTCAACTTTTTAACACATGCTATGTGGGTGAAATGATGATAGCATGCCAAGTTTCAACATTTTCAGAGTTCATTTGTAGTGCTTTTCAATTTGAGGGTCAACTAGCTCAAAAAAAAGTAAATGCACGAAAAATACCAAATGAAGTCAGAAATTGTTGAAATTTTGTGATGTGCCTTTGAATGGTGCATTTTGAACACACAAAAAGTATGGAGTTCAAATAAGTTCAAAAAAATGAAATCCCTTTGTAAGAGATGAGTTCTCGTTCGAAACCCTAATACTTCGAGAGAGATTGTCCGTTTTGTACACGAAGTGCATCCAGTTTTTTTCGTAGCCCTCTCAACTTTTTAACACATGCTATGTGGGTGAAATGATGATAGCATGCCAACTTTCAACATTTTCAGAGTTCATTTGTAGTGCTTTTCAGTTTGAGGGTCAACTAGCTCAAAAAAAAAGTAAATGCACGAAAAATACCAAATGAAGTCAGAAATTGTTGAAATTTTGTGATGTGCCTTTGAATGGTGCATTTTGAACACACAAAAATTATGGAGTTCAAATAAGTTCAAAAAAATGAAATCCCTTTGTAAGAGATGAGTTCTCGTTCAAAACCCTAATACTTCGAGAGAGATTGTCCGTTTTGTACACGAAGTGCATCCAGTTTTTTTCATAGCCCTCTCAAGTTTTTAACACATGCTATGGGGGTGAAATGATTATAGCATGCCAACTTTCAACATTTTGAGAGTTCATTTGTAGTGCTTTTCAATTTTAGGGTCAACTAGCTCAAAAAAAAGTAAATGCACGAAAAATACCAAATGAAGTCAGAAATTGTTGAAATTTTAAGGTGTGCCTTTGAATGGTGCATTTTGAACACGCAAAAATTATGGAGTTTAAATAAGTTCAAAAAAATGAAATCCCTTTGTTAGAGATGAGTTCTCTTTCGAAACCCTCATACTTCGAGAGAGATTGTCCGTTTTGTACACGAAGTGCATCCAGTTTTTGTCGTAGCCCTCTCAACTTTTTAACACATGCTATGTGGGTGAAATGATGATAGCATGCCAACTTTCAACATTTTCAGAGTTCAATTGAAGTGCTTTTCAATTTTAGGGTCAACTAGCCCAAAATAAAGAAAAGTAAATGCACGAAAAATACCAAATTATGTCAGAAATTGTTGAAAATTTGTGATGTGCCTTTGAATGGTGTATTTTAAACACACAAAAGTATGGAGTTCAAATAAGTTCAAAAAATGAAATCCCTTTGTAACAGATGAGTTCTCATCGAAACCCTTATACTTCGAGAGAGATTGTCTGTTTTGTACACGAAGTGCATCCAGTTTTTGTCGTAACCCTCTCCACTTTTTAGCACATGCTATGTGGGTGAAATGATGATACCATGCCAACTTTCAACATTTTCAGAGTTCATTTGTAGTGCTTTTCAATTCTAGGGTCAACTAGCTCAAAAAAAAAGTAAATGCACGAAAAATACCAAATGAAGTGAGAAATTGTTGAAATTTTGTGATGTGCCTTTTGAATGGTGCATTTTGAACACACAAAAAGTATGGAGTTCAAATAAGTTCAAAAAAATGAAATCCCTTTGTAAGAGATGAGTTCTCGTTCGAAACGTTGATACTTCGAGAGAGATTGTCCGTTTTGTACACGAAGTGCATCCAGTTTTTTTCGTTGCCCTCTCAACTTTTTAACACATTCTATGTGGGTGAAATGATGATAGCATGCCAACTTTCAACATTTTCAGAGTTCATTTGTAGTGCTTTTCAATTTTAGGGTCAACTAGCTCAAAAAAAAAGTAAATGCACGAAAAATACCAAATGAAGTCAGAAATTGTTGAAATTTTGTGGTGTGCCTTTGCATGGTGCATTTTCAACACACAAAAAGTATGGAGTTCAAATAAGTTCAAAAAAATGAAATCCCTTTGTAAGAGATGAGTTCTCGTTCGAAACCCTCATACTTCGAGAGAGATTGTCCGTTTTGTACACGAAGTGCATCCAGTTTTTTTCGTAGCCCTCTCAACTTTTTAACACATGCTATGTGGGTGAAATGATTATAGCATGCCAACTTTCAACATTTTGAGAGTTCATTTGTAGTGCTTTTCAATTTTAGGGTCAACTAGCCCAAAAAAAGAAAAGTAAATGCACGAAAAATACCAAATTAAGTCAGAAATTGTTGAAAATTTGTGATGTGCCTTTGAATGGTGCATTTTAAACACACAAAAAGTATGGAGTTCAAATAAGTTCAAAAAATGAAATCCCTTTGTAACAGATGAGTTCTCGTTCGAAACCCTCATACTTCGAGAGAGATTGTCCGTTTTGTACACGAAGTGCATCCAGTTTTTGTCGTAGCCCTCTCAAGTTTTTAACACATGCTATGTGGGTGAAATGATGATAGCATGCCAACTTTCAACATTTTCAGAGTTCATTTGTAGTGCTTTTCAATTTTAGGGTCAACTAGCCCAAAAAAAGAAAAGTAAATGCACGAAAAATACCAAATTAAGTCAGAAATTGTTGAAAATTTGTGATGTGCCTTTGAATGGTGCATTTTAAACACACAAAAAGTATGGAGTTCAAATAAGTTTAAAAAAATGAAATCCCTTTGTAAGAGATGAGTTCTCGTTCGAAACCCTGATACTTCGAGAGAGATTGTCCGTTTTCTACACGAAGTGCATCCAGTTTTTTTCGTAGCCCTCTCAACTTTTTAACACATGCTATGTGGGTGAAATGATTATAGAATGCCAACTTTCAACATTTTGAGAGTTCATTTGTAGTGCTTTTCAATTTTAGGGTCAACTAGCTCAAAAAAAAAAGTAAATGCACGAAAAATACCAAATGAAGTCAGAAATTGTTGAAATTTTGTGGTGTGCCTTTGAATGGTGCATTTTGAACACGCAAAAATTATGGAGTTTAAATATGTTCAAAAAAATGAATTCCCTTTGTAAGAGATGAGTTCTCGTTCGAAACGCTCATACTTCGAGAGAGATTGTCCGTTTTGTACACGAAGTGCATCCAGTTTTTGTCGTAGCCCTCTCAACTTTTTAACACATGCTATGTGGGTGAAATGATGATAGCATGCCAACTTTCAACATTTTCAGAGTTCATTTGTAGTGCTTTTCAATTTTAGGGTCAACTAGCCCAAAAAAAGAAAACTAAATGCACGAAAAATACCAAATTAAGTCAGAAATTGTTGAAAATTTGTGATGTGACTTTGAATGGTGCATTTTAAACACACAAAAAGTATGGAGTTCAAATAAGTTCAAAAAACAAAATCCCTTTGTAACAGATGAGTTCTCATTCGAAACCCTGATACTTCGAGAGAGATTGTCTGTTTTGTACACGAAGTGCATCCAGTTTTTGTCGTAACCCTCTCCACTTTTTAGCACATGCTATGTGGGTGAAATGATGATACCATGCCAACTTTCAACATTTTCATAGTTCATTTGTAGTGCTTTTCAATTCTAGGGTCAACTAGCTCAAAAAAAAGTAAATGCACGAAAAATACAAAATGAAGTGAGAAATTGTTGAAATTTTGTGATGTGCCTTTTGAATGGTGCATTTTGAACACACAAAAATAATGGAGTTCAAATAAGTTCAAAAAATGAAATCCCTTTGTAAGAGATGAGTTCTCGTTCGAAACGCTGATACTTCGAGAGAGATTGTCCGTTTTGTACACGAAGTGCATCCAGTTTTTGTCGTAGCCCTCTCAACTTTTTAACACATGCTATGTGGGTGAAATGATGATAGCATGCCAACTTTCAACATTTTCAGAGTTCATTTGTAGTGCTTTTCAATTTGAGGGTCAACTAGCTCAAAAAAAAAGTAAATGCACGAAAAATACCAAATGAAGTCAGAAATTGTTGAAATTTTGTGATCTGCCTTTAAATGGTGCATTTTGAACACACAAAAAGTATGGAGTTCAAATAAGTTTAAAAAATGAAATCCCTTTGTAAGAGATGAGTTCTCGTTCGAAACCCTAATACTTCGAGAGAGATTGTCCGTTTTGTACACGAAGTGCATCCAGTTTTTTTCGTAGCCCTGTCAACTTTTTAACACATGCTATGTGGGTGAAATGATTATAGCATGCCAACTTTCAACATTTTGAGAGTTCATTTGTAGTGCTTTTCAATTTTAGGGTCAACTAGCCCAAAAAAAGAAAAGTAAATGCACGAAAAATACCAAATTAAGTCAGAAATTGTTGAAAATTTGTGATGTGACTTTGAATGGTGCATTTTAAACACACAAAAAGTATGGAGTTCAAATAAGTTCAAAAAATGATATCCCTTTGTAACAGATGAGTTCTCGTTCGAAACCCTCATACTTTGAGAGAGATTGTCCGTTTTGTACACGAAGTGCATCCAGTTTTTGTCGTAGCCCTCTCAAGTTTTTAACACATGCTATGTGGGTGAAATGATGATAGCATGCCAACTTTCAACATTTTCATAGTTCATTTGTAGTGCTTTTCAATTTTAGGGTCAACTAGCCCAAAAAAAGAAAAGTAAATGCACGAAAAATACCAAATTAAGTCAGAAATTGTTGAAAATTTGTGATGTGCCTTTGAATGGTGCATTTTAAACACACAAAAAGTATGGAGTTCAAATAAGTTCAAAAAATGAAATCCCTTTGTAACAGATGAGTTCTCGTTCGAAACCCTCATACTTTGAGAGAGATTGTTCGTTTTGTACACGAAGTGCATCCAGTTTTTGTCGTAGCCCTCTCAAGTTTTTAACACATGCTATGTGGGTGAAATGATGATAGCATGCCAACTTTCAACATTTTGAGAGTTCATTTGTAGTGCTTTTCAATTTTAGGGTCAACTAGCCCAAAAAAAGAAAAGTAAATGCACGAAAAATACCAAATGAAGTGAGAAATTGTTGAAATTTTGTGATGTGCCTTTTGAATGGTGCATTTTGAACACACAAAAAGAATGGAGTTCAAATAAGTTCAAAAAAATGAAATCCCTTTGTAAGAGATGAGTTCTCGTTCGAAACGCTGATACTTCGAGAGAGATTGTCCGTTTTGGACACGAAGTGCATCCAGTTTTTGTCGTAGCCCTCTCAACTTTTTAACACATGCTATGTGGGTGAAATGATGATAGCATGCCAACTTTCAACATTTTCAGAGTTCATTTGTAGTGCTTTTCAATTTTAGGGTCAACTAGCCCAAAAAAAGAAAAGTAAATGCACGAAAAATACCAAATTAAGTCAGAAATTGTTGAAAATTTGTGATGTGCCTTTGAATGGTGCATTTTAAACACACAAAAAGTATGGAGTTCAAATAAGTTCAAAAAATGAAATCCCTTTGTAATAGATGAGTTCTCATTCGAAACCGTGATACTTCGAGAGAGATTGTCTGTTTTGTACACGAAGTGCATCCAGTTTTTGTCGTAACCCTCTCCACTTTTTAGCACATGCTATGTGGGTGAAATGATGATACCATGCCAACTTTCAACATTTTCAGAGTTCATTTGTAGTGCTTTTCAATTCTAGGGTCAACTAGCTCAAAAAAAAGTAAATGCACGAAAAATACCAAATGAAGTGAGAAATTGTTGAAATTTTGTGATGTGCCTTTTGAATGGTGCATTTTGAACACACAAAAAGAATGGAGTTCAAATAAGTTCAAAAAAATGAAATCCCTTTGTAAGAGATGAGTTCTCGTTCGAAACGCTGATACTTCGAGAGAGATTGTCCGTTTTGGACACGAAGTGCATCCAGTTTTTGTCGTAGCCCTCTCAACTTTTTAACACATGCTATGTGGGTGAAATTATGATAGCATGCCAACTTTCAACATTTTCAGAGTTCATTTGTAGTGCTTTTCAATTTTAGGGTCAACTAGCCCAAAAAAAGAAAAGTAAATGCACGAAAAATACCAAATGAAGTCAGAAATTGTTGAAAATTTGTGATGTGCCTTTGAATGGTGCATTTTAAACACACAAAAAGTATGGAGTTCAAATAAGTTCATGAAATGAAATCCCTTTGTAATAGATGAGTTCTCATTCGAAACCGTGATACTTCGAGAGAGATTGTCTGTTTTGTACACGAAGTGCATCCAGTTTTTGTCGTAACCCTCTCCACTTTTTAGCACATGCTATGTGGGTGAAATGATGATACCATGCCAACTTTCAACATTTTCAGAGTTCATTTGTAGTGCTTTTCAATTCTAGGGTCAACTAGCTCAAAAAAAAGTAAATGCACGAAAAATACCAAATGAAGTGAGAAATTGTTGAAATTTTGTGATGTGCCTTTTGAATGGTGCATTTTGAACACACAAAAAGAATGGAGTTCAAATAAGTTCAAAAAAATGAAATCCCTTTGTAAGAGATGAGTTCTCGTTCGAAACGCTGATACTTCGAGAGAGATTGTCCGTTTTGGACACGAAGTGCATCCAGTTTTTGTCGTAGCCCTCTCAACTTTTTAACACATGCTATGTGGGTGAAATGATGATAGCATGCCAACTTTCAACATTTTCAGAGTTCATTTGTAGGGCTTTTCAATTTGAGGGTCAACTAGCTCAAAAAAAAAGTAAATGCACGAAAAATACCAAATGAAGTCAGAAATTGTTGAAATTTTGTGATGTGCCTTTAAATGGTGCATTTTGAACACACAAAAAGTATGGAGTTCAAATAAGTTCAAAAAAATGAAATCCCTTTGTAAGAGATGAGTTCTCGTTCGAAACCCTAATACTTCGAGAGAGATTTTCCGTTTTGTACACAAAATGCATCCAGTTTTTTTCGTAGCCCTCTCAACTTTTTAACACATGCTATGGGGGTGAAATGATTATAGCATGCCAACTTTCAACATTTTGAGAGTTCATTTGTAGTGCTTTTCAATTTTAGGGTCAACTAGCTCAAAAAAAAGTAAATGCACGAAAAATACCAAATGAAGTCAGAAAATGTTGAAATTTTAAGGTGTGCCTTTGAATGGTGCATTTTGAACACGCAAAAATTATGGAGTTTAAATAAGTTCAAAAAAATGAAATCCCTTTGTAAGAGATGAGTTCTCTTTCGAAACCCTGATACTTCGAGAGAGATTGTCCGTTTTGTACACGAAGTGCATCCAGTTTTTGTCGTAGCCCTCTCAACTTTTTAACACATGCTATGTGGGTGAAATGATGATAGCATGCCAACTTTCAACATTTTCAGAGTTCAATTGAAGTGCTTTTCAATTTTAGGGTCAACTAGCCCAAAAAAAGAAAACTAAATGCACGAAAAATACCAAATTAAGTCAGAAATTGTTGAAATTTTGTGGTGTGCCTTTGAATGGTGCATTTTGAACACGCAAAAATTATGGAGTTTAAATATGTTCAAAAAAATGAATTCCCTTTGTAAGAGATGAGTTCTCGTTCGAAACGCTCATACTTCGAGAGAGATTGTCCGTTTTGTACACGAAGTGCATCCAGTTTTTGTCGTAGCCCTCTCAACTTTTTAACACATGCTATGTGGGTGAAATGATGATAGCATGCCAACTTTCAACATTTTCAGAGTTCATTTGTAGTGCTTTTCAATTTTAGGGTCAACTAGCCCAAAAAAAGAAAACTAAATGCACGAAAAATACCAAATTAAGTCAGAAATTGTTGAAAATTTGTGATGTGACTTTGAATGGTGCATTTTAAACACACAAAAAGTATGGAGTTCAAATAAGTTCAAAAAACGAAATCCCTTTGTAACAGATGAGTTCTCATTCGAAACCCTGATACTTCGAGAGAGATTGTCTGTTTTGTACACGAAGTGCATCCAGTTTTTGTCGTAACCCTCTCCACTTTTTAGCACATGCTATGTGGGTGAAATGATGATACCATGCCAACTTTCAACATTTTCATAGTTCATTTGTAGTGCTTTTCAATTCTAGGGTCAACTAGCTCAAAAAAAAGTAAATGCACGAAAAATACAAAATGAAGTGAGAAATTGTTGAAATTTTGTGATGTGCCTTTTGAATGGTGCATTTTGAACACACAAAAATAATGGAGTTCAAATAAGTTCAAAAAATGAAATCCCTTTGTAAGAGATGAGTTCTCGTTCGAAACGCTGATACTTCGAGAGAGATTGTCCGTTTTGTACACGAAGTGCATCCAGTTTTTGTCGTAGCCCTCTCAACTTTTTAACACATGCTATGTGGGTGAAATGATGATAGCATGCCAACTTTCAACATTTTCAGAGTTCATTTGTAGTGCTTTTCAATTTGAGGGTCAACTAGCTCAAAAAAAAAAGTAAATGCACGAAAAATACCAAATGAAGTCAGAAATTGTTGAAATTTTGTGATCTGCCTTTAAATGGTGCATTTTGAACACACAAAAAGTATGGAGTTCAAATAAGTTTAAAAAATGAAATCCCTTTGTAAGAGATGAGTTCTCGTTCGAAACCCTAATACTTCGAGAGAGATTGTCCGTTTTGTACACGAAGTGCATCCAGTTTTTTTCGTAGCCCTGTCAACTTTTTAACACATGCTATGTGGGTGAAATGATTATAGCATGCCAACTTTCAACATTTTGAGAGTTCATTTGTAGTGCTTTTCAATTTTAGGGTCAACTAGCCCAAAAAAAGAAAAGTAAATGCACGAAAAATACCAAATTAAGTCAGAAATTGTTGAAAATTTGTGATGTGCCTTTGAATGGTGCATTTTAAACACACAAAAAGTATGGAGTTCAAATAAGTTCAAAAAATGATATCCCTTTGTAACAGATGAGTTCTCGTTCGAAACCCTCATACTTTGAGAGAGATTGTCCGTTTTGTACACGAAGTGCATCCAGTTTTTGTCGTAGCCCTCTCAAGTTTTTAACACATGCTATGTGGGTGAAATGATGATAGCATGCCAACTTTCAACATTTTCATAGTTCATTTGTAGTGCTTTTCAATTTTAGGGTCAACTAGCCCAAAAAAAGAAAAGTAAATGCACGAAAAATACCAAATTAAGTCAGAAATTGTTGAAAATTTGTGATGTGCCTTTGAATGGTGCATTTTAAACACACAAAAAGTATGGAGTTCAAATAAGTTCAAAAAATGAAATCCCTTTGTAACAGATGAGTTCTCGTTCGAAACCCTCATACTTTGAGAGAGATTGTTCGTTTTGTACACGAAGTGCATCCAGTTTTTGTCGTAGCCCTCTCAAGTTTTTAACACATGCTATGTGGGTGAAATGATGATAGCATGCCAACTTTCAACATTTTGAGAGTTCATTTGTAGTGCTTTTCAATTTTAGGGTCAACTAGCCCAAAAAAAGAAAAGTAAATGCACGAAAAATACCAAATGAAGTGAGAAATTGTTGAAATTTTGTGATGTGCCTTTTGAATGGTGCATTTTGAACACACAAAAAGAATGGAGTTCAAATAAGTTCAAAATAATGAAATCCCTTTGTAAGAGATGAGTTCTCGTTCGAAACGCTGATACTTCGAGAGAGATTGTCCGTTTTGGACACGAAGTGCATCCAGTTTTTGTCGTAGCCCTCTCAACTTTTTAACACATGCTATGTGGGTGAAATGATGATAGCATGCCAACTTTCAACATTTTCAGAGTTCATTTGTAGTGCTTTTCAATTTTAGGGTCAACTAGCCCAAAAAAAGAAAAGTAAATGCACGAAAAATACCAAATTAAGTCAGAAATTGTTGAAAATTTGTGATGTGCCTTTGAATGGTGCATTTTAAACACACAAAAAGTATGGAGTTCAAATAAGTTCAAAAAATGAAATCCCTTTGTAATAGATGAGTTCTCATTCGAAACCGTGATACTTCGAGAGAGATTGTCTGTTTTGTACACGAAGTGCATCCAGTTTTTGTCGTAACCCTCTCCACTTTTTAGCACATGCTATGTGGGTGAAATGATGATACCATGCCAACTTTCAACATTTTCAGAGTTCATTTGTAGTGCTTTTCAATTCTAGGGTCAACTAGCTCAAAAAAAAGTAAATGCACGAAAAATACCAAATGAAGTGAGAAATTGTTGAAATTTTGTGATGTGCCTTTTGAATGGTGCATTTTGAACACACAAAAAGAATGGAGTTCAAATAAGTTCAAAAAAATGAAATCCCTTTGTGAGAGATGAGTTCTCGTTCGAAACGCTGATACTTCGAGAGAGATTGTCCGTTTTGGACACGAAGTGCATCCAGTTTTTGTCGTAGCCCTCTCAACTTTTTAACACATGCTATGTGGGTGAAATTATGATAGCATGCCAACTTTCAACATTTTCAGAGTTCATTTGTAGTGCTTTTCAATTTTAGGGTCAACTAGCCCAAAAAAAGAAAAGTAAATGCACGAAAAATACCAAATGAAGTCAGAAATTGTTGAAAATTTGTGATGTGCCTTTGAATGGTGCATTTTAAACACACAAAAAGTATGGAGTTCAAATAAGTTCATGAAATGAAATCCCTTTGTAATAGATGAGTTCTCATTCGAAACCGTGATACTTCGAGAGAGATTGTCTGTTTTGTACACGAAGTGCATCCAGTTTTTGTCGTAACCCTCTCCACTTTTTAGCACATGCTATGTGGGTGAAATGATGATACCATGCCAACTTTCAACATTTTCAGAGTTCA
Source organism: Hordeum vulgare subsp. vulgare (assembly GCF_904849725.1). Lineage (NCBI taxonomy): Eukaryota > Viridiplantae > Streptophyta > Magnoliopsida > Poales > Poaceae > Hordeum > Hordeum vulgare. The sequence continues at coordinate 4,648,814 of NC_058519.1, read as the reverse complement.
TTTGTAGTGCTTTTCAATTCTAGGGTCAACTAGCTCAAAAAAAAGTAAATGCACGAAAAATACCAAATGAAGTGAGAAATTGTTGAAATTTTGTGATGTGCCTTTAAATGGTGCATTTTGAACACACAAAAAGTATGGAGTTCAAATAAGTTCAAAAAAATGAAATCCCTTTGTAAGAGATGAGTTCTCGTTCGAAACCCTAATACTTCGAGAGAGATTTTCCGTTTTGTACACAAAGTGCATCCAGTTTTTTTCGTAGCCCTCTCAACTTTTTAACACATGCTATGGGGGTGAAATGATTATAGCATGCCAACTTTCAACATTTTGAGAGTTCATTTGTAGTGCTTTTCAATTTTAGGGTCAACTAGCTCAAAAAAAAGTAAATGCACGAAAAATACCAAATGAAGTCAGAAAATGTTGAAATTTTAAGGTGTGCCTTTGAATGGTGCATTTTGAACACGCAAAAATTATGGAGTTTAAATAAGTTCAAAAAAATGAAATCCCTTTGTAAGAGATGAGTTCTCTTTCGAAACCCTGATACTTCGAGAGAGATTGTCCGTTTTGTACACGAAGTGCATCCAGTTTTTGTCGTAGCCCTCTCAACTTTTTAACACATGCTATGTGGGTGAAATGATGATAGCATGCCAACTTTCAACATTTTCAGAGTTCAATTGAAGTGCTTTTCAATTTTAGGGTCAACTAGCCCAAAAAAAGAAAACTAAATGCACGAAAAATACCAAATTAAGTCAGAAATTGTTGAAATTTTGTGGTGTGCCTTTGAATGGTGCATTTTGAACACGCAAAAATTATGGAGTTTAAATATGTTCAAAAAAATGAATTCCCTTTGTAAGAGATGAGTTCTCGTTCGAAACGCTCATACTTCGAGAGAGATTGTCCGTTTTGTACACGAAGTGCATCCAGTTTTTGTCGTAGCCCTCTCAAGTTTTTAACACATGCTATGTGGGTGAAATGATGATAGCATGCCAACTTTCAACATTTTCAGAGTTCATTTGTAGTGCTTTTCAATTTTAGGGTCAACTAGCCCAAAAAAAGAAAAGTAAATGCACGAAAAATACCAAATTAAGTCAGAAATTGTTGAAAATTTGTGATGTGACTTTGAATGGTGCATTTTAAACACACAAAAAGTATGGAGTTCAAATAAGTTCAAAAAACGAAATCCCTTTGTAACAGATGAGTTCTCATTCGAAACCCTGATACTTCGAGAGAGATTGTCTGTTTTGTACACGAAGTGCATCCAGTTTTTGTCGTAAGCCTCTCCACTTTTTAGCACATGCTATGTGGGTGAAATGATGATACCATGCCAACTTTCAACATTTTCATAGTCATTTGTAGTGCTTTTCAATTCTAGGGTCAACTAGCTCAAAAAAAAGTAAATGCACGAAAAATACAAAATGAAGTGAGAAATTGTTGAAATTTTGTGATGTGCCTTTTGAATGGTGCATTTTGAACACACAAAAATAATGGAGTTCAAATAAGTTCAAAAAATGAAATCCCTTTGTAAGAGATGAGTTCTCGTTCGAAACGCTGATACTTCGAGAGAGATTGTCCGTTTTGTACACGAAGTGCATCCAGTTTTTGTCGTAGCCCTCTCAACTTTTTAACACATGCTATGTGGGTGAAATGATGATAGCATGCCAACTTTCAACATTTTCAGAGTTCATTTGTAGTGCTTTTCAATTTGAGGGTCAACTAGCTCAAAAAAAAAAAGTAAATGCACGAAAAATACCAAATGAAGTCAGAAATTGTTGAAATTTTGTGATCTGCCTTTAAATGGTGCATTTTGAACACACAAAAAGTATGGAGTTCAAATAAGTTTAAAAAATGAAATCCCTTTGTAAGAGATGAGTTCTCGTTCGAAACCCTAATACTTCGAGAGAGATTGTCCGTTTTGTACACGAAGTGCATCCAGTTTTTTTCGTAGCCCTGTCAACTTTTTAACACATGCTATGTGGGTGAAATGATTATAGCATGCCAACTTTCAACATTTTGAGAGTTCATTTGTAGTGCTTTTCAATTTTAGGGTCAACTAGCCCAAAAAAAGAAAAGTAAATGCACGAAAAATACCAAATTAAGTCAGAAATTGTTGAAAATTTGTGATGTGCCTTTGAATGGTGCATTTTAAACACACAAAAAGTATGGAGTTCAAATAAGTTCAAAAAATGATATCCCTTTGTAACAGATGAGTTCTCGTTCGAAACCCTCATACTTTGAGAGAGATTGTCTGTTTTGTACACGAAGTGCATCCAGTTTTTGTCGTAGCCCTCTCAAGTTTTTAACACATGCTATGTGGGTGAAATGATGATAGCATGCCAACTTTCAACATTTTCATAGTTCATTTGTAGTGCTTTTCAATTTTAGGGTCAACTAGCCCAAAAAAAGAAAAGTAAATGCACGAAAAATACCAAATTAAGTCAGAAATTGTTGAAAATTTGTGATGTGCCTTTGAATGGTGCATTTTAAACACACAAAAAGTATGGAGTTCAAATAAGTTCAAAAAATGAAATCCCTTTGTAACAGATGAGTTCTCGTTCGAAACCCTCATACTTTGAGAGAGATTGTTCGTTTTGTACACGAAGTGCATCCAGTTTTTGTCGTAGCCCTCTCAAGTTTTTAACACATGCTATGTGGGTGAAATGATGATAGCATGCCAACTTTCAACATTTTGAGAGTTCATTTGTAGTGCTTTTCAATTTTAGGGTCAACTAGCCCAAAAAAAGAAAAGTAAATGCACGAAAAATACCAAATGAAGTGAGAAATTGTTGAAATTTTGTGATGTGCCTTTTGAATGGTGCATTTTGAACACACAAAAAGAATGGAGTTCAAATAAGTTCAAAAAAATGAAATCCCTTTGTAAGAGATGAGTTCTCGTTCGAAACGCTGATACTTCGAGAGAGATTGTCCGTTTTGGACACGAAGTGCATCCAGTTTTTGTCGTAGCCCTCTCAACTTTTTAACACATGCTATGTGGGTGAAATGATGATAGCATGCCAACTTTCAACATTTTCAGAGTTCATTTGTAGTGCTTTTCAATTTTAGGGTCAACTAGCCCAAAAAAAGAAAAGTAAATGCACGAAAAATACCAAATTAAGTCAGAAATTGTTGAAAATTTGTGATGTGCCTTTGAATGGTGCATTTTAAACACACAAAAAGTATGGAGTTCAAATAAGTTCAAAAAATGAAATCCCTTTGTAATAGATGAGTTCTCATTCGAAACCGTGATACTTCGAGAGAGATTGTCTGTTTTGTACACGAAGTGCATCCAGTTTTTGTCGTAACCCTCTCCACTTTTTAGCACATGCTATGTGGGTGAAATGATGATACCATGCCAACTTTCAACATTTTCAGAGTTCATTTGTAGTGCTTTTCAATTCTAGGGTCAACTAGCTCAAAAAAAAGTAAATGCACGAAAAATACCAAATGAAGTGAGAAATTGTTGAAATTTTGTGATGTGCCTTTTGAATGGTGCATTTTGAACACACAAAAAGAATGGAGTTCAAATAAGTTCAAAAAAATGAAATCCCTTTGTGAGAGATGAGTTCTCGTTCGAAACGCTGATACTTCGAGAGAGATTGTCCGTTTTGGACACGAAGTGCATCCAGTTTTTGTTGTAGCCCTCTCAACTTTTTAACACATGCTATGTGGGTGAAATTATGATAGCATGCCAACTTTCAACATTTTCAGAGTTCATTTGTAGTGCTTTTCAATTTTAGGGTCAACTAGCCCAAAAAAAAGAAAAGTAAATGCACGAAAAATACCAAATGAAGTCAGAAATTGTTGAAAATTTGTGATGTGCCTTTGAATGGTGCATTTTAAACACACAAAAAGTATGGAGTTCAAATAAGTTCATGAAATGAAATCCCTTTGTAATAGATGAGTTCTCATTCGAAACCGTGATACTTCGAGAGAGATTGTCTGTTTTGTACACGAAGTGCATCCAGTTTTTGTCGTAACCCTCTCCACTTTTTAGCACATGCTATGTGGGTGAAATGATGATACCATGCCAACTTTCAACATTTTCAGAGTTCATTTGTAGTGCTTTTCAATTCTAGGGTCAACTAGCTCAAAAAAAAGTAAATGCACGAAAAATACCAAATGAAGTGAGAAATTGTTGAAATTTTGTGATGTGCCTTTTGAATGGTGCATTTTGAACACACAAAAAGAATGGAGTTCAAATAAGTTCAAAAAAATGAAATCCCTTTGTAAGAGATGAGTTCTCGTTCGAAACGCTGATACTTCGAGAGAGATTGTCCGTTTTGGACACGAAGTGCATCCAGTTTTTGTCGTAGCCCTCTCAACTTTTTAACACATGCTATGTGGGTGAAATGATGATAGCATGCCAACTTTCAACATTTTCAGAGTTCATTTGTAGGGCTTTTCAATTTGAGGGTCAACTAGCTCAAAAAAAAAGTAAATGCACGAAAAATACCAAATGAAGTCAGAAATTGTTGAAATTTTGTGATGTGCCTTTAAATGGTGCATTTTGAACACACAAAAAGTATGGAGTTCAAATAAGTTCAAAAAAATGAAATCCCTTTGTAAGAGATGAGTTCTCGTTCGAAACCCTAATACTTCGAGAGAGATTTTCCGTTTTGTACACAAAGTGCATCCAGTTTTTTTCGTAGCCCTCTCAACTTTTTAACACATGCTATGGGGGTGAAATGATTATAGCATGCCAACTTTCAACATTTTGAGAGTTCATTTGTAGTGCTTTTCAATTTTAGGGTCAACTAGCTCAAAAAAAAGTAAATGCACGAAAAATACCAAATGAAGTCAGAAAATGTTGAAATTTTAAGGTGTGCCTTTGAATGGTGCATTTTGAACACGCAAAAATTATGGAGTTTAAATAAGTTCAAAAAAATGAAATCCCTTTGTAAGAGATGAGTTCTCTTTCGAAACCCTGATACTTCGAGAGAGATTGTCCGTTTTGTACACGAAGTGCATCCAGTTTTTGTCGTAGCCCTCTCAACTTTTTAACACATGCTATGTGGGTGAAATGATGATAGCATGCCAACTTTCAACATTTTCAGAGTTCAATTGAAGTGCTTTTCAATTTTAGGGTCAACTAGCCCAAAAAAAAAGAAAAGTAAATGCACGAAAAATACCAAATTAAGTCAGAAATTGTTGAAAATTTGTGATGTGCCTTTGAATGGTGCATTTTAAACACACAAAAAGTATGGAGTTCAAATAAGTTCAAAAAATGAAATCCCTTTGTAACAGATGAGTTCTCATTCGAAACCCTGATACTACGAGAGAGAGATTGTCTGTTTTGTACACGAAGTGCATCCAGTTTTTGTCGTAACCCTCTCCACTTTTTAGCACATGCTATGTGGGTGAAATGATGATACCATGCCAACTTTCAACATTTTCAGAGTTCATTTGTAGTGCTTTTCAATTCTAGGGTCAACTAGCTCAAAAAAAAAGTAAATGCACGAAAAATACCAAATGAAGTGAGAAATTGTTGAAATTTTGTGATGTGCCTTTTGAATGGTGCATTTTGAACACACAAAAAGTACGGAGTTCAAATAAGTTCAAAAAAATGAAATCCCTTTGTAAGAGATGAGTTCTCGTTCGAAACGCTGATACTTCAAGAGAGATTGTCCGTTTTGGACACGAAGTGCATCCAGTTTTTGTCGTAGCCCTCTCAACTTTTTCACACATGCTATGTGGGTGAAATGATGATAGCATGCCAACTTTCAACATTTTTAGAGTTCATTTGTAGTGCTTTTCAGTTTGAGGGTCAACTAGCTCAAAAAAAAAGTAAATGCACGAAAAATACCAAATGAAGTCAGAAATTGTTGAAATTTTGTGATGTGCCTTTGAATGGTGCATTTTGAGCACACAAAAAGTATAGAGTTCAAATAAGTTCAAAAAAATGAAATTCCTTTGTAAGAGACGAGTTCTCGTTCGAAACCCTAATACTTCGAGAGAGATTGTCCGTTTTGTACACGAAGTGCATCCAGTTTTTTTCATAGCCCTCTCAAGTTTTTAACACATGCTATGGGGGTGAAATGATTATAGCATGCCAACTTTCAACATTTTGAGAGTTCATTTGTAGTGCTTTTCAATTTTAGGGTCAACTAGCTCAGAAAAAAGTAAATGCACGAAAAATACCAAATGAAGTCAGAAATTGTTGAAATTTTAAGGTGTGCCTTTGAATGGTGCATTTCGAACACGCAAAAATTATGGAGTTTAAATAAGTTCAAAAAAATGAAATCCCTTTGTAACAGATGAGTTCTCTTTCGAAACCCTGATACTTCAAGAAAGATTGTCCGTTTTGTACACGAAGTGCATCCAGTTTTTGTCGTAGCCCTCTCAACTTTTTAACACATGCTATGTGGGTGAAATGATGATAGCATGCCAACTTTCAACATTTTCAGAGTTCAATTGAAGTGCTTTTCAATTTTAGGGTCAACTAGCCCAAAAAAAAAGAAAAGTAAATGCACGAAAAATACCAAATTAAGTCAGAAATTGTTGAAAATTTGTGATGTGCCTTTGAATGGTGCATTTTAAACACACAAAAAGTATGGAGTTCAAATAAGTTCAAAAAATGAAATCCCTTTGTAACAGATGAGTTCTCATTCGAAACCCTGATACTACGAGAGAGAGATTGTCTGTTTTGTACACGAAGTGCATCCAGTTTTTGTCGTAACCCTCTCCACTTTTTAGCACATGCTATGTGGGTGAAATGATGATACCATGCCAACTTTCAACATTTTCAGAGTTCATTTGTAGTGCTTTTCAATTCTAGGGTCAACTAGCTCAAAAAAAAAAGTAAATGCACGAAAAATACCAAATGAAGTTAGAAATTGTTGAAATTTTGTGATGTGCCTTTTGAATGGTGCATTTTGAACACACAAAAAGTATGGAGTTCAAATAAGTTCAAAAAAATGAAATCCCTTTGTAAGAGATGAGTTCTCGTTCGAAACGCTCATACTTCGAGAGAGATTGTCCGTTTTGGACACGAAGTGCATCCAGTTTTTGTCGTAGCCCTCTCAACTTTTTAACACATGCTATGTGGGTGAAATGATGATAGCATGCCAACTTTCAACATTTTCAAAGTTCATTTGTAGTGCTTTTCAGTTTGAGGGTCAACTAGCTCAAAAAAAAAGTAAATGCACGAAAAATACCAAATGAAGTGAGAAATTGTTGAAATTTTGTGATGTGCCTTTGAATGGTGCATTTTGAACACACAAAAAGTATGGAGTTCAAATAAGTTCAAAAAAATGAAATCCCTTTGTAAGAGATGAGTTCTCGTTCGAAACCCTAATACTTCGAGAGAGATTGTCCGTTTTGTACACGAAGTGCATCCAGTTTTTTTCATAGCCCTCTCAAGTTTTTAACACATGCTATGGGGGTGAAATGATTATAGCATGCCAACTTTCAACATTTTGAGAGTTCATTTGTAGTGCTTTTCAATTTTAGGGTCAACTAGCTCAAAAAAAAGTAAATGCACGAAAAATACCAAATGAAGTCAGAAATTGTTGAAATTTTAAGGTGTGCCTTTGAATGGTGCATTTTGAACACGCAAAAATTATGGAGTTTAAATAAGTTCAAAAAAATGAAATCCCTTTGTAAGAGATGAGTTCTCTTTCGAAACCCTGATACTTCGAGAGAGATTGTCCGTTTTGTACACGAAGTGCATCCAGTTTTTGTCGTAGCCCTCTCAACTTTTTAACACATGCTATGTGGGTGAAATGATGATAGCATGCCAACTTTCAACATTTTCAGAGTTCAATTGAAGTGCTTTTCAATTTTAGGGTCAACTAGCCCAAAAAAAGAAAAGTAAATGCACGAAAAATACCAAATTAAGTCAGAAATTGTTGAAAATTTGTGATGTGCCTTTGAATGGTGCATTTTAAACACACAAAAAGTATGGAGTTCAAATAAGTTCAAAAAATGAAATCCCTTTGTAACAGATGAGTTCTCATTCGAAACCCTAATACTACGAGAGAGAGATTGTCTGTTTTGTACACGAAGTGCATCCAGTTTTTGTCGTAACCCTCTCCAATTTTTAGCACATGCTATGTGGGTGAAATGATGATACCATGCCAACTTTCAACATTTTCAGAGTTCATTTGTAGTGCTTTTCAATTCTAGGGTCAACTAGCTCAAAAAAAAGTAAATGCACGAAAAATACCAAATGAAGTGAGAAATTGTTGAAATTTTGTGATGTGCCTTTTGAATGGTTCATTTTGAACACACAAAAAGTATGGAGTTCAAATAAGTTCAAAAAAATGAAATCCCTTTGTAAGAGATGAGTTCTCGTTCGAAACGCTGATACTTCGAGAGAGATTGTCCGTTTTGGACACGAAGTGCATCCAGTTTTTGTCGTAGCCCTCTCAACTTTTTAACACATGCTATGTGGGTGAAATGATGATAGCATGCCAACTTTCAACATTTTCAGAGTTCATTTGTAGTGCTTTTCAATTTGAGGGTCAACTAGCTCAAAAAAAAAGTAAATGCACGAAAAATACCAAATGAAGTCAGAAATTGTTGAAATTTTGTGATGTGCCTTTGAATGGTGCATTTTGAACACACAAAAAGTATGGAGTTCAAATAAGTTCAAAAAAATGAAATCCCTTTGTAAGAGATGAGTTCTCGTTCGAAACCCTAATACTTCGAGAGAGATTGTCCGTTTTGTACACGAAGTGCATGCAGTTTTTTTCATAGCCCTCTCAAGTTTTTAACACATGCTATGTGGGTGAAATGATTATAGCATGCCAACTTTCAACATTTTGAGAGTTCATTTGTAGTGCTTTTCAATTTTAGGGTCAACTAGCTCAAAAAAAAGTAAATGCATGAAAAATACCAAATGAAGTCAGAAATTGTTGAAATTTTTTGGTGTGCCTTTGAATGGTGCATTTTGAACACGCAAAAATTACGGAGTTTAAATAAGTTCAAAAAATGAAATCCCTTTGTAAGAGATGAGTTCTCTTTCCAAACCCTGATACTTCGAGAGAGATTGTCCGTTTTGTACACGAAGTGCATCCAGTTTTTGTCGTAGCCCTCTCAACTTTTTAACACATGCTATGTGCGTGAAATGATGATAGCATGCCAACCTTCAACATTTTCAGAGTTCATTTGTAGTGCTTTTCAATTTTAGGGTCAACTAGGTCAAAAAAATAAGTAAATGCATGAAATATACCAAATTAAGTCATAAATTATTGAAATTTTGTGATGTGCCTTTGAATGGTGCATTTTGAATACACAAAAAGCATGGAGTTCAAATAAGTTCAAAAAAATGAAATCCCTTTGTAAGAGATGAGTTCTCGTTCGAAACCCTAATACTTCGAGAGAGATTGTCCGTTTTGTACACGAAGTGCATCCAGTTTTTTTCGTAGCCCTCTGAACTTTTTAACACATGCTATGGGGGTGAAATGATTATAGCATGCCAACTTTCAACATTTTGAGAGTTCATTTGTAGTGCTTTCCAATTTTAGGGTCAACTAGCTCAAAAAAAAGTAAATGCACGAAAAATACCAAATGAAGTGAGAAATTGTTGATATTTTAAGGTGTGCCTTTGAATGGTGCATTTTGAACACGCAAAAATTACGGAGTTTAAATAATTTCAAAAAAATGAAATCCCTTTGTAAGAGATGAGTTCTCTTTCGAAACCCTGATACTTCGAGAGAGATTGTCCGTTTTGTACACGAAGTGCATCCAGTTTTTGTCGTAGCCCTCTCAACTTTTTAACACATGCTATGTGGGTGAAATGATGATAGCATGCCAACTTTCAACATTTTCAGAGTTCAATTGAAGTGCTTTTCAATTTTAGGGTCAACTAGCCAAAAAAAAAAGAAAAGTAAATGCACGAAAAATACCAAATTAAGTCAGAAATTGTTGAAAATTTGTGATGTGCCTTTGAATGGTGCATTTTGAACACACAAAAAGTATGGAGTTCAAATAAGTTCAAAAAAATGAAATCCCTTTGTAAGAGATGAGTTCTCGTTCGAAACCCTAATACTTCGAGAGAGATTGTCCGTTTTGTACACGAAGTGCATGCAGTTTTTTTCATAGCCCTCTCAAGTTTTTAACACATGCTATGTGGGTGAAATGATTATAGCATGCCAACTTTCAACATTTTGAGAGTTCATTTGTAGTGCTTTTCAATTTTAGGGTCAACTAGCTCAAAAAAAAAGTAAATGCACGAAAAATACCAAATGAAGTCAGAAATTGTTGAAATTTTTTGGTGTGCCTTTCAATGGTGCATTTTGAACACGCAAAAATTATGGAGTTTAAATAATTTCAAAAAATGAAATCCCTTTGTAAGAGATGAGTTCTCTTTCGAAACCCTGATACTTCGAGAGAGATTGTCCGTTTTGTACACGAAGTGCATCCAGTTTTTGTCGTAGCCCTCTCAACTTTTTAACACATGCTATGTGGGTGAAATGATGATAGCATGCCAACTTTCAACATTTTCAGAGTTCAATTGAAGTGCTTTTCAATTTAGGGTCAACTAGCCAAAAAAAAAAGAAAAGTAAATGCACGAAAAATACCAAATTAAGTCAGAAATTGTTGAAAATTTGTGATGTGCCTTTGAATGGTGCATTTTAAACACACAAAAAGTATGGAGTTCAAATAAGTTCAAAAAATGAAATCCCTTTGTAACAGATGAGTTCTCATTCGAAACCCTGATACTACGAGAGAGAGATTGTCTGTTTTGTACACGAAGTGCATCCAGTTTTTGTCGTAACCCTCTCCACTTTTTAGCACATGCTATGTGGGTGAAATGATGATACCATGCCAACTTTCAACATTTTCAGAGTTCATTTGTAGTGCTTTTCAATTCTAGGGTCAACTAGCTCAAAAAAAAAGTAAATGCACGAAAAATACCAAATGAAGTGAGAAATTGTTGAAATTTTGTGATGTGCCTTTTGAATGGTGCATTTTGAACACACAAAAAGTATGGAGTTCAAATAAGTTCAAAAAAATGAAATCCCTTTGTAAGAGATGAGTTCTCGTTCGAAACGCTGATACTTCGAGAGAGATTGTCCGTTTTGGACACGAAGTGCATCCAGTTTTTGTCGTAGCCCTCTCAACTTTTTAACACATGCTATGTGGGTGAAATTATGATAGCATGCCAACTTTCAACATTTTCAGAGTTCATTTGTAGTGCTTTTCAGTTTGAGGGTCAACTAGCTCAAAAAAAAAAGTAAATGCACGAAAAATACCAAATGAAGTCAGAAATTGTTGAAATTTTGTGATGTGCCTTTGAATGGTGCATTTTGAACACACAAAAAGTATGGAGTTCAAATAAGTTCAAAAAAACTGAAATCCCTTTGTAAGAGATGAGTTCTCGTTCGAAACCCTAATACTTCGAGAGAGATTGTCCGTTTTGTACACGAAGTGCATCCAGTTTTTTTCATAGCCCTCTCAAGTTTTTAACACATGCTATGGGGGTGAAATGATTATAGCATGCCAACTTTCAACATTTGGAGAGTTCATTTGTAGTGCTTTTCAATTTTAGGGTCAACTAGCTCAAAAAAAAGTAAATGCACGAAAAATACCAAATGAAGTCAGAAATTGTTGAAATTTTAAGGTGTGCCTTTGAATGGTGCATTTTGAACACGCAAAAATTATGGAGTTTAAATAAGTTCAAAAAAATGAAATCCCTTTGTAAGAGATGAGTTCTCTTTCGAAACCCTGATACTTCGAGAGAGATTGTCCGTTTTGTACACGAAGTGCATCCAGTTTTTGTCGTAGCCCTCTCAACTTTTTAACACATGCTATGTGGGTGAAATGATGATAGCATGCCAACTTTCAACATTTTCAGAGTTCAATTGAAGTGCTTTTCAATTTAGGGTCAACTAGCCAAAAAAAAGAAAAGTAAATGCACGAAAAATACCAAATGAAGTGAGAAATTGTTGAAAATTTGTGATGTGCCTTTGAATGGTGCATTTTAAACACACAAAAAGTATGGAGTTCAAATAAGTTCAAAAAATGAAATCCCTTTGTAACAGATGAGTTCTCATTCGAAACCCTGATACTACGAGAGAGAGATTGTCTGTTTTGTACACGAAGTGCATCCAGTTTTTGTCGTAACCCTCTCCACTTTTTAGCACATGCTATGTGGGTGAAATGATGATACCATGCCAACTTTCAACATTTTCAGAGTTCATTTGTAGTGCTTTTCAATTCTAGGGTCAACTAGCTCAAAAAAGAGTAAATGCACGAAAAATTACAAATGAAGTGAGAAATTGTTGAAATTTTGTGATGTGCCTTTTGAATGGTCCATTTTGAACACACAAAAAGTATGGAGTTCAAATAAGTTCAAAAAAATGAAATCCCTTTGTAAGAGATGAGTTCTCGTTCGAAACGCTGATACTTCGAGAGAGATTGTCCATTTTGGACACGAAGTGCATCCAGTTTTTGTCGTAGCCCTCTCAACTTTTTAACACATGCTATGTGGGTGAAATGATGATAGCATGCCAACTTTCAACATTTTCAGAGTTCATTTGTAGTGCTTTTCAATTTGAGGGTCAACTAGCTCAAAAAAAAAGTAAATGCACGAAAAATACCAAATGAAGTCAGAAATTGTTGAAATTTTGTGATGTGCCTTTGAATGGTGCATTTTGAACACACAAAAAGTATGGAGTTCAAATAAGTTCAAAAAAATGAAATCCCTTTGTAAGAGATGAGTTCTCGTTCGAAACCCTAATACTTCAAGAGAGATTGTCCGTTTTGTACACGAAGTGCATGCAGTTTTTTTCATAGCCCTCTCAAGTTTTTAACACATGCTATGTGGGTGAAATTATTATAGCATGCCAACTTTCAACATTTTGAGATTTCATTTGTAGTGCTTTTCAATTTTAGGGTCAACTAGCTCAAAAAAAAAGTAAATGCATGAAAAATACCAAATGAAGTCAGAAATTGTTGAAATTTTTTGGTGTGCCTTTGAATGGTGCATTTTGAACACGCAAAAATTACGGAGTTTAAATAAGTTTAAAAAATGAAATCCCTTTGTAAGAGATGAGTTCTCTTTCCAAACCTTGATACTTCGAGAGAGATTGTCCGTTTTCTACACGAAGTGCATCCAGTTTTTGTCGTAGCCCTCTCAACTTTTTAACACATGCTATGTGCGTGAAATGATGATAGCATGCCAACCTTCAACATTTTCAGAGTTCATTTGTAGTGCTTTTCAATTTTAGGGTCAACTAGGTCAAAAAAAAAAGTAAATGCATGAAATATACCAAATGAAGTCATAAATTATTGAAATTTTGTGATGTGCCTTTGAATGGTGCATTTTGAACAGACAAAAAGTATGGAGTTCAAATAAGTTCAAAAAAATGAAATCCCTTTGTAAGAGATGAGTTCTCGTTTGAAACCCTCATACTTCGAGAGAGATTGTTCGTTTTCTACACGAAGTGCATCCAGTTTTTGTCATAGCCCTCTCAACTTTTTAACACATGCTATGTGGGTGAAATGATGATAGCATGCCAACTTTCAACATTTTCATAGTTCATTTGTAGTGCTTTTCAATTTTAGGGTCAACTACCTCAAAAAAAAGTAAATGCACGAAAAATACGAAATGAAGTTAGAAATTGTTGAAATTTTGTGGTGTGCCTTTGAATGGTGCATTTTGAACACACAAAAAGTATGGAGTTTAAATAAGTTCAAAAAATGAAATCCCTTTGTAAGAAATGACTTCTCGTTCGAAACCCTGATACTTCGAGAGAGATTGTCCGTTTTGTACACGAAGTGCATCCAGTTTTTGTCGTAGCCCTCTCAACTTTTTAACACATGCTATGTGGGTGAAATGATGACAGCATGCCAAATTTCAACATTTTCAGAGTTCAGTTGTAGTGCTTTTTAATTTTAGGGTCAACTAACTCAAAAAAAAAGTAAATGCACGAAAAATACCAAATGAAGTCAGAAATTGTTGAAATATTGTGGTGTGCCTTTGAATGGTGCACTTTCAACACACAAAAAGTATGGAGTTCAAATAAGTTCAAAAAATGAAATCCCTTTGTAAGAGATGAGTTCTCGTTCGAAACCCTGATACTTCGAGAGAGATTGTCTGTTTTGTACACGAAGTGCATCTAGTTTTTGTCGTAGCCCTCTCCACTTTTGAGCACATGCTATGTGGCTGAAATGATGATTGAATGCCAACTTTCGACATTTTCAGAGTTCATTTGTAGTGCTTTTCAATTTCAGGGTCAACTAGCCCAAAAAAAGAGAAGTAAATGCACGAAAAATACCAAATGAAGTCAGAACTTGTTGAAAATTTGTGATGTGCCTTTGAATGGTGCATTTTAAACACACAAAAAGTATGGAGTTCAAATAAGTTCAATAAATGAAATCCCTTTGTAATAGATGAGTTCTCGTTCGAAACCCTCATACTTCGAGAGAGATTGTCTGTTTTGTAGACGAAGTGCATCCAGTTTTTGTCGTAGCCCTCTCAACTTTTCAGCACATGCTATGTGGGTGAAATGATGATAGCATGCCAACTTTCAACATTTTCAGAGTTCACTTGTAGTGCTTTTCAATTTTAGGGTCAACTAGTTCAAAAAAATAAGTAAATGCACGAAATATACGAAATGAAGTCAGAAATTGTTGAAATTTTGTGATCTTACTTTGAATGGTGCATTTTGAACACACAAAAAGTATGGAGTTCAAATAAGTTCAAAAAAAATGAAATCCCTTTGTAAGAGATTAGTTCTCGTTCGAAACCGTGATACTTCGAGAGAGATTGTCCGTTTTGTACACGAAGTGCATCCAGTTTTTGTCGTAGCCCTCTCAACTTTTTAACACATGCTATGTGGGTGAAATGATGATAGCATGCCAACTTTCAACATTTTCAGAGTTCATTTGTAGCGCTTTTCAATTTTAGGGTCAACTAGGTCAAAAAAAATAAGTAAATGCATGAAATATACCAAATGAAGTCATTAATTGTTGAAATTTTGTGATGTGCCTTTGAATGGTGCATTTTGAACACACAAAAAGTATGGAGTTCAAATAAGTTCCAAAAAATGAAATCCCTTTGTAAGAGATGAGTTCTCGTTCGAAACCCTCATACTTCGAGAGAGATTGTCCGTTTTGTACACGAAGTGCATCCAGTTTTTTTCGTAGCCCTCTCAACTTTTTAACACATGCTATGGGGGTGAAATGATTATAGCATGCCAACTTTCAACATTTTGAGAGTTCATTTGTAGTGCTTTTCAATTTTAGGGTCAACTAGCCCAAAAAAAGAAAAGTAAATGCACGAAAAATACCAAATGAAGTCAGAAATTGTTGAAATTTTAAGGTGTGCCTTTGAATGGTGCATTTTGAACACGCAAAAATTATGGAGTTTAAATAAGTTCAAAAAAATGAAATCCCTTTGTAAGAGATGAGTTCTCTTTCGAAACCCTGATACTTCGATAGAGATTGTCCGTTTTGTTGGGGAACGTCGCATGGGAAACAAAAATTTTCCTACGCGCACGAAGACCTATCATGGTGATGTCCATCTACGAGAGGGGATGAGTGATCTACGTACCCTTGTAGATCGTACAGCAGAA
The DNA here is from genome assembly GCF_904849725.1 of Hordeum vulgare subsp. vulgare. Classification (NCBI taxonomy): domain Eukaryota; kingdom Viridiplantae; phylum Streptophyta; class Magnoliopsida; order Poales; family Poaceae; genus Hordeum; species Hordeum vulgare. The sequence continues at coordinate 4,633,296 of NC_058519.1, read as the reverse complement.
GCGTTAGTGAACGCGGTTGATGTAGTGGAACGTCCTCACGTCCCTCGATCCGCCCCGCGAACAATCCCGCGATCAGTCCCACGATCTAGTACCGAACGGACGGCACCTCCGCGTTCAGCACACGTACAACTCGACGATGATCTCGGTCTTCTTGATCCAGCAAGAGAGACGGAGAGGTAGAAGAGTTCTCCGGCAGTGTGACGGCGCTCCGGAGGTTGGTGATGATCTTGTCTCAGCAGGGCTCCGCCCGAGCTCCGCAGAAACGCGATCTAGAGGAAAAACTCTGGAGGTATGTGGTCGGGCAGCCGTGAGAAAGTCGTCTCAAATCAGCCCTAGAACCTCCGTATATATAGGTGGGAGGGGGAGGGAAGAGGCAGCCTCAAACCCTCAAGGTTTGGCCGAAATTGGAGGTGGAGGAGTCCTACTCCAATCCTACTTGGAGTAGGATTCCACCTTCCCACTTGGAAACTCTTTCCACCTTGTGTTTTTTCCTTCTCAAACCTTATGGGCCTTAGTGGGAACTTATTCCAGCCCACTAGGGGCTGGCTTATCTCTTCCCATAGCCCATGAGACCCCTTGGGGCGTGACACCCCTCCCGATGGTCCCCGGGACCCCTCCCGGCACTCCCGGTACACTACCGATGAGTCCGAAACTTTTCCGGTAATGCACGAAAACCTTCCGGTAACCAAATGAGGTCATCCTATATATCAATCTTCGTTTCCGGACCATTCCGGAAACCCTCATGACGTCCGTGATCTCATCCGGGACTCCGAACAACATTCGGTAACCAACCATATAACTCAAATACGCATAAAACAACGTCGAACCTTAAGTGTGCAGACCCTGCGGGTTCGAGAACTATGTAGACATGACCCGAGAGACTCCTCGGTCAATATCCAATAGCGGGACCTGGATGCCCATATTGGATCCTACATATTCTACGAAGATCTTATCGTTTGAACCTCAGTGCCAAGGATTCATATAATCCCGTATGTCATTCCCTTTGTCCTTCGGTATGTTACTTGCCCGAGATTCGATCGTTAGTATCCGCATACCTATTTCAATCTCGTTTACCGGCAAGTCTCTTTACTCGTTCCGTAATACAAGATCCCGCAACTTACATTAAGTTACATTGCTTGCAAGGCTTGTGTGTGATGTTGTATTACCGAGTGGGCCCCGAGATACCTCTCCGTCACACGGAGTGACAAATCCCAGTCTCGATCTATACTAACTCAACGAACACCTTCGGAGATACCTGTAGAGCATCTTTATAGTCACCCAGTTACGTTGCGACGTTTGATACACACAAAGCATTCCTCCGGTGTCCGTGAGTTATATGATCTCATGGTCATAGGAACAAATACTTGACACGCAGAAAACAGTAGCAACAAAATGACACGATCAACATGCTAGTCTATTAGTTTGGGTCTAGTCCATCACATGATTCTCCTAATGATGTGATCCCGTTATCAAGTGACAACACTTGCCTATGGCCAGGAAACCTTGACCATCTTTGATCAACGAGCTAGTCAACTAGAGGCTTACTAGGGACAGTGTTTTGTCTATGTATCCACACAAGTATTGTGTTTCCAATCAATACAATTATAGCATGGATAATAAACGATTATCATGAACTAAGAAATATAATAATAACTAATTTATTATTGCCTCTAGGGCATATTTCCAACAGTCTCCCACTTGCACTAGAGTCAATAATCTAGTTCACATCACCATGTGATTCCAACGAATCCAACACCCATATAGTTATGGGGTCTGATCACGTCTTGCTCGTGAGAGAGGTTTTAGTCAACGGTTCTGAAACTTTCAGATTCGTGTGTTCTTTCCAAATCTTTATGTCATCTTATAGATGCTGCTACTACGTGCTATTCGGAAATGCTCCAAATATCTACTCTACTATACGAATCCGTTTCACTACTCATAGTTATCCGGATTAGTGTCAAAGCTTGCATTGACGTAACCCTTTACGACAAACTCTTTAACCACCTCCATAATCGAGAAAAATTCCTTAGTCCATTAGTTACTAAGGATAAATTTCGACCGCTGCTCGTGATTCAATCATGGATCACTCTATGTACCTCTCAACATACTTTGAGTCAAGGCACACTTCAGGTGCGGTACACAGCATGGCATACTTTAGATTCTACGGCTAAGGCATAGAAGACGACCTTCGTCTATTCTCTTTATTCTGCCGTGGTCGGGTTTTGAGTCTTACTCAAATTCACACCTCACAACGCAACCAAGAACTCCTTCTTTGCTGGTCTATTTTGAACTCTTTCAAAAACTTGTCAACGCATGCATCTTGTTGAAACTTCTATTAAGCGCTTTCGATCTATCTCCATAGATCTTTGATGCTCAACGTTCAAGTAGCGTAATCCAGGTACTCCTTTGAAAACTTCTTTCAAACAACCTTGTATGCTTTACAGAAATTCTACATTACTTCTGATCCACAATATGTCAACCACATATACCTATCAGAAATTCTATAGTGCTCCCACTCACTTCTTTGGAAATACAAGTTTCTCATAAACCTTGTACAAACCCAAAATCTTTAATCATCTCATCAAAGTGTATATTCCAACTCCGAGATGCTTGCACCAGTCCATTGAAGGATCACTGGAGCTTGCATACTTGCTAGTATCTTTAGGATTAACAAAACCTTCTGGTTGTATCACATACAATGTTTGCTCAAGGAAACCGTCGAGAAAACAATGTTTTGACATCCTACGTGCAATATTTCAGAAATAATGCATCAACAACTAACATAATTCTAACAGACTTTTAGCATCGCTACGAGTGAGAAAGTCTCATCATAGTCAACTGTTTGATCTTATCGAAAACATCTTTGCGACAAGTCGAGCTTTTCTTAATAGTGACTTATCACCATCATCGTCTGTCTTCCTTTAAAAATCCATCTTTACTCAATAGTCCTATGACCATCAGGTAATTCTTCCAAAGTCTACACTTTGTTTTCATCCATGGATCCTCTCTCGGATTTCATGGCTTCCAGCCATTTGTCGGAATCTGGGCCCACCATCGCTTTCTCCATAACTCGTAGGTTCACTGTTGCTCAACAACATGACCTCCAAGACAGGGTTACCGTACTACTCTGCAGCAGTACGCGACCTTGTCGACCTACGAGGTTTGTAGTAACTTTATTCGAAGCTCAATGATCACCATCATCAGCTTCCACTTCAATTGGTGTAGGCGCCACAGGAACAACTTCCTGCGCCCTGCTACACACTGGTTGAAGTGATGGTTCAATAACCTCATCAAGTTCTACTACCCTCCCACTCAATTCTTTCGAGAGAAACCTTTCCTCGAGAAAGGATCCGTTTCTAGAAACAAACACTTTGCTTTCGGATCTGAGATAGGAGATGTACCCAACTGTTTTGGATACCCTATGAAGAAGCATTTATCCGCTTTGGGTTCGAGCTTATCAGACTGAAACTTTTTCACACAAGTGTCGAAACCCCAAACTTTCAAGAAACGACAGTTTAGATTTCTCTAAACCTCAGTCTATACTGTGTCATCTCAACGGAAATATGCGGTGCCCTATTTAAAGTGAGTGCGGTTGTCTCTAATGCATAACCCATAAACGATAGTGGTAATTCGATAAGAGACATCATAGTATGCACCATACCAAACAGTGCGTGGCTATGACGTTCAGACACATCATCACACTATGATGTTCCAGGTGGCATGAACTGCGAAACAGTTTCCACATTGTCTTAACTGTGTACCAAAAATTCGTAACTCAGATATTCATTTCTATGATCATATCGTAGACAGTTCATCCTCTTGTTACGACGAACTTCACTCTGAAACAGAATTGAACTTTTCAATATTTCAGACTTGTGATTCATTAAGTAAATACTCCTGTATCTACTCAAGTCGTCAGTGAAGTAAGAACATAATGATATCCACTGCGTGCCTCAACACTCACTGGACTGCATACATTAAAATGTATCACTTCCAACAAGTTACTATCTTGTTTCATCTCAATGAAAACAAGGCCTTGCTCATGTGGTATGATTTGCATGTCACTAGTGATTCGAAATCAGGTGAGTAAAGATCCATCAGCATGGAGCCTCTTCATGCAATTTATACTAACATGACTCAAGCGGCAGTGCCACAAGTAAGTGGTACTATCATCATTTAACTCGTATCTTTTGGCACCAATGTGTAACACTACAATCGAGATTCAATAAACCATTGAAGGTGATTATTCAAGAAAATAGAGTAACCATTATTCCTTTTGAATGAATAATCGTATTGCAATAAACACGATCCAATCATGTTCATGCTTAACGCAAGCACCAAATAACAATTATTTAGGTTCAACACCAATCCCGATGGTAAAGGGGGCGTGTGACGTTTGATCATATCAACCTTGGAAACACTTCCAACACGTATCATCACCTCGCCTTTAGCTAGTCTCCGTTTATGCCGTAGCTTTCATTTCGCGTTACTAATCACTTAGCAACCGAACCAGTATCCAATACCCTCGTGCTACTAGGAGTACTAGTAAAGTACACATCAACATTATGTATATCAAATATACTTCTCTCGACTTTTGCCAGCCTTCTTATCTACCAAGTATCTAGAGTTGCTCCGCCTCAGTGACTGTTCCCCTTATTACAGAAGCACATAGTCTCGGGTTTGGGTTTAATCTTGGGTCTCTTCATTAGTGCAGCAACTGTTTTGCCGTTTCACGAAGTATCCCTTCTAGCCCTCGCCTTTCTTGAAACTTAGTGGTTTTTCAAACCATCAACTATTGATGCTCCTTCTTGATTTCTACTTTCGTAGTGTCAAACGTCGCGAATCTCTCAAAGATCATCGTATCTATCCTTGATATGTTATAGTTCATCACGAAGCTCTCAAAGCTTGGTGGCAGTGACTTTTGGAGAACCATCACTATCTCATCTGGAAGATTAGCTCCCACTTGATTCAAGTGATTGTCGTACTCAGACAATCTGAGCACACGCTCAACGATTGAGCTTTTCTCCTTTACTTTGTGGTCAAAGAATTTTGTTGGAGGTCTCGTACCTCTTAACAAGGGCACAAGCATGAAATCACAATTTCATCTCTTTAGAACATCACTTATGTTCCGTGACGTTTAAAACGTTTTCGGTGCCTTGCTTCTAAGCCATTAAGTACTTTGCACTGAACTATCGTGTAGTCATCAGAAACGTGTATGTCGGATGTTCACAGCATCCACAGACGACGCTCGAGGTGCAGCACACCGAGTGGTGCATTAAGGACATAAGCCTTCTGCGCAGCAACGAGGACAATCCTCGGTTTTACAGACTCAGTCTGCAAAGTTTGCTACTATCAATTTTCAACTAAATTTTCTCTAGGAACATAAAAAAACAGTAGAGCTATAGCGCAAGCTACATCGTAATTCGCAAAAACCATTAGACTATGTTCATGACAATTAGTTCAATTAATCATATTACTTAAGAACTCCCACTCAAAAAGTACATCTCTCTAGTCATTTGAGTGGTACATGATCCAAATCCACTATCTCAAGTCCGATCATCACGTGAGTCGAGAATAGTTTCAGTGGTAAGCATCCCTATGCTAATCATATCAACTATACGATTCATGCTCGAACTTTCGGTCTCATGTGTTCCGAGGCCATGTCTGCACATGCTAGGCTCGTCAAGCTTAACCCCAGTGTTCTGCGTGTGCAACTGTTTTGCACCCGTTGTATGTGAACGTTGAGTCTATCACACCCGATCATCACGTGGTGTCTCGAAACGAAGAACTGTCGCAACCGTGCACAGTCGGGGAGAACACAACTTCGTCTTGAAATTTTCGTGAGAGATCACCTCATAATGCTACCGTCGTTCTAAGCAAAATAAGGTGCATAAAAGGATTAACATCACATGCAATTCATAAGTGACATGATATGGCCATCATCACGTGCTTCTTGATCTCCATCACCAAAGCACCGGCACGATCTTCTTGTCACCGGCGCCACACCATGATCATCCATCAACGTGTTGCCATCGGGGTTGTCGTGCTACTTATGCTATTACTACTAAAGCTACATCCTAGCAAAATAGTAAACGCATCTGCAAGCACAAACGTTAGTATAAAGACAACCCTATGGCTCCTGCCGGTTGCCGTACCATCGACGTGCAAGTCGATATTTCTATTACAACATGATCATCTCATACATCCAATATATCACATCACATCGTTGGCCATATCACATCACAATCATACCCTGCAAAAACAAGTTAGACGTCCTCTAATTTTGTTGTTGCATGTTTTACGTGGTGACCGAGGGTATCTAGTAGGATCGCATCTTACTTACGCAAACACCACAATGGAGATATATGAGTTGCTATTTAACCTCATCCAAGGACCTCCTCGGTCAAATTCGATTCAACTAAAGTTGGAGAAATAGTCACTTTCCAGTCATCTTTGAGCAAAGGGGGTTACTCGTAACGATGAAACCAGTCTCTCGTAAGCGTACGAGTAATGTCGGTCCAAGCCGCTTCAATCCAACAATACCGCGGAATCAAGAAAAGACTAAGGAGGGCAGCAAAACGCACATCACCGCCCACAAAAACTTTTGTGTTCTACTCGAGAAGACATCTACGCATGAACCTAGCTCATGATGCCACTGTTGGGGAACGTCGCATGGGAAACAAAAATTTTCCTACGCGCACGAAGACCTATCATGGTGATGTCCATCTACGAGAGGGGATGAGTGATCTACGTACCCTTGTAGATCGTACAGCAGAAGCGTTATTGAACGCGGTTGATGTAGTGGAACGTCCTCACGTCCCTCGATCCGCCCCGCGAACAATCCCGCGATCAGTCCCACGATCTAGTACCGAACGGACAGCACCTCCGCGTTCAGCACACGTACAACTCGACGATGATCTCGGCCTTCTTGATCCAGCAAGAGAGACGGAGAGGTAGAAGAGTTCTCCGGCAGCGTGACGGCGCTCCGGAGGTTGGTGATGATCTTGTCTCAGCAGGGCTCCGCCCGAGCTCCGCAGAAACGCGATCTAGAGGAAAAACTATGGAGGTATGTGGTCGGGCAGCCGTGAGAAAGTTGTCTCAAATCAGCCCTAGAACCTCCGTATATATAGGTGGGAGGGGGAGGGAAGAGGCAGCCTCAAACCCTCAAGGTTTGGCCGAAATTGGAGGTGGAGGAGTCCTACTCCAATCCTACTTGGAGTAGGATTCCACCTTCCCACTTGGAAACTCTTTCCACCTTGTGTTTTTTCCTTCTCAAACCTTATGGGCCTTAGTGGGAACTTATTCCAGCCCACTAGGGGCTGGTTTATCTCTTCCCATAGCCCATGAGACCCCTTGGGGCGTGACACCCCTCCCGATGGTCCCCGGCACCCCTCCCGGCACTCCCGGTACACTACCGATGAGTCCGAAACTTTTCCGGTAATGCACGAAAACCTTCCGGTAACCAAATGAGGTCATCCTATATATCAATCTTCGTTTCCGGACCATTCCGGAAACCCTCGTGACGTCCGTGATCTCATCCGGGACTCCGAACAACATTCGGTAACCAACCATATAACTCAAATACGCATAAAACAACGTCGAACCTTAAGTGTGCAGACCCTGCGGGTTCGAGAACTATGTAGACATGACCCGAGAGACTCCTCGGTCAATATCCAATAGCGGGACCTGGATGCCCATATTGGATCCTACATATTCTACGAAGATCTTATCGTTTGAACCTCAGTGCCAAGGATTCATATAATCCCGTATGTCATTCCCTTTGTCCTTCGGTATGTTACTTGCCCGAGATTCGATCGTTAGTATCCGCATACCTATTTCAATCTCGTTTACCGGCAAGTCTCTTTACTCGTTCCGTAATACAAGATCCCGCAACTTACATTAAGTTACATTGCTTGCAAGGCTTGTGTGTGATGTTGTATTACCGAGTGGGCCCCGAGATACCTCTCCGTCACACGGAGTGACAAATCCCAGTCTCGATCTATACTAACTCAACGAACACCTTCGGAGATACCTGTAGAGCATCTTTATAGTCACCCAGTTACGTTGCGACGTTTGATACACACAAAGCATTCCTCCGGTGTCCGTGAGTTATATGATCTCATGGTCATAGGAACAAATACTTGACACGCAGAAAACAGTAGCAACAAAATGACACGATCAACATGCTACGTCTATTAGTTTGGGTCTAGTCCATCACATGATTCTCCTAATGATGTGATCCCGTTATCAAGTGACAACACTTGCCTATGGCCAGGAAACCTTGACCATCTTTGATCAACGAGCTAGTCAACTAGAGGCTTACTAGGGACAGTGTTTTGTCTATGTATCCACACAAGTATTGTGTTTCCAATCAATACAATTATAGCATGGATAATAAACGATTATCATGAACTAAGAAATACAATAATAACTAATTTATTATTGCCTCTAGGGCATATTTCCAACACGTTTTGTACACGAAGTGCATCCAGTTTTTGTCGTAGCCCTCTCAACTTTTTAACACATGCTATGTGGGTGAAATGATGATAGCATGCCAACTTTCAACATTTTCAGAGTTCAATTGTAGTGCTTTTCAATTGTAGGGTCAACTAGCCCAAAAAAAGAAAAGTAAATGCACGAAAAATACCAAATTAAGTCAGAAATTGTTGAAAATTTGTGATGTGCCTTTGAATGGTGCATTTTAAACACACAAAAAGTATGGAGTTCAAATAAGTTCAAAAAATGAAATCCCTTTGTAACAGATGAGTTCTCATTCGAAACCCTGATACTACGAGAGAGAGATTGTCTGTTTTGTACACGAAGTGCATCCAGTTTTTGTCGTAACCCTCTCCACTTTTTAGCACATGCTATGTGAGTGAAATGATGATACCATGCCAACTTTCAACATTTTCAGAGTTCATTTGTAGTGCTTTTCAATTCTAGGGTCAACTAGCTCAAAAAAAAGTAAATGCATGAAAAATACCAAATGAAGTGAGAAATTGTTGAAATTTTGTGATGTGCCTTTTGAATGGTGCATTTTGAACACACAAAAAGTATGGAGTTCAAATAAGTTCAAAAAAATGAAATCCCTTTGTAAGAGATGAGTTCTCGTTCGAAACGCTGATACTTCGAGAGAGATTGTCCGTTTTGGACACGAAGTGCATCCAGTTTTTGTCGTAGCCCTCTCAACTTTTTAACACATGCTATGTGGGTGAAATGATGATAGCATGCCAAATTTCAACATTTTCAGAGTTCATTTGTAGTGCTTTTCAATTTGAGGGTCAACTAGCTCAAAAAAAAAGTAAATGCACGAAAAATACCAAATGAAGTCAGAAATTGTTGAAATTTTGTGATGTGCCTTTGAATGGTGCATTTTGAACACACAAAAAGTATGGAGTTCAAATAAGTTCAAAAAAATGAAATCCCTTTCTAAGAGATGAGTTCTCGTTCGAAACCCTAATACTTCGAGAGAGATTGTCCGTTTTGTACACGAAGTGCATCCAGTTTTTTTCATAGCCCTCTCAAGTTTTTAACACATGCTATGGGGATGAAATGATTATAGCATGCCAACTTTCAACATTTTGAGAGTTCATTTGTAGTGCTTTTCAATTTTAGGGTCAACTAGCTCAAAAAAAAGTAAATGCACGAAAAATACCAAATGAAGTCAGAAATTGTTGAAATTTTAAGGTGTGCCTTTGAATGGTGCATTTTGAACACGCAAAAATTATGGAGTTTAAATAAGTTCAAAAAAATGAAATCCCTTTGTAAGAGATGAGTTCTCTTTCGAAACCCTGATACTTCGAGAGAGATTGTCCGTTTTGTACACGAAGTGCATCCAGTTTTTGTCGTAGCCCTCTCAACTTTTTAACACATGCTATGTGGGTGAAATGATGATAGCATGCCAACTTTCAACATTTTCAGAGTTCAATTGAAGTGCTTTTCAATTTTAGGATCAACTAGCCCAAAAAAAAGAAAAGTAAATGCACGAAAAATACCAAATTAAGTCAGAAATTGTTGAAAATTTGTGATGTGCCTTTGAATGGTGCATTTTAAACACACAAAAAGTATGGATTTCAAATAAGTTCAAAAAATGAAATCCCTTTGTAACAGATGAGTTCTCATTCGAAACCCTGATACTACGAGAGAGAGATTGTCTGTTTTGTACACGAAGTGTATCCAGTTTTTGTCGTAACCCTCTCCACTTTTTAGCACATGCTATGTGGGTGAAATGATGATACCATGCCAACTTTCAACATTTTCAGAGTTCATTTGTAGTGCTTTTCAATTCTAGGGTCACCTAACTCAAAAAAAAAGTAAATGCACAAAAAATACCAAATGAAGTGAGAAATTGTTGAAATTTTGTGATGTGCCTTTTGAATGGTCCATTTTGAACACACAAAAAGTATGGAGTTCAAATAAGTTCAAAAAAATGAAATCCCTTTGTAAGAGATGAGTTCTCGTTCGAAACCCTAATACTTCGAGAGAGATTGTCCGTTTTGTACACGAAGTGCATCCAGTTTTTTTCATAGCCCTCTCAAGTTTTTAACACATGCTATGGGGGTGAAATGATTATAGCATGCCAACTTTCAACATTTTGAGAGTTCATTTGTAGTGCTTTTCAATTTTAGGGTCAACTAGCTCAAAAAAAAGTAAATGCACGAAAAATACCAAATGAAGTCAGAAATTGTTGAAATTTTAAGGTGTGCCTTTGAATGGTGCATTTTGAACACGCAAAAATTATGGAGTGTAAATAAGTTCAAAAAAATGAAATCCCTTTGTAAGAGATGAGTTCTCTTTCGAAACCCTGATACTTCGAGAGAGATTGTCCGTTTTGTACACGAAGTGCATCCAGTTTTTGTCGTAGCCCTCTCAACTTTTGAACACATGCTATGTGGGTGAAATGATGATAGCATGCCAACTTTCAACATTTTCAGAGTTCAATTGAAGTATTTTTCAATTTTAGGATCAACTAGCCCAAAAAAAAGAAAAGTAAATGCACGAAAAATACCAAATTAAGTCAGAAATTGTTGAAAATTTGTGATGTGCCTTTGAATGGTGCATTTTAAACACACAAAAATTATGGAGTTCAAATAAGTTCAAAAAATGAAATCCCTTTGTAACAGATGAGTTCTCATTCGAAACCCTGATACTACGAGAGAGAGATTGTCTGTTTTGTACACGAAGTGTATCCAGTTTTTGTCGTAACCCTCTCCACTTTTTAGCACATGCTATGTGGGTGAAATGATGATACCATGCCAACTTTCAACATTTTCAGAGTTCATTTGTAATGCTTTTCAATTCTAGGGTCACCTAGCTCAAAAAAAAAGTAAATGCACAAAAAATACCAAATGAAGTGAGAAATTGTTGAAATTTTGTGATGTGCCTTTTGAATGGTCCATCTTGAACACACAAAAATTATGGAGTTCAAATAAGTTCAAAAAAATGAAATCCCTTTGTAAGAGATGAGTTCTCGTTCGAAACCTTAATACTTCGAGAGAGATTGTCCGTTTTGTACACGAAGTGCATGCAGTTTTTTTCATAGCCCTCTCAAGTTTTTAACACATGCTATGTGGGTGAAATGATTATAGCATGCCAACTTTCAACATTTTGAGAGTTCATTTGTAGTGCTTTTCAATTTGAGGGTCAACTAGCTCAAAAAAAAAGTAAATGCATGAAAAATAACAAATGAAGTCAGAAATTGTTGAAATTTTTTGGTGTGCCTTTGAATGGTGCATTTTGAACACGCAAAAATTACGGAGTTTAAATAAGTTCAAAAAATGAAATCCCTTTGTAAGAGATGAGTTCTCTTTCCAAACCCTGATACTTCGAGAGAGATTGTCCGTTTTGTACACGAAGTGCATCCAGTTTTTGTCGTAGCCCTCTCAACTTTTTAACACATGCTATGTCGGTGAAATGATGATAGCATGCCAACCTTCAACATTTTCAGAGTTCATTTGTAGTGCTTTTCAATTTTAGGGTCAACTAGGTCAAAAAAATAAGTAAATGCATGAAATATACCAAATGAAGTCATAAATTATTGAAATTTTGTGATGTGCCTTTGAATGGTGCATTTTGAACACACAAAAAGTATGGAGTTCAAATAAGTTCAAAAAAATGAAATCCCTTTCTAAGAGTTGAGTTCTCGTTTGAAACCCTCATACTTCGAGAGAGATTGTTCGTTTTCTACACGAAGTGCATCCAGTTTTTGTCATAGCCCTCTGAACTTTTTAACGCATGCTATGTGGGTGAAATGATGATAGCATGCCAACTTTCAACATTTTCATAGTTCATTTGTAGTGCTTTTCAATTTTAGGGTCAACTACCTCAAAAAAAAGTAAATGCATGAAAAATACGAAATGAAGTTAGAAATTGTTGAAATTTTGTTGTGTGCCTTTGAATGGTGCATTTTGAACACACAAAAAGTATGGAGTTTAAATAAGTTCAAAAAATGAAATCCCTTTGTAAGAAATGACTTCTCGTTCGAAACCCTGATACTTCGAGAGAGATTGTCCGTTTTGTACACGAAGCGCATCCAGTTTTTGTCGTAGCCCTCTCAACTTTTTAACACATGCTATGTGGGTGAAATGATGACAGCATGCCAAATTTCAACATTTTCAGAGTTCAGTTGTAGTGCTTTTTAATTTTAGGGTCAACTAGCTCAAAAAAAAAGTAAATGCACGAAAAATACCAAATGAAGTCAGAAATTGTTGAAATATTGTGGTGTGCCTTTGAATGGTGCATTTTCAACACACAAAAAGTATGGAGTTCAAATAAGTTCAAAAAATGAAATCCCTTTGTAAGAGATGAGTTCTCGTTCGAAACCCTGATACTTCGAGAGAGATTGTCTGTTTTGTACACGAAGTGCATCCAGTTTTTGTCGTAGCCCTCTCCACTTTTGAGCACATGCTATGTGGGTGAAATGATGATTGAATGCCAACTTTCGACATTTTCAGAGTTCATTTGTAGTGCTTTTCAATTTCAGGGTCAACTAGCCCAAAAAAAGAGAAGTAAATGCTCGAAAAATACCAAATGAAGTCAGAACTTGTTGAAAATTTGTGATGTGCCTTTGAATGGTGCATTTTAAACACACAAAAAGTATGGAGTTCAAATAAGTTCAATAAATGAAATCCCTTTGTAATAGATGAGTTCTCGTTCGAAACCCTCATACTTCGAGAGAGATTGTCTGTTTTGTAGACGAAGTGCATCCAGTTTTTGTCGTAGCCCTCTCAACTTTTTAGCACATGCTATGTGGGTGAAAAGATGATAGCATGCCAACTTTCAACATTTTCAGAGTTCATTTGTAGTGCTTTTCAATTTTAGGGTCAACTAGCTCAAAAAAATAAGTAAATGCACGAAATATACGAAATGAAGTCAGAAATTGTTGAAATTTTGTGATCTTACTTTGAATGGTGCATTTTGAACACACAAAAAGTATGGAGTTCAAATAAGTTCAAAAAAAATGAAATCCCTTTGTAAGAGATTAGTTCTCGTTCGAAACCGTGATACTTCGAGAGAGATTGTCCGTTTTGTACACGAAGTGCATCCAGTTTTTGTCGTAGCCCTCTCAACTTTTTAACACATGCTATGTGGGTGAAAAGATGATAGCATGCCAACTTTCAACATTTTCAGAGTTCATTTGTAGTGCTTTACAATTTTAGGGTCAACTAGGTCAAAAAAAATAAGTAAATGCATGAAATATACCAAATGAAGTCATAAATTGTTGAAATTTTGTGATGTGCCTTTGAATGGTGCATTTTGAACACACAAAAAGTATGGAGTTCAAATAAGTTCCAAAAAATGAAATCCCTTTGTAAGAGATGAGTTCTCGTTCGAAACCGTGATACTTCGAGAGAGATTGTCCGTTTTGTACACGAAGTGCATCCAGTTTTTTTCGTAGCCCTCTCAACTTTTTAACACATGCTATGGGGGTGAAATGATTATAGCATGCCAACTTTCAACATTTTGAGAGTTCATTTGTAGTGCTTTTCAATTTTAGGGTCAACTAGCTCAAAAAAAAGTAAATGCACGAAAAATACCAAATGAAGTCAGAAATTGTTGAAAATTTGTGATGTGCCTTTGAATGGTGCATTTTAAACACAAAAAAAGTATGGAGTTCAAATAAGTTCAAAAAATGAAATCCCTTTGTAACAGATGAGTTCTCATTCGAAACCCTAATACTACGAGAGAGAGATTGTCTGTTTTGTACACGAAGTGCATCCAGTTTTTGTCGTAACCCTCTCCACTTTTTAGCACATGCTATGTGGGTGAAATGATGATACCATGCCAACTTTCAACATTTTCAGAGTTCATTTGTAGTGCTTTTCAATTCTAGGGTCAACTAGCTCAAAAAAAAAAGTAAATGCACGAAAAATACCAAATGAAGTGAGAAATTGTTGAAATTTTGTGATGTGCCTTTTGAATGGTGCATTTTGAACACACAAAAAGTATGCAGTTCAAATAAGTTCAAAAAAATGAAATCCCTTTGTAAGAGATGAGTTCTCGTTCGAAACGCTGATACTTCGAGAGAGATTGTCCGTTTTGGACACGAAGTGCATCCAGTTTTTGTCGTAGCCCTATCAACTTTTTAACACATGCTATGTGGGTGAAATGATGATAGCATGCCAACTTTCAACATTTTCAGAGTTCATTTGTAGTGCTTTTCAATTTGAGGGTCAACTAGCTCAAAAAAATAAGTAAATGCACGAAAAATACCAAATGAAGTCAGAAATTGTTGAAATTTTGTGATGTGCCTTTGAATGGTGCATTTTGAACACACAAAAAGTATGGAGTTCAAATAAGTTCAAAAAAATGAAATCCCTTTGTAAGAGATGAGTTCTCGTTCGAAACCCTAATACTTCGAGAGAGATTGTCCGTTTTGTACACGAAGTGCATCCAGTTTTTTTCATAGCCCTCTCAAGTTTTTAACACATGCTATGTGGGTGAAATGATTATAGCATGCCAACTTTCAACATTTTGAGAGTTCATTTGTAGTGCTTTTCAACTTTAGGGTCAACTAGCTCAAAAAAAAGTAAATGCACGAAAAATACCGAATGAAGTCAGAAATTGTTGAAATTTTGTGGTGTGCCTTTGAATGGTGCCTTTTGAACACGCAAAAATTACGGAATTTAAATAAGTTCAAAAAATGAAATCCCTTTGTAAGAGATGAGTTCTCTTTCGAAACCCTGATACTTCGAGAGAGATTGTCCGTTTTGTACACGAAGTGCATCCAGTTTTTGTCGTAGCCCTCTCAACTTTTTAACACATGCTATGTGGGTGAAATGATGATAGCATGCCAACCTTCAACATTTTCAGAGTTCATTTGTAGTGCTTTTCAATTTTAGGGTCAACTAGGTCAAAAAAATAAGTAAATGCATGAAATATACCAAATGAAGTCATAAATTGTTGAAATTTTGTGATGTGCCTTTGAATGGTGCATTTTGAACACACAAAAAGTATGGAGTTCATATAAGTTCAAAAAAATGAAATCCTTTTGTAAGAGATGAGTTCTCGTTTGAAACCCTCATACTTCGAGAGAGATTGTTCGTTTTCTACACGAAGTGCATCCAGTTTTTGTCATAGCCCTCTGAACTTTTTAACACATGCTATGTGGGTGAAATGATGATAGCATGCCAACTTTCAACATTTTCATAGTTCATTTGTAGTGCTTTTCAATTTTAGGGTCAACTACCTCAAAAAAAAGTAAATGCACGAAAAATACGAAATGAAGTCAGAAATTGTTGAAATTTTGTGGTGTGCCTTTGAATGGTGCATTTTGAAAACACAAAAAGTATGGAGTTTAAATAAGTGCAAAAATTGAAATCCCTTTGTAAGAAATGACTTCTCGTTCGAAACCCTGATACTTCGAGAGAGATTGTCCGTTTTGTACACGAAGTGCATCCAGTTTTTGTCATAGCCCTCTCAACTTTTTAACACATGCTATGTGGGTGAAATGATGACAGCATGACAAATTTCAACATTTTCAGAGTTCAGTTGTAGTGCTTTTTAATTTTAGGGTCAACTAGCTCAAAAAAAAAGTAAATGCATGAAAAATACCAAATGAAGTGAGAAATTGTTGAAATTTTGTGATGTGCCTTTTGAATGGTGCATTTTGAACACACAAAAAGTATGGATTTCAAATAAGTTCAAAAAAATGAAATCCCTTTGTAAGAGATGAGTTCTCGTTCGAAACGCTGATACTTCGAGAGAGATTGTCCGTTTTGGACACGAAGTGCATCCAGTTTTTGTCGTAGCCCTCTCAACTTTTTAACACATGCTATGTGGGTGAAATGATGATAGCATGCCAACTTTCAACATTTTCAGAGTTCATTTGTAGTGCTTTTCAATTTGAGGGTCAACTAGCTCAAAAAAATAAGTAAATGCACGAAAAATACCAAATGAAGTCAGAAATTGTTGAAATTTTGTGATGTGCCTTTGAATGGTGCATTTGGAACACACAAAAAGTATGGAGTTCAAATAAGTTCAAAAAAATGAAATCCCTTTGTAAGAGATGAGTTCTCGTTCGAAACCCTCATACTTCGAGAGAGATTGTCTGTTTTGTAGACGAAGTGCATCCAGTTTTTGTCGTAGCCCTCTCAACTTTTTAGCACATGCTATGTGGGTGAAAAGATGATAGCATGCCAACTTTCAACATTTTCAGAGTTCATTTGTAGTGCTTTTCAATTTTAGGGTCAACTAGCTCAAAAAAATAAGTAAATGCACGAAATATACGAAATGAAGTCAGAAATTGTTGAAATTTTGTGATCTTACTTTGAATGGTGCATTTTGAACACACAAAAAGTATGGAGTTCAAATAAGTTCAAAAAATGATGAAATCCCTTTGTAAGAGATTAGTTCTCGTTCGAAACCGTGATACTTCGAGAGAGATTGTCCGTTTTGTACACGAAGTGCATCCAATTTTTGTCGTAGCCCTCTAAACTTTTTAACACATGCTATGTGGGTGAAATGATGATAGCATGCCAACTTTCAACATTTTCAGAGTTCATTTGTAGTGCTTTACAATTTTAGGGTCAACTAGGTCAAAAAAAATAAGTAAATGCACGAAAAATACCAAATGAAGTCATAAATTGTTGAAATTTTGTGATGTGCCTTTGAATGGTGCATTTTGAACACACAAAAAGTATGGAGTTCAAATAAGTTCAAAAAATGAAATCCCTTTGTAACAGATGAGTTCTCGTTCGAAACACTAATACTACGAGAGAGAGATTGTCTGTTTTGTACACGAAGTGCATCCAGTTTTTTTCGTAGCCCTCTCAACGTTTTAACACATGCTATGGGGGTGAAATGATTATAGCATGCCAACTTTCAACATTTTGAGAGTTCATTTGTAGTGCTTTTCAATTTTAGGGTCAACTAGCTCAAAAAAAAGTAAATGCACGAAAAATACCAAATGAAGTCAGAAATTGTTGAAAATTTGTGATGTGCCTTTGAATGGTGCATTTTGAACACACAAAAAGTATGGAGTTCAAATAAGTTCCAAAAAATGAAATCCCTTTGTAAGAGATGAGTTCTCGTTCGAAACCCTAATACTTCGAGAGAGATTGTCCGTTTTGTACACGAAGTGCATCCAGTTTTTTTCATAGCCCTCTCAAGTTTTTAACACATGCTATGTGGGTAAAATGATTATAGCATGCCAACTTTCAACATTTTGAGAGTTCATTTGTAGTGCTTTTCAACTTTAGGGTCAACTAGCTCAAAAAAAAGTAAATGCACGAAAAATACCAAATTAAGTCAAAAATTGTTGAAATTTTGTGGTGTGCCTTTGAATGGTGCATTTTGAACACGCAAAAATTACGGAGTTTAAATAAGTTCAAAAAATGAAATCCCTTTGTCAGAGATGAGTTCTCTTTCGAAACCGTGATACTTCGAGAGAGATTGTCCGTTTTGTACACGAAGTGCATCCAGTTTTTGTCGTAGCCCTCTCAACTTTTTAACACATGCTATGTGGGTGAAATGATGATAGCATGCCAACCTTCAACATTTTCAGAGTTCATTTGTAGTGCTCTTCAATTTTAGGGTCAACTAGGTCAAAAAAATAAGTAAATGCATGAAATATACCAAATGAAGTCATAAATTGTTGAAATTTTGTGATGTGCCTTTGAATGGTGCATTTTGAACACGCAAAAATTACGGAGTTTAAATAAGTTCAAAAAATGAAATCCCTTTGTCAGAGATGAGTTCTCTTTCGAAACCGTGATACTTCGAGAGAGATTGTCCGTTTTGTACACGAAGTGCATCCAGTTTTTGTCGTAGCCCTCTCAACTTTTTAACACATGCTATGTGGGTGAAATGATGATAGCATGCCAACCTTCAACATTTTCAGAGTTCATTTGTAGTGCTCTTCAATTTTAGGGTCAACTAGGTCAAAAAAATAAGTAAATGCATGAAATATATCAAATGAAGTCATAAATTGTTGAAATTTTGTGATGTGCCTTTGAATGGTGCATTTTGAACACACAAAAAGTATGGAGTTCAAATAAGTTCAAAAAAATGAAATCCCTTTGTAAGAGATGAGTTCTCGTTTGAAACCCTCATACTTCGAGAGAGGTTGTTCGTTTTGTACACGAAGTGCAACCAGTTTTTGTCATAGCCCTCTCAACTTTTTAACACATGCTATGTGGGTGAAATGATGATAGCATGCCAACTTTCAACATTTTCAGAGTTCATTTCAAACACTTTTCAATTTTAGGGTCAACTAGCTCAAAAAAATAAGTAAATGCACGAAAAATACCAAATAATAGTTTGGATAGTCAAAATAATTAATTTTGAAAATATAAAATAGTTTTGAATTATTTATTCAATTTCAAACACTTTTCATTATCATAGTTTTGTCAAATTCTCAAATATGCAAAAAGAATTTTAATAAACATAGTTTTTGATTGAAAATAACAAAATAGTTAATAGTTTGGATAGTCAAAATAATTAATTTTGAAAATACAAAATGGTTTTGAATTATTTATTCAATTTCAAACACTTTTCATTATCATAGTTTTGACAAATTCTCAAATATGCAAAAAGAATTTTAATAAACATTGTTTTTAATTGAAAATAACGAAATAGTTAATAGTTTGGATAGTCAAAATAATTAATTTTGAAAATAGAAAATAGTTTTGAATTATTTATTCAATTTCAAACACTTTTCATTTTCATAGTTTTGTCAAATTCTCAAATATGCAAAAAGAATTTTAATAGACATAGATTTTAATTGAAAATAACGAAATAGTTAATAGTTTGGATAGTCAAAATAATTAATTTTGAAAAAAAAAAATCCCTTTGTAAGAGATGAGTTCTCGTTCGAAACCCTAATACTTCGAGAGAGATTGTCCGTTTTGTACACGAAGTGCATCCAGTTTTTGTCGTAGCCCTCTCAAGTTTTTAACACATGCTATGTGGGTGAAATGATTATAGCATGCCAACTTTCAACATTTTGAGAGTTCATTTGTAGTGCTTTTCAACTTTAGGGTCAACTAGCTCAAAAAAAAGTAAATGCACGAAAAATACCAAATTAAGTCAAAAATTGTTGAAATTTTGTGGTGTGCCTTTGAATGGTGCATTTTGAACACGCAAAAATTACGGAGTTTAAATAAGTTCAAAAAATGAAATCCCTTTGTCAGAGATGAGTTCTCTTTCGAAACCGTGATACTTCGAGAGAGATTGTCCGTTTTGTACACGAAGTGCATCCAGTTTTTGTCGTAGCCCTCTCAACTTTTTAACACATGCTATGTGGGTGAAATGATGATAGCATGCCAACCTTCAACATTTTCAGAGTTCATTTGTAGTGCTCTTCAATTTTAGGGTCAACTAGGTCAAAAAAATAAGTAAATGCATGAAATATATCAAATGAAGTCATAAATTGTTGAAATTTTGTGATGTGCCTTTGAATGGTGCATTTTGAACACACAAAAAGTATGGAGTTCAAATAAGTTCAAAAAAATGAAATCCCTTTGTAAGAGATGAGTTCTCGTTTGAAACCCTCATACTTCGAGAGAGGTTGTTCGTTTTGTACACGAAGTGCAACCAGTTTTTGTCATAGCCCTCTCAACTTTTTAACACATGCTACGTGGGTGAAATGATGATAGCATGCCAACTTTCAAAATTTTCATAGTTCATTTGTAGTGCTTTTCAATTTTAGGGTCAACTACCTCAAAAAAAAGTAAATGCATGAAAAATACGAAATGAAGTCAGAAATTGTTGAAATATTGTGGTGTGCCTTTGAATGGTGCATTTTGAACACACAAAAAGTATGGAGTTTAAATAAGTGCAAAAAATGAAATCCCTTTGTAAGAAATGACTTCTCGTTCGAAACCCTGATACTTCGAGAGAGATTGTCCGTTTTGTACACGAAGTGCATCCAGTTTTTGTCGTAGCCCTCTCAACTTTTTAACACATGCTATGTGGGTGAAATGATGACAGCATGCCAAGTTTCAACATTTTCAGAGTTCAGTTGTAGTGCTTTTTAATTTTGGGGTCAACTAGCTCAAAAAAAAAGTAAATGCACGAAAAATACCAAATGAAGTCAGAAATTGTTGAAATATTGTGGTCTGCCTTTGGATGGTGCATTTTCAACACACAAAAAGTATGGACTTCAAATAAGTTCAAAAAATGAAATCCCTTTGTAAGAGATGAGTTCTCGTTCGAAACCCTAATACTTCGAGAGAGATTGTCTGTTTTGTACACGAAGTGCATCCAGTTTTTGTCGTAGCCCTCTCCACTTTTGAGCACATGCTATGTGGGTGAAATGATGATTGAATGGCAACTTTCGACATTTTTAGAGTTCATTTGTAGTGCTTTTCAATTTCAGGGTCAACTAGCCCAAAAAAAGAGAAGTAAATGCACGAAAAATACCAAATGAAGTCAGAAATTGTTGAAAATTTGTGATGTGCCTTTGAATGGTGCATTTTAAACACACAAAAAGTATGGAGTTCAAATAAGTTCAAAAAATGAAATCCCTTTGTAATAGATGAGTTCTCGTTCGAAACCCTCATACTTCGAGAGAGATTGTCTGTTTTGTAGACGAAGTGCATCCAGTTTTTGTCGTAGCCCTCTCAACTTTTTAGCACATGCTATGTGGGTGAAATGATGATAGCATGCCAATTTTCAACATTTTCAGAGTTCATTTGTAGTGCTTTTCAATTTTAGGGTCAACTAGCTCAAAAAAATAAGTAAATGCATGAAATATACCAAATGAAGTCAGAAATTGTTGACATTTTGTGATGTTACTTTGAATGCTACATTTTGAACACACAAAAAGTATGGAGTTCGAATAAGTTCAAAAAAAATGAAATCCCTTTGTAAGAGATTAGTTCTCGTTCGAAACCGTGATACTTCGAGAGAGATTGTCAGTTTTGTACACGAAGTGCATCCAGTTTTTGTCGTAGCCCTCTCAACATTTTAACACATGCTATGTGGGTGAAATGATGATAGCATGCCAACTTTCAACATTTTCAGAGTTCATTTGTAGTGCTTTTCAATTTCAGGGTCAACTAGCCCAAAATAAGAGAAGTAAATGCACGAAAAATACCAAATGAAGTCAGAAATTGTTGAAAATCTGTGATGTGCCTTTGAATGGTGCAGTTTAAACACACAAAAAGTATGGAGTTCAAATAAGGTCAAAAAATGAAATCCCTTTGTAATAGATGAGTTCTCGTTTGAAACCCTCATACTTCCAGAGAGATTGTCTGTTTTGTACACGAAGTGCATCCAGTTTTTGTCGTAGCCCTCTCAACTTTTTAGCACATGCTATGTGTGTGAAATGATGATAGCATGCCAAATTTCAACATTTTCAGAGTTCATTTGTAGTGCTTTTCAATTTAGGGTCAACTAGCGCAAAAAAATAAGTAAATGCACGAAATATACCAAATAAAGTCAGAAATTGTTCAAATTTTGTGTTGTGCCTTTGAATGGTGCATTTTGAAGACACAAAAAGTATGGAGTTCAAATAAGTTCAAAAAAAATGAAATCCCTTTGTAAGAGATGAGGTCTCGTTCGAAACCGTGATACTTCGAGAGAGATTGTCCGTTTTGTACACGAAGTGCATCCAGTTTTTGTCGTAGCCCTCTCAACTTTTTAACACATGCTATGTGGGTGAAATGATGATAGCATGCCAACTTTCAAAATTTTCAGAGTTCATTTGTAGTGCTTTTCAATTTCAGGGTCAACTAGCCCAAAAAAACAAAAGTAAATGCACGAAGAATACCAAATTAAGTCAGAAATTGTTGAAAATTTGTGATGTGCCTTTGAATGGTGCATTTTAAACACACAAAAAGTATGGAGTTCAAATAAGTTCAAAAAAATTGAATCCCTTTGTAAGAAATGAGTTCTCGTTCGAAACCGTGATACTTCGAGAGAGATTGTCCGTTTTGTACACGAAGTGCATCCAGTTTTTGTCGTAGCCCTCTCAACTTTTTAACACATTCTATGTGGGTGAAATGATGATAGCATGCCAACTTTCAACATTTTCAGAGTTCATTTGTAGTGCTTTTCAATTTCGGGGTCAACTAGCCCAAAATAAGAGAAGTAAATGCACGAAAAATACCAAATGAAGTCAGAAATTGTTGAAAATCTGTGATGTGCCTTTGAATGGTGCAGTTTAAACACACAAAAAGTATGGAGTTCAAATAAGGTCAAAAAATGAAATCCCTTTGTAATAGATGAGTTCTCGTTCGAAACCCTCATACTTCGAGAGAGATTGTCTGTTTTGTACACGAAGTGCATCCAGTTTTTGTCGTAGCCCTCTCAACTTTTTAGCACATGCTCTGTGTGTGAAATGATGATAGCATGCCGAATTTCAACATTTTCAGAGTTCATTTGTAGTGCTTTTCAATTTAGGGTCAACTAGCGCTAAAAAATAAGTAAATGCACGAAATATACCAAATGAAGTCAGAAATTGTTGAAATTTTGTGTTGTGCCTTTGAATGGTGCATTTTGAACACACAAAAAGTATGGAGTTCAAATAAGTTAAAAAAAATGAAATCCCTTTGTAAGAGATGAGTTCTCGTTCGAAACCGTGATACTTCGAGAGAGATTGTCCGTTTTGTACACGAAGTGCATCCAGTTTTTGTCGTAGCCCTCTCAACTTTTTAACACATGCTATGTGGGTGAAATGATGATAGCATGCCAACTTTCAACATTTTCAGAGTTCATTTGTAGTGCTTTTCAATTTTAGGGTCAACTAGCTCAAAAAAAAAGTAAATGCACGAAAAATACCAAATGAAGTCAGAAATTGTTGAAATTTTGTGGTGTGCCTTTGAATGGTGCATTTTGAACACACAAAAAGTATGGAGTTTAAATAAGTTCCAAAAATTGAAATCCCTTTGTAAGAGATGACTTCTCGTTCGAAACCCTCATACTTCGAGAGAGATTGTCCGTTTTATACACGAAGTGCATCCAGTTTTTGTCGTAGCCCTCTCAACTTTTTAACACATGCTATGTGGGTGAAATGATGATAGCATGCCAACTTTCAACATTTTCAGAGTTCATTTGTAGTGCTTTTCAATTTTAGGGTGAACTAGCTCAAAAAAAAGTAAATGCACGAAAAATACCAAATGAAGTCAGAAATTGTTGAAATTTTGTGGTGTGCCTTTGAATGGTGCATTTTCAACACACAAAAAGTATGGAGTTCAAATAAGTTCAAAAAATGAAATCCCTTTGTAAGAGATGAGTTCTCGTTCGAAACCCTGATACTTCGAGAGAGATTGTCCGTTTTGTACACGAAGTGCATCCAGTTTTTGTCGTAGCCCTCTCAACTTTTTAACACATGCTATGTGGGTGAAATGATGATAGCATGCCAACTTTCAACATTTTCAGAGTTCATTTGTAGTGCTTTTCAATTTCAGGGTCAACTAGCCCAAAAAACAAAAGTAAATGCACGAAGAATACCAAATTAAGTCAGAAATTGTTGAAAATTTGTGATGTGCCTTTGAATGGTGCATTTTAAACACACAAAAAGTATGGAGTTCAAATAAGTTCAAAAAATGAAATCCCTTTGTAAGAGATGAGTTCTCGTTCGAAACCGTGATACTTCGAGAGAGATTGTCCGTTTTGTACACGAAGTGCATCCAGTTTTTGTCGTAGCCCTCTCAACTTTTTAACACATTCTATGTGGGTGAAATGATGATAGCATGCCAACTTTCAACATTTTCAGAGTTCATTTGTAGTGCTTTTCAATTTCAGGGTCAACTAGCCCAAAATAACAGAAGTAAATGCACGAAAAATACCAAATGAAGTCAGAAATTGTTGAAAATCTGTGATGTGCCTTTGAATGGTGCAGTTTAGACACACAAAAAGTATGGAGTTCAAATAAGTTCAAAAAATGAAATCCCTTTGTAATAGATGAGTTCTCGTTCGAAACCCTCATACTTCGAGAGATATTATCTGTTTTGTACACGAAGTGCATCCAGTTTTTGTCGTAGCCCTCTCAACTTTTTAACACATGCTATGTGGGTGAAATGATGATAGCATGCCAACTTTCAACATTTTCAGAGTTCATTTCAAACACTTTTCAATTTTAGGGTCAACTAGCTCAAAAAAATAAGTAAATGCACGAAAAATACCAAATAATAGTTTGGATAGTCAAAATAATTAATTTTGAAAATATAAAATAGTTTTGAATTATTTATTCAATTTCAAACACTTTTCATTATCATAGTTTTGTCAAATTCTCAAATATGCAAAAAGAATTTTAATAAACATAGTTTTTAATTGAAAATAACAAAATAGTTAATAGTTTGGATAGTCAAAATAATTAATTTTGAAAATACAAAATGGTTTTGAATTATTTATTCAATTTCAAACACTTTTCATTATCATAGTTTTGACAAATTCTCAAATATGCAAAAAGAATTTTAATAAACATTGTTTTTAATTGAAAATAACGAAATAGTTAATAGTTTGGATAGTCAAAATAATTAATTTTGAAAATAGAAAATAGTTTTGAATTATTTATTCAATTTCAAACACTTTTCATTTTCATAGTTTTGTCAAATTCTCAAATATGCAAAAAGAATTTTAATAGACATAGATTTTAATTGAAAATAACGAAATAGTTAATAGTTTGGATAGTCAAAATAATTAATTTTGAAAATAGAAAATAGTTTTCAATTATTTATTCAATTTCAAACACTTTTTATTTTCATAGTTTTGTCAAATTCTCAAATGTGCAAAAAGAATTTTAATAAACAAAGAATTATAAAAATCAAACTAAATAAATGAAAGAACAAAACAAAAATAATGGAAAAAATTGAAACTATATGAGAATTTATAGAGAAAATTCAACCTAAATTCAAAGTGACCTCACTTTGAATTCAGGTTGAATTTTCTCCATAATTTCAAATATAGTTTCAATTTTTAAATTTATAGTCTATTTAGGCCCGTAAGCCTGCTTTAGAGAGGAGCTCGACACGGTTGGGACAACGGGGCTTATAAACCAGTGGCGGCTCCTCTCGACAAGCGAGGTGGGACTAAACTTTGGAATGCCGCCAGCCCAAGCCTTTAGTCCCGGTTCGTGGCACGAACCGGGACTTAAGACCACCTTTAGTCCCGGGTGGAGCCACGACCCGGGACTAGAGCCCCTCGCGTGCCGCCAGCCGAAAAGGGGTCTTTAGCCCCGGGTCGTGGCTAGACCCGGGAGTAAAGGGTGTCTTTAGTCCCGGCTCGAGCCCCGACCCGGGACTAAAGGCCCGTGCTTCCCGCCTTTTGGTCTACCGAAAAAGGGCCTTTAGTCTCGGGTCGTGGCTCACCCGGGACTAAAGGGTGTCTTTAGTCCCGGTTCGAGCCCCGAACCAGGACTAAAGATCCTACTATATATACGGCCCCGACGAAAATCCAAATCCAAACACCCATTTCGTTCTCTTCTTCCTCTCGCTCGCCTCTCCTGCCCGGCGCGGTACCGGACGAACACCCGACGCCGCCAGGCTACCCGCCGTCGTTGTCGCCCTGCCGTCCTCCTCGCCGTCGTCCTGCCGTCCTCCTCTCCGGCGCCGGACCCCCTCCCCTCCCACTCCGGGAAGGCCCCCGCCCCCTCCTCCCCACGCCGAACACGAAAGGACGAGCCGCCGGCGCTCGCCGGCGGGGACGCCACCGCCGCTGTCGTGCCGGTGAGGAGGAGAAGTAGAAGAAGAGGAGGAGGAGAAGTAGAAGAAGAGGAGGAGGAGTAGAAGAAGAGGACAAGAAAAGGAAGAAGAAGAGGAGGAGAAGAAGATTTTTTTTTTGTCATTTAATTCCTATTGTTATTAGGTTTGTGCTAGATTAGGGAAAAGGAAAATAAGAAGAGGAGGAGAAGAAAAGAAGAAAAAGGAGAATAAGAAGAGGAGGAGAGGAGAAGAAGAGGAAAAATAGAAGAAGAGGAGAAGTAGAAGAAGAGAAGTTGAAGATAAATAGGAGAAGAAGAAGCGGAGAAGAAAATAAGAAAGAAGAAGAAGAAGAAGAAGAAGAAGAATAAGAAGACATTTCTACGTATATAGATGCTTAATTAGTGTTTTTTAGATTATTGCTTAATTTTGCTATTGTATATGCTTAAGTGTTATTTGTAGAATATTTGGTGAATTTAAGGTTAGGTAGGTTAATGTTAAATAGGTTATTTGTGTTATTTTTGTGTTATTTAAATTTGTGTTATTAGGGTTAGGTAGTTAGTGTTAATTAATAGGTTATTGTCAATATATAGTTGAACTAGCTGATTTAATAAAACTTTTGTCAATATATAGTTGAACTAGTTGATTTAATAAAACTACTTTATTTTACTATATATACAATTAGTTTATTTTTAGCAAGAAAATTAATAGAACTAGTTTATTTTTTTAGTTCATTTTACGATGCCTATCCCGCATCCTCGTCGTCGACTCGGCGGAGGACACCTGCTTGATCAGAGGGGCCATGTCCGGGACTAGGCTCCGCCCGGCTCGTATTGGGAGGTGCTACCTTCCGGGGGGCGTAGGTTGGTGAGGAGCCAGCCCGTTGTTGACCCGATCCTTGTTTGGTGGCGGTCGCGTGGGCCAGTGACGGTGCCGAGGCTTCTGGACACCGCGGAGGTGGTACGTCACCGTGTCAGCGAGGAGGATGAGCACGTCTGTCGCTACATGGTTGCGTGTGAGAGCAGGTTCGACCATACCTGGCAGGTTCTTCAGGGATCTCACTGGAGCTATGATCCTGTGATGGTTCCTTCTCTTTTGGTGTCCACCGCCTGCGAAGATACCCGTCGGGCGCTACAGTTCTAGCTATATTAGTGATGCTATATGTATGATAGTATTCGAGGAGTATTAGTGATAATATTCGACGATGTACGGACACAAGAGATGATGTAGTTTTGCTTATAATTGAATGCATGCTAATTTGAATACTACTTTATTTTACGATTTGGTTTTTCTTATTGAAAGCTCAAATTGGAAAAGTACTCCTACTTTGAATACTATGCAGAAATCTAGGAGTCCCGGGTGGAGCCACGACCCGGGACTAAAGTTGTTTTGGAACGGAGTTCCTGATAGAATAATTATTTTTTGGTACAAAGTTCAACAAAGTCCTTTGACACTAGACAATGTGACATATAGAAGAGTAGATGAGATCAGGAAAAATATGATCATTTTCTACGCATCTAGAATGTCGCCATTTTGTTAAATCCTTAAAGGTTAAGAGAATCCGTTAGACATATTTTAGAGTTTAGGTTCTAGCCAAGACCCGGGACTAAAGGTCCTCCTATATAAAACGACACTTCCAAGTTTCCAACCCCTCTTATATAGTTTGTTAGTTTATTAGTTAATCAAATGTCCGTTTTTTGCAGAACTATGGATCCACATATCAGGAACCTCGAAGAGGAAGAACTTCTCGAAGATATAATCAAAGACGGCCCCGACAGTGAACCAGCTGAATCTCCGTCATCATATCTAAACCCCTCCGGATATGGAATGGAGGTCGACCAACACGAAGATGAAGCCGATGGTGCAGGAGATAGGTCCAATGATGGAGAAGGTGATATCTCCACTAATGGAGAAGCCGGTGGAGAAGCCGGTGGAGAAATAATAAAGTCCGGCGAGGTATACATATGAAGTTCGACAATCACTGGTAATATGTGAAAAATATTGGAGATAGCTCTATATTGTATACATATACATTCATTTGACGAATGTTTCTCCCTCTTAGGCCTCCACATCGAGCAAAGCTACGAAACGTGGCCCGACTAAAAAGTGGGATGCACGGACGCGTTACACCTTTGAGGTGATATTGCCTACGGGCGAACCCAAGCTTCCTAAGAATGCTGCTGACACATTCAAGAAGCAATGCGGAGTTCTCATTAGGGATCAGGTCCCGATCAGCGTTCGGGAGTGGAACAAGCGCAAAGGGGCAGCTGATAGTGACTATGTCGCCGAACGGTACAAAGATAATCTTTGGAATGATCTCATGTCACATTTCAACCTGCCAAAATGTGAGAATGAAGACGCCGCAAAAAAACTGAGGGCCAAAGTCAAGCAGTGGACTCTAAATAAGATGGTCGAACTGTTCCGTAGCTGGAAGAAGAAGCTATGGAAAAACTATTGGAAGACAAAGAAAGTGCCAGTATTCGAGGGGTATCTAGCCAAGCAGGCGAATCACTGGAAGGCATTTCAAGAGTACAAGGAGTCAGAAGATGCCAAGGCATTATCAGAAAAGAACAAGAAAAATGTCGACAAGAAGAAATATCACCACACGCTGGGGCCAGGGGGCTATGAGACTGCCATCCCAAAGTGGGATAAGAAAGAGCAAGATCTGCTAGCTAAAGGCATCATACCTGAACCACTCCGTGATGAGTGGGAATTGAGAGCAAGAAATTGGTTCCTTGCGCATGGTGGTTCATACGACGAAGAAACAGGGGACCTCATCTGCAGTGACGGTCTTAGGATACCCATGGAGAATTGGAAAAAGACAGTGAAAGAAATTAAGGAGGGAAAAAGACAGTCCACTGCAGATAGAGAGAAAGATTTGCTCACACTGGTCCTCGGCAATGACGAACATGGAGGACGAACGCGAGGCTTCGGTCCTTCTTACCCGTGGTGGCTTGGGTTTGCCAGAGACCAAGACACTTACAGAAGCCGAGCGAGAGCAAAGAAGCGACAGCAGGATGAGGAGAATAACAAGTTCAACCAGTTGCTTGCTAGGATTAACGAGCAACAGAAGCAGATTGATGAGCTTAGAGGAGTAGCGCGCCAGGAAGATCCTGCACTCGATATTACCAGCGCCCCATCTAAGCGGAAAAGCAGCGTGGCTGAATCTGAGGCCCCGCCCGACGATGCACGAAGAATGATAGAGGGCGGTCCCGGCTACCCCGTGAATGGAATCAAGGAGTCAACATCATGTGAACTCCATCAGAAATTCAAGAACATATCCATAAAGGTGGCCGTCGGACAAGCTTTACCTTCTGGCCCTGATGCATGCTCGCATGGCCGTGAGATTCCAGCTGGCTTTGCTAAAGTCGGGGTGGATGAAATCATGGCGGGGTTTCATGATATGGAGCTCGACATATCTGGACCCGAAGATGAGAGGACACTCGGAGAAGTACTGGGTGGAGTCATCCTATGGGACAAGAACTACATCAAGCTTCCAGGCTCGGCCCCAAGGACAACACCGCCTCCGAGTCGTCGCAGGTCACCTACACCTCCATCACCTCCAAGGCCTCCACATGACGGCGGCCAGCACAACACGAGTCCATCTTGATCTCCGACGCCGGACTTGGGTTGTCCGTCTATGCTGCCGCCCGATACGGATACTAAGCGGAAGCGTGCCAGCAAGAACGCTCCGTCGATGATTTCTAAGCGATGGAGCTCCCCAAAGCGTAAACTGTCGCCCCTCCCAAAGGTACCTCATGCTAATCTTCCTATCAGACCTTATGATCGTACCGCCGAGGAAAACGCCAGGATAGCAAAGGAACATTATGATGCGCAGATGAAAAAGAAGGAACCCGAGCCCCGCCCGGAATACACCGAGAAGCAAATAGCATATGCAAAATACTTCACGACCCTTCCATCACAGTCTGACTTACACCATAAGCCTGATGACTATACACGCACATTGCAGAAAGAAGGGAAAAAGAGCAGATCACGTGCAAGTGCAAGTGGGAGCAAATCAAGTTCAACTACAAGCAAAAAAAGATCAGACGTTCCTTAGCTTGGACAACAGGCCAAACAGTCGATCCCACCCCTCAGGGTGTTACCCGAGAATGTTCCCCCTCTGGTGCAGCGGCAAGATTTGGAATTAGCAAAGAAGTGGATGGATGAATGGGGTATCCCGGTTGAAGACGTTCCGGCTTCCCAAGAGGACAGGTTACCCAAGGCTGTGGTAGCCCCTAAGCCACAGTTTGTCATGGGAGCGCCTTTGGTCAGCAAAGATGATCTCCCAACAAATATGCGTTACTTGCATACATGGTACTTAAGTGAATCAAAGAATGGGAGAACGATGATCGTGGTGAGTGTCCCACGGGAGTACTACGGCCGCCCCGAAGAAATCCATATTGACTTTGATGAACTCTTCCAGATGTACAATGTCGACGCCCTCGACAAATCGCTTATGAGTTGCTATTGTCTTTAAGTTTTTCAATTCGTTGTCTACATATAACTTGTTTAGTTATTTCAATTCATTGTATACATATAACTTGTACTCTATTATGCAGAATGAAGATTCTGGAATGTAAAAGTAGGAACATCCTAAATATTGGGTTTATTGACCCAGATAAAATACATATAGCGACGCTAACTGATAAACCCAAGGAGACGGAGGAAAACCTTCTAAGGTTTCTAACAGATCAAAATTTCTGTGACCACATACTGTTTCCATACAACTTCAGGTGAAGGTACTTACTCTGTTGTGTCCATTCACTTATAATTGTAATTGATAAGTTACTGACATATATATATATATACAGCTACCATTGGATTCTGTTGGATATTCAAATTGATAAGGGAAGATTTGATGCATTTGACCCATTATCGAGACCCTTGGAGCAGTTCCAAAGCCTGCAGGACATGCTCCAAGGGTAATTTCAATCATTCTTGCGCTCTATCGGTCTCTTTTGATGATTTTCTGATATATCAATTAATGAAAAACTTAGCAAATCATTTTCCTTGTCGGGCAGGGTTTGGAAGCGGTTCAAGTGCGTGACTCCCGGTATCGAGCATGAGAAGCTGACCTTTAGAGCGGCTCAGGTAAGTAGTAGTATGATATACTTCTATTTTCAATACATTTATGATGCTAGATTATTATTTTGATTCTATATATTCTATTCTCGTAAAGTGCGACCAGCAGCCACGGGGGACGCATCTATGCGGATACTATGTTTGCGAGACCATTCGCACGTTTACCTCTGAGCACAAGGATAACAGATACGACGTAAGCAATGAACATTCACACCTCTATTTTTACCCGTCATTCTTTGTTATCATGATTGATATTCATATTCATCTCCTCTTCTTATATAGTACACGGCCATGAGGGAGAAGGTCCTACCAGAGCAACGCGCGATTGCTGTTGCAGAGGAGCTTGCGACCTTTCTGAGGACAGAAGCTATAGATGACGAAGGACGATTTAGTGTAGCTAGGGGCCATTACTGATGTTGGTCCATGTAATCGAATAGACGGGCTCTAGTCCCGATAATTCAGATCTCCATATAATTGTCACATCCCTGACCCCTTAAGCAAGTTAGTCTTGTGCTCATGTCTTCTTTGGATTTGCATCTAAGAGGTTACAACAAAAACAAGAAAGTGGCAAAGGAAAAACTCAAAACCCTAGCTACTACTTTAAATAAAGGAAATCTCAAAGTAGTCAAAATCAATGAACCCAAAATGGCCTCAAGAAATGTTCAAACTTTCTGATAAATCATGAAAGTAAATGAGCATTGGAGAAAACTATTTTCTTGACACTTTAAGCATTTTAAATAAATGCAAAAAGCTACTGGTTTCAAGTTTTAAATTTGAAATCAGAAACTATAAATTTTCAAAATTGTTGAAAACTTTGGAAATGGTTGGGAATATTATAACAAATATTCAGGTGTGTTTAAAATAGTTTTTACAACCTTTTTGGACCTGAAATAAATAGCAAATCAATGTCAGAAATTAAAACAGAAATAAAACAGAAGGAAATGGAAAAGAGCTTACCTCTCGCCTAGCCTGGCCCGGCCCATCCCAGCTCCTGTCGTCTCCCTCGCGCCAGTAGGAGCAGGAGGTGGCCGCCGCCTTCTTCGGCGCGGCCACGCACCTGTGCGCCTGCTTGGCCGCCGCCTCGCGCTGGCAAGGCCGGGGATAAGCTCCCCGAGGCCTCCTCTATCCACTCCCAACGTCGGCTCTCTCCCTCCTCCCGGATCTCTCCTCCCCCTCCTGTCGCCATTCGAGCCGAGCAAAGCTCGAGCTGCCCGTGCCCCTAGACATAGGATCCCCTCTCAGAGCACGCCGTTAGCTCCGCCTCGTCGGTCTGGTCCTCCCCGCAGAAGCCGAAGCCACCCCGAGCCCTGCAACGCCCGTGGCACCGTCGTCTTCAATCTTCGACCGCCGGCGAGCTCTGCCCAATTCGTCGCCCCCAGGCCTTCCCCGAGCCGTCTAAGCCCTGCTCTGCACTCCCCGTGAGCATGCGGTCATTTCCCCTAAGTTTTCCCCGTCAATCCCCTCCTCTAGCTCTAGTTTCACCGGGGCCCGGCGAGGACCGCCGCTGCAGCTCGTCGCCGGTAGCCTCCGGTGATCAGCTCGTCCTTCCGAGGGCACCAGCAGCTTCAGGTCGACGCGTAGATGCTATAGGAGCTAAGAACCGAGCGTAGTTCCCTCTGAATCAAGGACCCCGATGACGCCCGATCCTTGGCCGCCGCCAAGCTCGTCGCCGGCGTCATCTCCGGCCAGTTCAGCCCCATCTAAGTGCAAAAATGGAGCTGCGGGAGGTGTGCCGTTCTTCTGGTGCTCTCCGCGCAGCATTTGGCCCCGTGTGCGCCGTTTCCGAGCCCCACCGCCGTGCTGGTAGTCGCCGGAGGCTCCCCGCCGGCGAGGACGACCTCGCCGCCGGTGGATCTCGGCTGGCCTAAGCCACTGACTGGTGGGGCCAGCCTCTGGCAAGTTTAAAACTAATAAAAATAAATCAAATAAGTTAATCAGTCACTGACATGTAGGTCCAGCAAGGTTAATCAGTTAATTAAGTTTAAACTTAATCTAAAATTGACCAGAGAGACTGACTAGTGGGTCCCACTGGTCAGATTTGACTTTCAACGGCCAGATGGACCTGCTGATGTCATGCTGATGCAATAAAAGTATTTTCTAGTATAGAAATAATTCCAGGAAATTGCTAAAACTTGTAAAAATCATAGAAATTAATCTGTAACTCCAATGAAAATAATTTATATATGAAAAAGTATCAGAAAAATTCAAGGATTCTGATTATGCTATTTTCAACCATGTTTGAAAAAGTTACAGAACCCTAACATGTAGAATAAGGAATAATTCAATTCTTATAATTACTTTTAAAGGGAATTTGGAAAATATTCAAATTTCATTATGAATGCAATGATCACACACTGTCCTAGTTACAAATCAGTACCATAACATGACATCTCATGCATGCTAACATCAAGTTGATCTGAGCATCAGGTCGAATCAAATAAACCGGTATCCGAGAATACCCCGTTTGAATTGATATTCGAATGTGATTCAAATCAACTCTAAACCTAATACATATTGATTATAATAACTTATCACCTTGCATTCTCATGCCATGCTCATGCATCATTTTGATTGCATATGCTTGTTATTGAATGTTGCCATTCATTTCGGTAGGCTCCGCACCCCCGGATTCCACCGAATATCCGTCTGACGGATATCGTTCCTCCTCTCAGCAACAAGGCAAGCAACCCTTTTGATCATCCTGATAAATCCCATGTTCTTGCTCCTGCACCTATTTATTGCATTAAGATCAAATGCTTCAACTGCTTTTGCCACGATAGTTGAACCCACTTCCTTTGCATGACCTAACCTTGTCACGGTAAATAGCCGAACCTTGCAACCTAGCATACCTGGTAGTTGCTTGAGCTATCATGTGCCTTATCCTGCTATGCATGCTATGCTTAGAGTTGTGTATGGTCTGTCATCTGGGAGATGAACAGAATTGTGGAATGTGTTCGGTGAGCAAAGGTTGTGTGTTGAACTTGATTTGGTAAAGGTACCGGTGAAAGGCTGTGTAGGAGTACATGGTGGGTTGTTTCATTGGAACCGTCCATAGGAACTAAGTTCCATGTATGTAATCCAAGACTAGATACTACCACATGCTGGGCCCTGAAATATGACCCCGCTCGGCCTATTAATCGCGTAGTACTCGGTCCAGGAGTTGCAAGTAGTTTCTGGTGTTTATAGTAATGCTGGAGGCCGTGCATGGTGCTGACTTGAGAGGTGGGCCGTGATGCGGTAGGCAGTGGCACGGTGTACCAAGTGGCACCCGGATGGTGGGCTTGGGAATCCTGCGCACATCGTTTGAGGCCGTGGCGGAAACCTCGGCCGGACTTCGTACGGGTTACTCTCAGATAAGCGATAAACCTGGACTAGGTACTAGTGTGGTTAACGGTCGTGGCCGACTCCCTCGCTGGGCTTCCGCTTGAAGGTTGCCGAGGTGCGTGACGTGCACATGGCGATAAGTGACGAGAGCGTGTGTGACGAAGTACACCCCTGCAGGGTTATGATCTATTCGAATAGCCGCGTCCGCGGATATGGACTACTTGGAGACATTTGTTGTTCATAGATAACTTCAATGGCTACTCATAAAATTGCCAAGATAAGCGTGAGTGTCGTGGACGGCATTTCCGTACGGAGACGGAATGATTCCACGATAGTGTATTGTTGTGGTGTTAGTGGACTCAGTGCGAGAAATCAAGTTGTCAAAATTATTTAAAAATGCAAATTGTCTAGCCACGAGTCAAATGCTGGCTTTCCGCTTGAAACCCCACAATACCTTTTGATACCTTGCATGAGTAGTTAGTTGTCCTAAAGTCTTGCTGAGTACCTTTGTACTCATGTTTGCTTAATAAATGTTGCAGAGGTTGCTAATGACCCTAATGGAGGGTTCTTCGTAGACATCGACGACGACGAGTAGCTGGTGTCCCAGCTACGATCTGGCCCTACGTTGGATCTGTAGTATAGTCAGGCCATGTGCCTTCTAGTTGCCCTGTCTGTACTCAGACAGTTTATAACTCTTCCGCTGGCTTGTAACTGAATGATTGCTATTATGGGTCGTGAGACCCTTGATGTGTAATATTATGTGTGTGGCTCTTCCGAGCCTCTTAAATAAAGCTTGTATGTTTATGGTTATGTTGTGATGCCATCGATGTATCTATACATATCGGTATGCCATGCGTACGTGTGTCGTACTTGATATGTATGGGGTTCGATTACCTAGTCGTGAGCTTTAGTAGCATTCCTTACAAGGAAATGCCCCTTTGTGATCCAACGAGCCTTGGTAGTTCGCTACTGCTCCGGACACATTGGTTGACCGGCATGTGTCCTTCTTAGCTGCTGTGTCTGTCCCCTTGGGGAAATGTCACGCGATGTAATGGAGTCCTTGTAGCTTGCTACGACTCGTCTACATTCGCTGATGACCGACACCTGCTTTGTTGGGTCATGTATGCCTGTCCTTGTGCGGTACTGCCACTTTGGTTTATGACTAGACATGTCGATCCGGGTTCTTTGACATTGGATTGCTAGCAACACTATCGCATACGTGAGTCAAAAGACGCAAACGGTCCCGGCTAAGGTAAGGCTGCAGCCGTGGAGTTAACCGTGCGTGAGACCACAAAGGGATGCGATGTGTTACAGGCTGGATTCCTATGGCTTAGGATCGGGGTCCCGACAGCGTTGGTATCAGAGCCTGACTGACTGTAGGATTACTAAGCCAAACTGGCCGAAGTTGAGTCTAGAATTGCTTTAGTTATATATAAGGGAATTGTTTGTGGAAGGGAACGTAAGACTCTTGTTCTCTTCTCAAGTTATTTCTATTCTGGTCATTCTCGTCTTTTCTGCGGGAATTAAGGACAAGGTTACTCATCTTCTCCTAGGCTCGTGTTTCTGATCGGTAGAGTATAGGACTACGGGTCAAGAGATATTGGGTTCTTTTATTCCTAGGAAAAAGGAAGTAAGTTTGATGATCAGAGAGTTGAACCTGATAGTTGAGTGGTTACGCTATTCCATTTTGGGTTGTCTCAAAATTTGTTTTTGAGCATTTACAGCCGTTATGCTGCCCAATTTTGCATTCGGAGCTCTAATGCTTTTGCATTACTCTCTATTTACAGATGCCTGGCCGTCCTTCTCGTCAGGTGGTACGTCTGACCAGGTGCATTGATGTGCCGGGTCATACGGCCATGCTGGTCAGGGTGATGTCGGTGTGCGGTTACCGCTGGTACCCCGAGTACACAGTGGAGGAACAGTACCGAGACTTCAACCAGAGCCAGTACATCTGCACTGTTAGGGTATTTCCAGATTACCCTGGAGCGGAGAAGCCAATCCATTGGTCCTATGGGTTGGGGGTCACTATTGACATGGCAGTACAAGATGCTGCCTATTCAATGCTGACCATTATGAGAGCGAGACACGCACTGTTGCAGAATTCAGAGTTCTGCTATGTTCCGGCCTCTCAGCCTGGTGAAGAGGGATACCTCAGTGGAGTCTATTTTGATTCTTCTATGGAGGATCCACTACTGCAGTCCACTGTTGAGATGCTAGAGAACAGAGACAGGGATGCTCGTGCTCTCCGTATGGAGCTTTATGCTACCCGTGCCCGTCTGTGGACAGCTTTGACGCAGCTGGCACCGGTATTCCAAACAGGGTATGGAGAGATGGAGATGCTGAACCCTGTTAGAACCCATCTTCCGGCCCACGTTGACTGGCCAGCTATAGGAGGAGTCACACCTCTTCGGGGACCCCTCTTACCACCAGTCAAGGGACCAAGGCCACATCCGTGTCCTTATGGATCCCAGGGATCTCAGGCTAGAGTGTTTCCTGATCCGCGGGTTGAGCTTCCAGGTCATGGAGGCAATCTCTATGAGGTGTTTTATGCGGATGCCTGAGCTGTGAGCGGAAGGATAGTATGGTATTAGCCGTACGTTCACAGTCCTGCATGACTTGTGAAGTATGCATGTAATGTGAAATGAATTCCGGAGGCCTAGATAAATAATGTATAGGAAGCTTGTAAGCCTCTGATGAGTAGTTTCATAATTTCAGCAGTTTGCTCTTCGGTTAAGGTTGTACTGAACTATGTAAGGGTGTGTATGAACCATCGTGTATATATAGCAGTTGCTTGTTACCATGCTGTTTGGATATTCATTTCCGCATTCCGTGTGTTAAGTACATTCTTAATCCATAGCTAGTATTGATATGATGTTGGTCTAAGCTATGAGTTTGTTTGTCAGGATGGTGTTCACCAGGTTGAACCGTGCCCCTGCTCATGAGCAAGGTGAGGGTAGTCAAGCGTCGCAGGAAGACCTGCCTCACCCACCTTCTCTGGTAGAAGTGATGCTTGAGGCAGAAAGAAACAAAAGGGAGACCAACCGACTGCTAGAGCGTATTGAGAAGAATACGGCTCGACAGCCTAGGAATGGTGCAGTGTCCCTCAATGACTTTGTGAAGTTGAATCCTCCAAAGTTTCATCATTCCGTCGATCCCCTCGACGCTGATGACTGGCTGTGCAGCATCTCACGCAAGATTCGCTCTGCGAATGTGTCCGAGGCCGACAAGGTGACCTTTGCGGCATATTTCCTGGAAGGACCCGCCAATCTATGGTGGGAGAACTTTGAAGCTATGCGTCCCGCTGAACCAGTAGCCACATGGGAAGACTTCAGTGCAGCTTTTCGTCTGCACCATATTCCAGAGGGCCTGATGGACAGAAAGAGAGAGGAGTTCTGTGCCTTCACTCAGGGCAAGTTGTCTGTGGATGCCTATAGCCGCGAGTTCGGTAATCTCGCCCGCTATGCAACAGAGGAGGTGTCTACTGACGCCAAGAAGCAAGCAAGATTCCGTAAGGGTCTGAGCCCTGAGCTCCGTCGTGACCTGCGCCTCCATGAGCGTGCAAGCTTTCAAGCCCTGGTCAACATGGCGATCAGTGCGGAGACTGGTCATACTGACTTCGAGGCCACAAGGAAGCACTCCCGTGACTTTGGCTCATCTTCTGGTTCCGCGTTTCCAAAACGCAGGCTGTGGGTTCCAAACAGTTCTCTGCCGCCAAGATACACTCCGAGGCCATCCTACGTCGCGCCTCAGACGAATCAGGCCAACCCTCCAGCAAAAGCTTATGGTGGTCCAGCTAGCAATGCTGCACCACGTGCCAACCAGGTGATATGCTACAAGTGTGGAGAACCAGGGCACTATTCCCGTGAGTGTCCTCAGAATGTGGGTGCCAAGCAACCCGGAAAGTCCGTCGGGCAGGCCAAGTCGGGCAAAGCTTACTATGTGAAGCCAACTCCTGCATGTGGCCGTGTGAACTATGTGTCAGCAGAAGAAGCTGCAGAGGATCCCGACGTCATGCTGGGTACGCTTCTTGTTAATCATCACCCAGCGTCTGTTCTCTTTGACTCTGGGTCTTCTCATTCCTTCATTTCAGAAAGTTATGCACAGTTGCATAACATGTCTTTTTGTGATATGCCAATCCCATTGGTTGTCCAAACCCCTGGTAGTAAATGGCAAACCTCTAGGATAACCTATGACAATGAACTTCTAGTAGATAGGCTAGTTTTTCTAGCCTCATTGATAGCATTGAAGTCTTCGGATATTAATATCATCTTGGGCATGGACTGGATGTCAGCTCACTATGCCAAGATTGATACTCATTCTAGAAATGTCCAGCTTACCCATCCCTCGGGTGAGATAGTAAATGTCTCTACTCGAGTTGCCTAATGCCAACTCTATTCCCTAAATGCCAACCCTCTTCCGGAACTTGAAGACATTCCGGTAGTCCGTGACTTCCCGGATGTTTTTCCAGAGGAACTGCCAGGAATTCCACCTGACAGAGATGTAGAGTTTGTGATAGATCTTGTTCCGGGAACTGTCCCAATAGCCAGAAGACCATATAAGATGGCACCCCTGGAGCTAGCCGAACTTAAGAAGCAATTAGATGAGGCTTTGAACAAAGGTTTCATTCGTCCTAGCTCTTCTCCTTGGGCTTGTCCCGTCCTCTTCGTCAAGAAGAAAGACGGAATGGATCGGATGGTTGTAGATTACCGACCAGTTAATCTGCTCACCATAAAGAACAAGTATCCGCTCCCCAGGATCAACGACCTGTACGATCAGCTCGCTGGATCCTCAGTCTTCTCCAAAATGGATTTGAGGTTGGGATACCATCAAATCAAGATCAAGAACGGGGACATTCCAAAAACGGCTTTTGTTACTCGTTATGGCCAATACGAGTACACCGTTATGTCCTTCGGTTTAACCAATGCCCCAGCCACCTTCTCTCGACTGATGAACTCAATCTTCATGGAGTATTTGGATAAATTCGTCGTGGTATACCTCAATGATGTTCTCATCTACTCGAAGAATGAACAAGAACATGCCAAGCATCTAAGGCTGGTATTGATGAAACTTCGAGAGCATCGCCTTTATGCCAAGTTTTCAAAATGTGAATTCTGGTTACCAGAAGTGACCTATCTAGGACACGTAATCTCTGGTAAGGGTATTGCTGTCAATCCCAAGAGATTTCAAGCTGTCCTTGATTGGACTCAACCTGAATCGGTTAAGCAAGTTAGGAGTTTTCTTGGTCTAGCGAGCTATTGCCGTCGCTTTGTCGAGAATTTCTCCAAGGTTGCAAAGCCTCTAACTGAACTCCTCAAGAAAGATAAAAAGTTCGAGTGGACACCACAGTGTGAGCATAGTTTTCAAGAACTGAAAAGACGCCTGACTTCCGCACCTGTGTTGCTACCACCAGATTTTTCTAAGGACTTTGTTATCTATTGCGACGCCTCGCGACAAGGATTAGGTTGCATTCTCATGCAAGATCGTCATGTGATCGCATACGCATCTCGACAGTTGCGTCCACATGAGGATAACTATCCCACACATGACCTTGAGCTTGCAGCTGTGGTCCATGCACTAAAAACCTGGCGACATTACCTTCTGGGTAATCGTTGCGAAATATTCACTTATCACCAAAGTCTGAAATATATCTTCACCCAGCCGGATTTGAATCTCAGGCAAAGACGGTGGGTTGAGTTGATCTCGGATTACGACTTAGGGATAACTTACACCCCGGGGAAGGCCAAAGTTATGGCCGATGCGCTAAGTCGTAAATCTGATTGTAACAATTTGATGCTACAACAAGGTCAACCACATCTCCATGAGGACTTTCGGAAGATGAATCTGTTGGGGAACGTCGCATGGGAAACAAAAAATTTCCTACGCGCACGAAGACCTATCATGGTGATGTCCATCTACGAGAGGGGATGAGTGATCTACGTACCCTTGTAGACCGTACAGCAGAAGCGTTAGAGAACGCGGTTGATGTAGTGGAACGTCCTCACGTCCCTCGATCCACCCCGCGAACAATCCCGCGATCAGTCCCACGATCTAGTACCGAACGGACGGCACCTCCGCGTTCAGCACACGTACAGCTCGACGATGATCTCGGCCTTCTTGATCCAACAAGAGAGACGGAGAGGTAGAAGAGTTCTCCGGCAGCGTGACGGTGCTCCGAAGGTTGGTGATGACCTTGTCTCAGCAGGGCTCCGCCCGAGCTCCGCAGAAACGCGATCTAGAGGAAAAACCGTGGAGGTATGTGGTCGGGCTGCCGTGGAAAAGTCGTCTCAAATCAGCCCTAAAACCTTCGTATATATAGGTGGGAGGGAGGGGGCCTTACCTTGGGGCTCAAGGAGCCCCAAGGGGGTCGGAACTCCCGGAACCCATTCGTCATTCCCGGTACATTCCCGGTAACTCCGAAAACCTTCCGGTAATCAAATGAGGTCATCCTATATATCAATCTTCGTTTCCGGACCATTCCGGAAACCCTCGTGACGTCCATGATCTCATCCGGGACTCCGAACAACATTCGGTAACCAACCATATAACTCAAATACGCATAAAACAATGTCGAACCTTAAGTGTGCAGACCCTGCGGGTTCGAGAACTATGTAGACATGACCCGAGAGACTCATCGGTCAATATCCAATAGCGGGACCTGGATGCCCATATTGGATCCTACATATTCTACGAAGATCTTACCGTTTGAACCTCAGTGCCAAGGATTCGTATAATCCCGTATGTCATTCCCTTTGTCCGTCGGTATGTTACTTGCCCGAGATTCGATCGTCAGTATCCGCATACCTATTTCAATCTTGTTTACCGGCAAGTCTCTTTACTCGTTCTGTAATACAAGATCCCGCAACTTACACTAAGTTACATTGCTTGCAAGGCTTGTGTGTGATGTTGTATTACCGAGTGGGCCCCGAGATACCTCTCCGTCACACGGAGTGACAAATCCCAGTCTTGATCCATACTAACTCAACTAACACCTTCGGAGATACCTGTAGAGCATCTTTATAGTCACCCAGTTACGTTGCGACGTTTGATACACACAAAGCATTCCTCCGGTGTCAGTGAGTTATATGATCTCATGGTCATAGGAATAAATACTTGACACGCAGAAAACAGTAGCAACAAAATGACACGATCAACATGCTACGTCTATTAGTTTGGGTCTAGTCCATCACGTGATTCTCCCAATGACGTGATCCAGTTATCAAGCAACAACACCTTGTTCATAATCAGAAGACACTGACTATCATCGATCAACTGGCTAGCCAACTAGAGGCATGCTAGGTATGGTGTTTTGTCTATGTATCCACACATGTAAATGAGTCTTCATTCAATACAATTATAGCATGGATAATAAACTATTATCTTGATACAGGAACTATAATAATAACTATATGAGGGCATAATTCCAATAGTCTCCCACTTGCACTAGAGTCAATAATCTAGCCCTCACATCACCATGTGAATTACATTGTAATAAATCTAACACCCATACAGTTCTGGTGTCGATCATGTTTTGGCCGTGGAAGAGGTTTAGTCAGCGGGTCTGCTACATTCAGATCCGTGTGCACTTTGCATATATTTACGTCCTCTTCCTCGACGTAGTCGCGGATGAGGTTGAAGCGTCGTTTGAT
Organism: Hordeum vulgare subsp. vulgare; assembly: GCF_904849725.1. NCBI lineage: Eukaryota > Viridiplantae > Streptophyta > Magnoliopsida > Poales > Poaceae > Hordeum > Hordeum vulgare. The sequence continues at coordinate 4,591,157 of NC_058519.1, read as the reverse complement.
GTGTCTGGTCTTCTTGTCAAACCGTGGTTCCTTTGCTAAGGCAATGGCACCCGTGTTGTCACAGAACAAGGTTATTGGATCCAGTGCACTTGGCACCACTCCAAGATCCGTCATGAACTGCTTCATCCAGACACCCTCCTTAGCCGCCTCCGAGGCAGCCATGTACTCCGCTTCACATGTAGAATCTGCTACGACGCTTTGCTTGGAACTGCACCAGCTTACTGCACCCCCATTAAGAATAAATACGTATCCGGTTTGCGACTTAGAGTCGTCCGGATCTGTGTCAAAGCTTGCATCGACGTAACCTTTTACGGCGAGCTCTTCGTCACCTCCATATATGAGAAACATCTCCTTAGTCCTTTTCAGGTACTTCAGGATATTCTTGACCGCTGTCCAGTCATCCACTCCTGGATTACTCTGGAACCTACCTGCCATACTTATGGCCAGGCTAACATCCGGTCTAGTGCACAGCAGCGCATACATGATTGAACCTATGGCTGAAGCATAGGGGACGGAGCGCATATGCTCTCTATCTTCATCAGTTGCTGGGCACTGAGTCTTACTCAATCTCGTACCTTGTAAAACTGGCAAGAACCCTTTCTTGGACTGTTCCATTTTGAACCTCTTCAAAACTTTATCAAGGTATGTGCTTTGTGAAAGTCCTATCAGGCGTTTTGATCTATCCCTATAGATCTTAATGCCTAGAATGTAAGCAGCTTCTCCTAGGTCCTTCATAGAGAAACTTTTATTCAAGTAACCTTTTATGCTCTCCAAAAGCTCTACGTTGTTTCCAATCAGTAATATGTCATCCACATATAATATTAGAAACGCCACAGAGCTCCCACTCACTTTCTTGTAAATACAAGATTCTCCAACCACTTGTATAAACCCAAATGCATTGATCACCTCATCAAAGCGTTTGTTCCAACTCCGAGATGCTTGCACCAGTCCATAAATGGATCGCTGGAGCTTGCACACCTTGTTAGCATTCTTAGGATCGACAAAACCTTCGGGTTGCATCATATACAACTCTTCCTTAAGGAAACCGTTAAGGAACGCCATTTTGACATCCATCTGCCAGATTTCATAATCGAAAAATGCAGCTATTGCTAACATGATTCTGACGGACTTAAGCATCGCCACGGGTGAGAAAGTCTCATCGTAGTCAATTCCTAGAACTTGTGAAAAACCCTTTGCCACAAGTCGAGCTTTATAAACGGTCACATTACCGTCAGCGTCCGTCTTCTTCTTAAAAACCCATTTGTTCTGAATAGCCTTGCGGCCCTCAGGTAGTATCTCCAAAGTCCACACTTTGTTCTCATACATGGATCCTATCTCGGATTTCATGGCTTCTAGCCATTTGTTGGAATCTGGGCCCACCATTGCTTCTTCATAACTTGCAGGTTCATTGTTGTCTAACAACATGATTGATAAGACGGGATTACCGTACCACTCTGGAGCAGCACGTGATCTCGTCGACCTGCGTGGTTCAACAGAAACTTGAACTGGAGTTTCATGATCATCATCATTAACTTCCTCCTCAACCGGCGTCGCAACGACAGAGGTTTCCCCTTGTCCTGCGCCACCATCCAGAGGGATGAGAGGTTCGACAACCTCGTCAAGTTCTATCTTCCTCCCACTCAATTCTCTCGAGAGAAACTCCTTCTCGAGAAAAGCTCTGATTTTAGCAACAAACACTTTGCCCTCGGATTTGAGATAGAAGGTGTACCCAACTGTCTCTTTTGGCTAACCTATGAAGACGCACTTTTCCGCTTTGGGTTCCAGCTTTTCAGGCTGAAGCTTTTTGACATAAGCATCACATCCCCAAACTTTAAGAAACGACAACTTTGGCCTTTTGCCATACCACAGTTCGTATGGTGTCGTCTCAACGGATTTTGATGGTGCCCTATTTAAAGTGAATGCAGCTGTTTCTAATGCATAACCCCAAAATGTTAACGGCAAATCAGTAAGAGACATCATAGATCGCACCATCTACAAAGTACGATTACGACGTTCGGACACACCATTACGCTGTGGTGTTCCAGGCGGTGTTAACTGCGAAACAATTCCACATTGTCTTAAGTGAGCACCAAACTCGAAACTCAGATATTCACCCCCACGATCAGACCGTAGGAACTTGATCTTCTTGTTACGATGATTTTCCACTTCACTCTGAAATTGCTTGAACTTTTCAAATGTTTCAGACTTGTGCTTCATCAAGTAGACATAACCATATCTACTTAAATCGTCAGTGAAGGTGAGAAAATAACGATATCCGCCGCGTGCCTCCACGCTCATTGGACCACACACATCGGTATGTATGATTTCCAACAAGTCACTTGCACGCTCCATTGTTCCGGAGAACGGAGTCTTAGTCGTCTTGCCCATGAGGCATGGTTCGCACGTGTCAAGTGAATCAAAGTCAAGTGACTCCAAAAGTCCATCAGCATGGAGTTTCTTCATGCGCTTTACACCAATATGACCCAAGCGGCAGTGCCACAAAAATATGGCGCTATCATTGTTTACTCTAACTCTTTTGGTCTCAATGTTATGTATATGTGTATCGCTATCAAGATTCAATATGAACAATCCTCTCACATTCGGTGCATGACCATAAAAGATGTTACTCATAGAAATAGAACAACCATTATTCTCAGACTTAAAAGAGTAACCGTCTCGAAATAAACAAGATCCAGATATAATGTTCATGCTCAACGCAGGCACTAAATAACAATGATTTAATTTCATCACTAATCCCGATGGTAGCTGAAGTGACACTGTACCGACGGCGATTGCATCAACCTTGGAACCATTTCCTACGCGCATCGTCACTTCGTCTTTCGCCAGCCTTCGTCTATTCCGCAGTTCCTGCTTCGAGTTGCAAATATGAGCAACAGAACCGGTATCGAATACCCAGGCACTACTACGAGAGCCGGTTAAGTACACATCAATAACATGTATATCAAATATACCTGATTTTTCTTTGCCCGCCTTCTTATCTGCCAGATACTTGGGGCAATTGCGCTTCCAGTGACCTATACCCTTGCAATAGAGACACTCCGTTTCAGGCTTAGGTCCAGCTTTGGGTTTCTTCGGCGGATTGGCAACAGGCTCGCCGCTCTTCTTCGAATTGTCCTTCTTGCCTTTGCCGTTTCTCTTGAAACTAGTGGTCTTATTTACCATCAACACTTGATGCTCTTTACGGAGTTCAGACTCTGCGACCTTCAACATCGCAAACAACTCGCCGGGAGACTTGTTCATCCCTTGCATGTTGTAGTTCAACACAAAGCCTTTGTAGCTTGGCGGCAGTGATTGAAGGATTCTGTCAGTGATAGCTTTTTGCGGGAGTTCAATCCCCAGTTCAGCTAGACGGTTTGAGTACCCAGACATTTTGAGCACATGTTCACTGACAGACGAGTTTTCCTCCATCTTGCAAGCATAGAATTTATCGGAGGTCTCATACCTCTCGATCCGGGCGTTCTTCTGAAAGATAAACTCCAACTCCTGGAACATCTCAAATGCTCCATGACGCTCAAAGCGACGTTGAAGTCCCGGTTCTAAGCCATACAAGACTGCACATTGAACTATTGAGTATTCCTCCTTACGTGCTAACCAAGCGTTCTTAACATCCTGATCAGCCGTAGCGGGTGGTTCATCTCCTAGCGCAGCATTAAGGACATAATCCTTCTTCCCAGCTTGTAAGATTAGCTTAAGATTATGAGCCCAGTCTACAAAGTTGCTTCCATCATCTTTCAACTTAGCTTTCTCTAGGAACGTATTAAAATTCAGGATGACTATCGCGTGAGCCATGATCTACAACACAAATATATTCAAAGTGGACTTAGACTATGTTCAAGATAATTAGAGTTTAACTTAATCAAATTATATGCTAAACTCCCACTCAAAAAGTACATCTCTCTAGTCATTTGAGTGGTGCATGATCCACTTACACTATCCCAAGTCCGATCATCACGTGAGTTGAGTATAGTTTCAGTGGTAAGCATCCCTATGCTAATCATATCATCTATATGATTCATGATCGACCTTTCGGTCTCATGTGTTCCGAGGCCATGTCTGCACATGCTAGGCTCGTCAAGCTTAACCCGAGTGTTCCGCGTGTGCAACTGTTTTGCACCCGTTGTATGTGAACGTTGAGTCTATCACACCCGATCATCACGTGGTGTCTCGAAACGACGAACTGTAGCAACGGTGCACAGTCGGGGAGAACACAATTTCGTCTTGAAATTTTAGTGAGAGATCACCTCATAATTCTACCGTAGTTCTAAGCAAAATAAGGTGCATAAAAGGATTAACATCACATGCAATTCATAAGTGACATGATATGGCCATCATCACGTGCTTCTTGATCTCCATCACCAAAGCACCGGCACGATCTTCTTGTCACTGGCGCCACACCATGATCATCCATCAACGTGTTGCCATCGGGGTTGTCGTGCTACTCATGCTATTACTACTAAAGCTACATCCTAGCAAAATAGTAAACGCATCTGCAAGCACAAACGTTAGTATAAAGGCAACCCTATGGCTCCTGCCGGTTGCCGTACCATCGACGTGCAAGTCGATATTTCTATTACAACATGATCATCTCATACATCCAATATATCACATCACATCGTTGGCCATATCATATCACAATCATACCCTGCAAAAACAAGTTAGACGTCCTCTAATTTTGTTGTTGCATGTTTTACGTGGTGACCAAGGGTATCTAGTAGGATCGCATCTTACTTACGCAAACACCACAACGGCGATATATGAGTTGCTATTTAACCTCATCCAAGGACCTCCACGGTCAAATCCGATTCAACTAAAGTTGGAGAAACCGACACTTGCCAGTCATCTTTGAGCAAAGGGGGTTACTCGTAACGATGAAACCAGTCTCTCGTAAGCGTACGAGTAATGTCGGTCCAAACCGCTTCAATCCAACAATATCGCGGAATCAAGAAAAGACTAAGGAGGGCAGCAAAACGCACATCACCGCCCACAAAAACTTTTGTGTTCTACTCGAGAAGACATCTACGCATGAACCTAGCTCTGATACCACTGTTGGGGAACGTCGCATGGGAAACAAAAATTGTCCTACACGCACGAAGACCTATCATGGTGATGTCCATCTACGAGAGGGGATGATTGATCTACGTACCCTTGTAGACCGTACAGCAGAAGCGTTAGAGAACGCGGTTGATGTAGTGGAACGTCCTCACGTCCCTCGATCCGCCCCGCGAACAATCCCGCGATCAGTCCCACGATCTAGTCCCGAACAGACGGCACCTCCGCGTTCAGCACACGTACAGCTCGACGATGATCTCGGCCTTCTTGATCCAGCAAGAGAGACGGAGAGGTAGAAGAGTTCTCCGGCAGCGTGACGGTGCTCCGGAGGTTGGTGATGACCTTGTCTCAGCAGGGCTCCGCCCGAGCTCCGCAGAAACGTGATCTAGAGGAAAAACCGTGGAGGTATGTGGTCGGGCTGCCGTGGAAAAGTCGTCTCAAATCAGCCCTAAAACCTCCGTATATATAGGTGGGAGGGAGGGGGCCTTGCCTTGGGGCTCAAGGAGCCCCAAGGGGGTCGGCCGAGTCCAAGGGGGAGGACTCTCCCCCCCCCCCAAACCGAGTTGGACTAGGTTTGGTGGGAGGGAGTCCCCCTTCCTTCCCACCTCCTCCTTTTTTTTCTCTCTTGATTTTCTTCTCCTTGGCGCATAGGGCACTTGTGGGCTGTCCCACCAGCCCACTAAGGGCTGGTGTGTCTCCCCCAAGGCCTATGGGCTTCCCCGGGGTGGGTTGCCCCCCCCGGTGAACTCCCGGAACCCATTCGTCATTCCCGGTACATTCCCAGTAACTCCGAAAACCTTCCGGTAATCAAATGAGGTCATCCTATATATCAATCTTCGTTTCCGGACCATTCCGGAAACCCTCGTGACGTCCGTGATCTCATCCGGGACTCCGAACAACATTCGGTAACCAACCATATAACTCAAATACGCATAAAACAACGTCGAACCTTAAGTCTGCACACCCTGCGGGTTCGAGAACTATGTAGACATGACCCGAGAGACTCCTCGGTCAATATCCAATAGCGGGACCTGGATGCCCAAATTGGATCCTACATATTCTACGAAGATCTTATCGTTTGAACCTCAGTGCCAAGGATTCGTATAATCCTGTATGTCATTCCCTTTGTCCTTCGGTATGTTACTTGCCCGAGATTCGATCGTCAGTATCCGCATACCTATTTCAATCTCGTTTACCGACAAGTCTCTTTACTCGTTCTGTAATACAAGATCCCGCAACTTACACTAAGTTACATTGCTTGCAAGGCTTGTGTGTGATGTTGTATTACCGAGTGAGCCCCGAGATACCTCTCCGTCACACGGAGTGACAAATCCCAGTCTTGATCCATACTAACTCAACTAACACCTTCGGAGATACCTGTAGAGCATCTTTATAGTCACCCAGTTACGTTGCGACGTTTGATACACACAAAGCATTCCTCCGGTGTCAGTGAGTTATATGATCTCATGGTCATAGGAATAAATACTTGACATGCAGAAAACAGTAGCAACAAAATGACACGATCAACATGCTACGTCTATTAGTTTGGGTCTAGTCCATCACGTGATTCTCCCAATGACATGATCCAGTTATCAAGCAACAACACCTTGTTCATAATCAGAAGACACTGACTATCATCGATCAACTGGCTAGCCAACTAGAGGCATGATAGGGATGGTGTTTTGTCTATGTATCCACACATGTAAATGAGTCTTCATTCAATACAATTATAGCATGGATAATAAACTATTATCTTGATACAGGAATTATAATAATAACTATATTTAGTATTGCCTCTAGGGCATAATTCCAACAGAATCTTCATATCGTTCCTCAAGGATTCCTTTCTACCCTGGTGGCGAAGCCTACTCTTAAGGATCAAATTATAGCTGGCCAAAAGCGTGACAAGGGTATATCACGGATCAAGGAGAATATTTTTAGCGGAAACGCTAAAGAATTTTCCATGAACGATCAAGGTGTTGTGTTCTTCTAGAATCGATTAGTGGTTCCTAAGAACCCACATCTAAGGCAGTTAATCCTTAAGGAGGCTCATGATTCTCCTCTCACCATTCATCCCGGTAGTACTAAGATGTATCAGGACCTACGCCAGAGATTCCGGTGGACTAGGATGAAGAGAGAAATTGCTGAGTTCGTTGCTAACTGCGACGTTTGTCCTCGAGTTAAGGCAGAACATCAAAGGCCTGCTGGCACCCTTCAGCCTCTAGCTATTCCTGAATGGAAATGGGATAAAGTTAGCATGGATTTCATTACCGGATTTCCCAAGACCAAGAAAGGAAATAATGCTATCTTTGTGGTCATTGACCATCTTTCCAAAGTGGCTCATTTTCTTCCCGTTCGTGAGAGTATAACAGCTAGCCAGCTAGCAGAGTTATATATCTCTCGAATAGTGTCTCTTCATGGTGTTCCCCTGGAGATTAACTCGGACCGTGGAAGTATCTTTACTTCTCGCTTCTGGGAATGTTTTCAGAATGCCATGGGGACTCACTTATCTTTTAGCACTGCTTTCAATCCCCAATATCAAGTGGTCAAGTAGAAAGAGTGAATCAAATCCTAGAAGATATGCTCCGAGCTTGTGTTATATCGTTTGGTATGAATTGGGAGAAGTGTCTTCCATTCGCCGAATTTGCTTATAACAATAGTTATCAATCAAGCTTGGGCAAAGCTCCTTTTGAAGTTCTCTATGGACGAAGATGTCGAACACCTCTTAATTGGTCAGAAACTGGAGAGAGGCAACTCTTTGGCCCGGATATGATCCAGGATGCAGAAGAGCAGGTTCACATTATTCGTGAAAAGTTGAAAACAACCCAGTCTCGTCAAAAGAGCCAATATGATCGTCATCATAAGGCTGTGACCTTTGAAGTTGACGAGAAGGCTTACCTTCGGGTTACACCTTTGAAGGGTACCCATCGATTCGGTATCAAGGGCAAATTGGCTCCTCGTTACATTGGTCCTTTTCGCATTCTTGCCAAACGAGGAGAAGTTGCCTACCAGTTGGAACTTCCTCCGCATCTTTCCAAGGTTCATGATGTTTTCCACGTCTCGCAACTCAGGCGTTGCTTTTCGGATCCTATCCGTGAAGTGGACCACGAAACGCTTGATCTCCAGGATAACCTTCCATACTAAGAATACCCCGTGCGTATTCTTGATCAAGCTGAGCGTACCACTCGACGCCGAAACCTCAAGTTTCTTAAAGTTCAATGGTCAAATCATTCCAAAAAGGAGGCAACTTGGGAAAGAGAGGATCGTCTCCGACTTGAGTATCCTCCGTCCTTCCCGACGACTTCTAAATCTCGGGACGAGATTCTTTTGAGTGGGGGTGAGTTGTCACATCCCTGACCCCTTAAGCAAGTTAATCTTGTGATCATGTCTTCTTTGCATTTGCATCTAAGAAGTTTCAACAAAAACAAGAAAGTGGCAAAGGAAAAACTCAAAACCCTAGCTACTACTTTAAATAAAGGAAATCTCAAAGTAGTCAAAATCAATGAACCCAAAATGGCCTCAAGAAATGTTCAAACTTTCTGATAAATCATGAAAGTAAATGAGCATTGGAGAAAACTATTTTCTTGACACTTTAAGCATTTTAAATAAATGCAAAAAGCTACTCGTTTCAAGTTTTAAATTTGAAATCAGAAACTATAAACTTTCAAAATTATTGAAAACTTTGGAAATGGTTGGGAATATTATAACAAATATTCAGGTGTGTTTAAAATAGTTTTTACAACCTTTTTGGAGCTGAAATAAATAGAAAATCAATGTCACAAATTAAAACAGAAATAAAACAAAAGGAAATGGAAAAGAGCTTACCTGTCGCCTAGCCTGGCCCGGCCCATCCCAGCTCCTGTCGTCTCCCTCGCGCCAGTAGGAGCAGGAGGTGGCCGCCGCCTTCTCCGGCGCGGCCATGCACCTGTGCGCCTGCTTGGCCGCCGCCTCACGCTGGCAAGGCCGGGGATAAGCTCCCCGAGGCCTCCTCTATCCACTCCCAGCGTCGGCTCTCTTCCTCCTCCCGGATCTCTCCTCCCCCTCCTGCCGCCATTGGAGCCGAGCAAAGCTCGAGCTGCCCGTGCCCCTAGCCATAGGATCCCCTCTCAGAGCACGCCGTTAGCTCCGCCTCGTCGGTCTGGTCCTCCCCGCAGAAGTCGAAGCCACCCCGAGCCGTCTAAGCCCTGCTCTGCACTCCCCGTGAGCATGCGGTCATTTCCCCTAAGTTTTCCCCGTCGATCCCCTCCTCTAGCTCTAGTTTCACCGGAGCCCGACGAGGACCGCCTCTGCAGCTCGTCGCCGGTAGCCTCCGGTGATCAGCTCGTCCTTCCGAGGGCACCAGCAGCTTCAGGTCGACGCGTAGATGCTATAGGAGCTAAGAACCGAGCGTAGTTCCCTCTGAATCAAGGACCCCGATGACGCCCGAGCCTTGGCCGCCGCCAAGCTCGTCGCCGGCGTCATCTCCGGCCAGTTCAGCCCCATCTAAGTGCAGAAATGGAGCTGCGGGAGGTGTGCCGTTCTTCTGGTGCTCTCCGCGCAGTATTTGGCCCCCTGTGCGCCGTTTCCGAGCCCCACCGCCGTGCTGGTAGTCGCCGGAGGCTCCCCGCCCGCGAGGACGACCTCGCCGCCGGTGGATCTCGGCTGGCCTGAGCCACTGACCGGTGGGGCCAGCCTCTGGCAAGTTTAAAACTAATAAAAATAAATCAAATAAGTTAATCAGTCACTGACATGTGGGTCCAGGAAGGTTAATCAGTTAATTAAGTTTAAACTTAATCTAAAATTGACCAGAGAGACTGACGAGTGGGTCCCACTGGTCAGGTTTGACTTTCAACGGCCAGATGGAACTGCTGATGTCATGCTGATGCAATAAAAGTATTTTCCAGTATAGAAATAATTCCAGGAAATTGCTAAAACTTGTAAAAATCATAGAAATTAATCTGTAACTCCAATAAAAATAATTTATATATGAAAAAGTATCAGAAAAATTCAAGGATTCTGATTATGCTATTTTCAACCATGTTTGAAAAAGTTACAGAACCCTAACATGTAGAATAAGGAATAATTCAATTCTTATAATTACTTTTAAAGGGAATTTGGAAAATATTCAAATTTCATTATGAATGCAATGATCACACACTGTCCTAGTTACAAATCAGTACCATAACAAGACATCTCATGCATGCTAACATCAAGTTGATCTGAGCATCAGGTCGAATCAATTAAACCGGTATCCGAGAATACCCCGTTTGAATTGATATTCAAATGTGATTCAAATCAACTCTAAACCTAATACATATTGATTATAATAACTTATCACCTTGCATTCTCATGCCATGCTCATGCATCATTTTGATTGCATATGCTTGTTATTGAATGTTGCCATTCATTTCGGTAGGCTCCGCACCCCCGGATTCCACCGAATATCCGTCTGACGGATATCGTTCCTCCTCTGAGAAACAAGGCAAGCAACCCTTTTGATCATCCCGATAAATCCCGTGTTCTTGCACCTGCACCTATTTATTGCATTAAGATCAAATGCTTCAACTGCTTTTGCCACGATAGTTGAACCCACTTCCTTTGCATGACTAACCTTGTCAAAGTAAATAGCCAAACCTTGCAACCTAGCATACCTGGTAGTTTCTTGAGCTATGATGTGCCTTATCCTGCTATGCATGCTATGCTTAGAGTTGTGTATGGTCTGTCATCTGGGAGATGAACAGAATTGTGGAATGTGTTCGGTGAGCAAAGGTTGTGTGTTGAACTTGATTTGGTAAAGGTACCGGTGAAAGGCTGTGTAGGAGTACATGGCGGGTTGTTTCATTGGAACCGTCCATAGGAACTGAGTTCCGTGTATGTAATCCAAGACTAGATACTACCACATGCTGGGCCCTGAAATATGACTCCGCTCGGCCTATTAATCGCGTAGTACTCGGTCCAGGAGTTGCAAGTAGTTTGTGGTGTTTATAGTAATGCTGGAGGCCGTGCATGGTGCTGACCTGAGAGGTGGGCCGTGATGCGGTAGGCAGTGGCACGTTGTACCAAGTGGCACCCGGATGGTGGGCTTGGGAACCCTGCGCACATCGTTTGAGGCCGTGGCGGAAACCTCGGCCGGACTTTCGTACGGGTTACTCTCAGATAGGCGATAAACCTGGATTAGGTACTAGTGTGGTTAACGGTCGTGGCCGACTCCCTCGCTGGGCTTCCGCTTGAAGGTTGCCGAGGTGCGTGACGTGCACATGGCGATAAGTGACGAGAGCGTGTGTGACGAAGTACACCCCTGCAGGGTTATGATCTATTCGAATAGCCGCGTCTGCGGATATGGACTACTTGGAGACATATGTTGTTCATAGATAACTTCAATGGCTACTCATAAAATTGCCAAGATAAGCGTGAGTGTCGTGGATGGCATTTCCGTACGGAGACGGAATGATTCCACGATAGTGTATTGTTCTGGTGTTAGTGGACTCGGTGCGAGAAATCAAGTTGTCAAAATTATTTAAAAATGCAAATTGTCTAGCCACGAGTCAAATGCTGGTTTTCCGCTTGAAACCCCACAATACCTTTTGATACCTTGCATGAGTAGTTAGTTGTCCTAAAGTCTTGCTGAGTACCTTCGTACTCATGTTTGCTTAATAAATGTTGCAGAGGTTGCTAATGACCCTAATGGAGGGTTCTTCGTAGACATCGACGACGACGAGTAGCTGGTGTCCCAGCTACGATCTGGCCCTACGTTGGATCTGTAGTATAGTCAGGCCATGTGCCTTCTAGTTGCCCTGTCTGTACTCAGACAGTTTATAACTCTTCCGCTGGCTTGTACTCAGACAGTTTATAACTCTTCCGCTGGCTTGTAACTGAATGATTGCTATTATGGGTCGTGAGACCCTTGATGTGTAATATTATGTGTGTGGCTCTTCCGAGCCTCTTAAATAAAGCTTGTATGTTTATGGTTATGTTGTGATGCCATCGATGTATCTATACATATCGGTATGCCATGCGTACGTGTGTCGTACTTGATATGTATGGGGTTCGATTACCTAGTCGTGAGCTTTAGTAGCATTCCTTACAAGGAAATGCCCCTTTGTGATCCAACGAGCCTTGGTAGTTCGCTACTGCTCCGGACACATTGGTTGACCGGCATGTGTCCTTCTTAGCTGCTGTGTCTGTCCCCTTGGGGAAATGTCACGCGATGTAATGGAGTCCTTGTAGCTTGCTACGACTCGTCTACATTCGCTGATGACCGACACCTGCTTTGTTGGGTCATGTATGCCTGTCCTTGTGCGGTACTGCCACTTTGGTTTATGACTAGACATGTCGATCCGGGTTCTTTGACATTGGATTGCTAGCAACACTATCGCATATGTGAGTCAAAAGACGCAAACGGTCCCGGCTAAGGTAAGGCTGCAGCCGTGGAGTTAACCGTGCGTGAGACCACAAAGGGATGCGATGTGTTACAGGCTGGATTCCTATGGCTTAGGATCGGGGTCCCGACAATAATTGTATATATATGCTCGTTTGTAAGATAAGTTAATCTTATATATATATGCATAAACATGTATATTTAGAATTATATGAAAACTAATTCCCGAACATCAAACGAGGCATCACGTTAATCTCCCGAACACCTAAACCCTAAAACCCTAAAACCCTAAAATAAACAAAATCTGCAGAAACTCTTTAGTCCCGGTCCGTGTTAAGACCCGGGACTAAAGGGCCTGCCCCTGATGGCGCTCCGAGGCGCCCACGTGGAGCACCTTTGGTCCCGGCTTGGAACAGGGCCGGGACTAAAGGTTAGGCCTTTAGTCCTGCCCCTTTAGTCCCGGTTGGTGAACCGGGACTAAAGCCCCTTACGGGCCGGGACTATAGGCCCTGTCCCCACTAGTGGAAGGTTCAACATGGGGGTGTTCTACCTTGCCATTGTGGTGTTTAGGCGACAATGGCGTCCGATAGGTGCATGTTGTAAAGCTAACCTCGTCGGGATAGCCACCAATTGTTCCAGGTGCTCAACATAACATGCTCTTAAACTGGTTTACTTGAGTTGGAGGCTCAGGACCCAGTTCTAACAGCTATTGATGTCAACGAAACAAGTTCCCACATACATGATGATGTTAGTTTTTATTGGGGTGCAAAGTTATGCCGTCGGCGGAAAATAATAATTAGGAACATATATGAACTTTGAAATAACTAGTTGCTGCCACACAATAATATTGACAAACAGACATAGATCCATAAAACATTGCAATGATTAAATGGTATATCTTACTATATAACTTGCATTTCAACTCCACAACTATAATTAATTGAAGTCACCTCGATAAACATTGTGCAATATGCGAGTGTAATATTCCAACTTAGAGAACTTAGGACGTATTGACTATGAGCATAAATTTTAAATTAAATCACTTCAAGAGGTCGAGAACGACAATGTGAAACTCGTTTGGATGCTACATGGGTGTGTTATCCAGGATGTCATCATTACTGACAGGGCTAGTGCGTGTGTCATCATAAAGCCCGAGTGATGGGCCTCACATGGGACTTATACAATGCATGGTGGCTTGGTAATTCTTGATCTAGAGCGGCGTGGAAGTGTTGTGAATTGCATCATGGCATGGAGTCGAAGGAGACACTGGTGGAAAAACAGGCTTCCGTCCAGCCCCATAAGTCGCGAAGCTGTAGGAACCGCGACTAATGGGACCTTTAGTCGCGGTTCTGGAGGTGAACCGCGACCAAAGGCCTGGGCCCAGGGCGCTCGGTGGCCAGCTGGTGCACGTGAGGGGCTTTAGTCGCGGTTGGCCAGGACAACCGCGACTAAAGGCCTTCGGGCACCTTTAGTCACGGTTTGCCAGGCCAACCGCAACTAAAGCCCCTCCCCTATATATACCCATCCAGCAGCCAACACTTAGCCATTTAGAGCCATTCTCTTCACACTTAGGGTTTAGGTTTGCTTTTGGTTCCTCTTATGCACATAAGGTGTTTGATGAAATGCCCCAAGAGCATGAAACAAACATGACATGAAGTGTTGGAGCCACACTCCTCGATGTTAGCAACTTGATGAACCTTTGATGTGTCATTGATAAAATATGCATGTGTGTAGTTCATTGTTTAATTTATATTGTTTGTAGCTAGTTAGTTTAACAAATGCATGATGGTTAATTATATATTTTATATTATAATAATGCAGATGAATCGGCAATGGATGTACGTTAACCGACTCTCCGGCGAGTTCACTACGGGTTTGAAAGATTTCCTCGTAGTGGCTAATGCGAACAAGCGGGGGGGTTTTGTTATCTGTCCATGTGTTAACTGTAAGAATCAGAAGGGTTACTCTTCCTCAAGAGATGTTCACATGCATCTGCTTCGGCACGGTTTCATGCCAAGCTATAATTGTTGGACCAAGCATGGAGAAAGAGGGGTTATAATGGAAGAAGATGAAGAAGGGGATGATTTCATCGATGAAAGCTATCTTGCTCATTTCGGTGATACTTTCATGAAGGATGCTGAAGGTGAAGGGGAAGGTGAAGAAGAGGCACGTGATGATCCCGTTGATGATCTTGGTCGGACCATTGCTGATGCACGGAGACGCTGCGAAACTGAAAAGGAGAGGGAGAATTTGGATCGCATGTTAGAGGATCACAGAAAGGCGCTGTACCCCGGATGCGATGATGGTCTGAAAAAGCTGGGCTGCACACTGGATTTGCTGAAATGGAAGGCAGAGGCAGGTGTAGCTGACTCGGCATTTGAAAACTTGCTGAAAATGTTGAAGAATATGTTTCCAAAGGATAACGAGTTGCCCACCAGTACGTACGAAGCAAAGAAGGTTGTCTGCCCTCTAGGTTTAGAGGTTCTGAAGATACATTCATGCATCAACGACTGCATCCTCTACCGCGGTGAATACGAGAATTTGAATGAATGCCCGGTATGCACTGCATTGCGTTATAAGATCAGAGGCGATGACCCTGGTGACGATGTTGAGGGCCAGAAACCCAGGAAGAGGGTTCCCGCCAAGGTGATGTGGTATGCTCCTATAATACCACGGTTGAAACGTCTGTTCAGGAACAAAGAGCATGCCAAGTTGTTGCGATGGCACAAAGAGGACCGTAAGTCGGACGGGGAGTTGAGACACACCGCAGATGGAACGCAATGGAGAAAGATCGACAGATGGTTCAAAGATTTTGCAGCTGACGCAAGGAACATAAGATTTGCTCTAAGTACGGATGGCATGAATCCTTTTGGCGAGCAGAGCTCCAGCCATAGCACCTGGCCCGTGACTCTATGCATCTACAACCTTCCTCCTTGGTTGTGCATGAAGCGGAAGTTCATTATGATGCCAGTGCTCATCCAAGGTCCGAAGCAACCCGGCAACGACATCGATGTGTACCTAAGGCCATTAGTTGATGAACTTTTACAGCTGTGGGGTGGTGTCCGTGTGTGGGATGAGCACAAACAAGAGGAATTTGACCTACGAGCGTTGCTTTTCGTAACCATCAACGATTGGCCTGCTCTTAGTAACCTTTCGGGACTGTCAAATAAGGGATACAATGCATGCACGCACTGCTTACATGAGACTGAAAGTGTACATTTGCCAAATTGTAAGAAGAACGTGTACCTTGGGCATCGTCGATTTCTTTCGAAAATTCATCCAGTAAGAAAGAAAGGCAAGCATTACAACGGCAAGGCAGATCACCGGCCGAAGCCTGCGGAACGCACTGGTGCTGAGGTATTTGATATGGTCAAGGATTTGAAAGTCATCTTTGGAATGGGTCCTGGCGGACAATCAGTTCCGAAGGGAGCTGACGGGCACGCAGCCATGTGGAAGAAGAAATCTATATTCTGGGAGCTAGAATATTGGAAAGTCCTAGATGTCCGCTCTGCAATCGACGTGATGCACGTTACGAAGAATATTTGCGTGAACCTCCTAAGCTTCTTGGGCGTGTATGGGAAGACAAATGATACAAAGGAAGCACGGCAGGACCAGCAACGTTTGAAAGACCCTGATGACCGGCATCCGGAATGGTTTCAAGGTCGTGCCAGCTACGCTCTGACCAAAGAAGAGAAGGTCATCTTTTTTGAATGCCTGAGCAGTATGAAGGTCCCGTCTGGATTCTCGTCCAATATAAAGGGAATAATAAACATGGCGGAGAAAAAGTTCCAAAACCTGAAGTCTCACGACTGCCACGTGATTATGACGCAATTGCTTCCGATTGCTTTGAGGGGGCTCCTGCCGGAAAATGTTCGAGTAGCCATTGTGAAGCTATGTGCATTCCTCAATGCAATCTCTCAGAAGGTAATCAATCCAGAAGTTCTACCACGGTTACAGAACGATGTGATCCAATGTCTTGTTAGTTTCGAGTTGGTGTTCCCGCCATCCTTCTTCAATATTATGACGCACCTCCTGGTTCACCTAGTCGAAGAGATTTTCGTTCTCGGTCCTGTATTTCTACACAATATGTTCCCCTTCGAGAGGTTCATGGGAGTATTAAAGAAATATGTTCGTAACCGTGCTAGGCCAGAAGGAAGCATCGCCAAGGGCTATGGAAATGAGGAGGTAATTGAGTTTTGTGTTGACTTTGTTCCTGATCTTAAGCCGATTGGTCTTCCTCGATCGCGGCACGAGGGGAGACTAAGTGGAAAAGGCACGATCGGAAGGAAATCAACGATATGTATGGACGGCCATTCTCTGACTGAAGCACACCACACTGTACTGACCAATTCCAGCTTGGTGGCTACGTACTTTGAGAAACACAAGAATATTTTACGCTCTGACAACCCGGGGAAGCCTGAATCCTGGATTAGGAAGGCCCACATGGAGACTTTCGGCAGTTGGTTGAGAAAACATTTAATGAATGACAATGATGTTGTAGATCAACTGTACATGTTGGCCAAGACACCATCTTCGACTATAACGACTTTCCAAGGGTACGAGATAAATGGGAATACATTTTACACGATCGCCCAAGATAAAAAGAGCACCAACCAAAACAGTGGTGTCCGCTTTGATGCAGCAACCGAGAATGGGCAAGAGGTCACATATTATGGTTACATAGAGGAGATATGGGAACTTGACTATGGACCCTCCTTTAAGGTCCCTTTGTTCCGGTGCAAATGGTTCAAGCTAACAGGAGGTGGGGTAAAGGTGGACCAGCAATACGGAATGACAATGGTGGATTTCAATAATCTTGGTTACCTTGACGAACCATTCGTCCTAGCGAAAGATGTCGCTCAGGTTTTCTATGTGAAGGACATGAGTAGCAAACCGAGGAAACGGAAAGATAAGAAAATGATCAGTACATCATGCGATGATCCAAAGCGCCATATTGTTCTTTCAGGGAAAAGAAACATCGTGGGAGTGGAGGACAAGACAGACATGTCAGAAGATTATAATATGTTTGCTGAAATTCCGCCCTTCAAAGTGAACACCGACCCAAGCATTAAGTTAAATGATGAGGATGCTCCATGGATACGGCACAATCGTAAGCAAGCAGGGACACAAGGGAAGAAATGATGTGTAATAATTTATTGTACCAAACTTTGTTGAATGGATCATGTGAATTATATTACCCGTGATGTGTTTGGTGTCCATTTTCGAATGATTCGAGATACCACTGATGATACATGAAATTTGGAGTGATTTAGTCATACTCCTGCCTAGGCGTATAATATGCATACTCGTAGTCTTCATAGCCGCCGTCGTCGTTGTACTGGTAGTCGTCGCCTTCTAAGTTGCCGCCGTCGTCGTCGCTGCTGTCGTCGCTGTCGTCGGGCGGCGCTCGTGGCTCGAACTGAGGGTAGCGCAGGCGGGGGATATCGCCGGCCGTGATGTAGTCCATGACGCTCTGCAGAGTCCGGCCGTACCACCATAGCCGACGGCCGGCCTCGTGGAAGTTCCCAGGAGGCAGACCGTCCTCCTCATACCTGGCGAGCGCCCTCTCACGCCGATTGATGAAGAAGGCGTCCCAAGTATGCTGGTTATCGGGATGCCAGCGGGGATTCATCCGCTGCTCCGGCGTGAGGTCGAGGTAGTAGTGGTTCGTGATGGCCGCCCGGCGCGCAGTACCCTGAGGGACGGGAGGGACCGGCACGCCGCCGGCGCTTAGGCTCCAGCCGGTGGGGACGCGGTAGCCCGGTGGACAAGGGTAGTTCGAGGCGCAAAGCTCCTCCACCTGCTGGTAGGTTAGAGTGGGTGCGGTGGAAGCCATGAGAGAGTGATGAGAGATTGTAGAGATGTGATAATGCTGGCCAAGCCGGGCTACATATATGTAGTGAGAAATGGCGGGAAAAATGGGAGCGGGAAGACAGGAGGCGGGAAGACAGGAGGCGGGAAGAAAGTGGCGAGAAGAAAGAGGCGGGAAGACAGGGAAGAAATGGCGGGAAGAAGAGGAATCCAGAGCTGGTCATCTAACCTTTAGTCCCGGCTGGTTGGTGCAACCGGGACTAAAGGCCAGACCAACCGCGACTAAAGGTCGTTGCGCGCGGGGAACGCAAAAACGACCTCTCAGCGGGCGGATAGGAGAAGAAAGGGGCGGCGCGCTCACGGCTCGGGCGAGAGGCCTCTCAGCGGGGCATCACAGCCACCGCACCAGGCAGGCGTGAGCAAGATGGGTCGAGGCCGAAGGCCGGCCCAGGCCGGGGGGGAGAGAGGCTGTGGCCAATGTTCCCTTTAAATGGATTCTCTTTTTTCTGTCCCGTTTTAGGCAGATTCAATGTATTGTCTCTATGCATATTTTTCCTACGAAAATATGCTTAGCAAACAGAAAATAAAATGTTTGAAGTTTCTATAAAAGCAATGATGATTTTTCTGAAAAGAAAAAGATAAAAGGTTCTGAAAATAAAATAAGATTTGGGGGGGGCCTTTAGTCGCGGTTGGTCTGGCAAACCGCGACTAAAGGTTACCCTTTAGTCGCGGGTCGCCTCCCCAACCGCGACTAAAGGGGGGGGCTATAAATACAAGTGCGGGTCGCCTCCCCTGCCGCCGTCTTCTCCATCTCTCTCGTCTTCTCCGATTCCAACCGTCGCGCGCGCGCCGAAGGCCTGCCGCCGCCGTCGCCCTCGCCCTCGTCGACGCCGCCCGCCGTCGCCCTCGCCGTCGTCGCCGCCCGCCGTCGCCCTCGCCCGCGACTAAAGGGTTCACCCCTATCCTTTCATCTTTCCCGCGCCGCGCCCGCCTTCCTCGCTTCCTGTCGCCGCCTTCCTCGCTTCCTCCGCTCGAAGCATTGCGCTCGTCGCTGCGCCCATAGCCGCCCTCGTCCCCGCGCCCATCGATGCCGAC
Source organism: Hordeum vulgare subsp. vulgare (assembly GCF_904849725.1). Lineage (NCBI taxonomy): Eukaryota > Viridiplantae > Streptophyta > Magnoliopsida > Poales > Poaceae > Hordeum > Hordeum vulgare. Next base: position 4,571,824 of record NC_058519.1, on the reverse strand, counting down.
AGGGCTCGCAGAAAAAGAACGTCTTGGAAGAACGTCTTGGAAGAACGTCTTGGAAGAAAAAGAACGTCTTGGAAGAACGTCTTGGAAGAACGTCTTGGAAGAAAAAGAACGTCTTGGAAGAACGTCTTGGAAGAAAAAGAACGTCTTGGAAGAACGTCTTGGAAGAAAAAGAACGTCTTGGAAGAACGTCTTGAAAGAAAAAGAACAGAGACTATCTATTTAAAAGTTTCATCGAATATAAAAAGTTTCATCGAATATGAAAAAGAACAGAGACTATCAAATATGAAAAAGTTTCATCGAATATAAAAAAGATCATCGAGTTAAAAAATCATCAATTTAAATAATTAATCAATCTAAATTGAAAAAAATTAGCGAATTTGGAAAAGTTCACCATTTTTGGTTGAGTTTAAGACTATCTATTTTGGTTGAGTTATTGCAGGACATGATTTTGGGAATGTATCAATTATCTTTTAGATTATTTCAAGTTACTTTATTTGTGTAGTTTAAATTATGTGTGGGATCAATTGTGAGTATCAAAAAATCAACAGAAAACCAAGAAGAGAGGGAGTCATGGGACGAAAAAACAAAGGGAGTAGGAGAGGCAACGGAACCAACTCCTCTTTTAATAATGAGATACTTACATAATATTTACTCCCTCCGTTTTTAAATAATTATAGTCAAAAAAAGATAGTCTAGTTTTTTTAACTACAATTATTTAGGAACAAAGAAAGTATTTTCTTTTATGATTAAAAACTAGCAAATGAACCAGCGAATCGGCGGTCGGCCAGTGCAAAGCTGAAGCAGCAGGTTAACGGTCAAAAACTCTAGTTAAAACTTTTTCATGTGTCGGATATTCAGCCACAGCCGTCGGGAAGACTATGCAAGAACAAAGAAAAAGAAATAAAGAAAGGGAGGTCATCACTTCATCTTGAGAATAGAAGACGTCGGGAAGAAAACGCTCAGTTGATGCGACCGCTAGCATCCCACGAAGAGAAAACATATTGTCGAGCCCTATGATTTCTCGATGCACCTGCACAGTCCCGGGTCTCATACTCGTGTGGTTAGTACACACGGCAGTGATGAGAAAAAAAGTATGGTCCCGGGTCTCCCTCTCCGTGACGCCGTCGTCTGCCGCCCCGTCTCGCGCTCTACCGCGACACCCTCTCCCACCCCTTCCTCGCCCCCTCCTTTTGCCACCGCCCTTTCGCCACCGCCACCGCCACCGCCCCCCTTCTTCACTTAATTAATTTGTTTTTACTACATGTTTTCAGGACCGACATAATGGCGGACGATAGAGCTGACCCGATTATGGACAACTATGATCCGGACGGTGAAGCACATATGTTCGGCATCATAAACGGCGATATTCTATATGTGCCGACCGGAGAAGAAGAAGATGATATCTCTTCTTATCTGAACCTTGACGGTGAAGATGAAGGGCGCCGTCAGCAAGATGATGCCGAACAAACGTCGATAAACGACGATCTTCAAATGGAAGTAGCAACCACCTCCGGCGCCGAGGTATATATATACATTGAGCCTCTGGTGATACAAACTAACTGATTTGAATAAATAAGTGTGTACTAACGCGCGCGACTCTCTTTCTTATTTTAGCCCTCGGCCGGATCGTCGAAACAATCGAGTACGTCGTCAAAGCGTGGCGCAACCAAGACGATGAAACAAGGAGAAACATGCACCATCGAGGTTGTCGACAGTGCAACCGGCAGGCCGCTGGAGCCCCGCAAGAACGCCACCAAGTTTGTCAGCCAATGCGGAGCCGTTGTTAGAGACAACGTCTCGATCACCGTCCAGGAGTGGAATGAGCCAAAGAAGGCACGAATTGCTGCAGGTTTCACTTTTGTCGATAAGAGAACAAAAAAAGATTGCTTCAAGAAGCTTATGGAACATTTCGTTCTACCTCCGGAATACAACAAATTCGATGAGGAGGGTAACAAGATTGAGGAAAACAAGGAGAGGAGGAGGCTAGTCAAACAGTTCGCTCTTCATAAGATGGCCGACGCATTCCGGAAATTCAAGCAAAATCTAGCCCATGACTTTGTCAAGCAGAACAAGACTCCGGATTTCAAAGGACAATATGAGAAACTGAAACATGATTGGCCAGAATTTGTGAAGCAAAAGAAATCGGAGCAGTTCATTCAAATATCGAAAAAAAATAAGGAAAATGCGGCTAAGAAGGAGTACAATCATATTATGGGGCCAGGAGGGTATCGCATTTTGTTGCCTAGGTTGGAGAAGATGGAGAACGAGCTGAGGGCGCGAGGAATCCGTCCAGGTACGGAGGGATGGGACCCAAGGGCCAAAAGCTGGTGGTACGGGCATGGGGGAACGCTGAACCCGGAGACAGGGGAGTGTGTTTACCGGGGCAAATTAATTAAACCCACCCAAGCCCTTATTGACGCAATGAGGGATGCTCAAGAGGGGAAGATCAAGTTCAACAGAGAGAACGACGCGCTGACAAAAGCCCTCGGGAATCCTGAACACGGAGGACGTGTACGAGGCATGGGGCACATTCCGTGGAAAATAGGGTTCCCCCAGAACGATGACCCGTACGGTTACAGAAGCCGTAAGAGAAAGATGGATCGGGAAGCAGATGTTGTGGCGCGGTTGGCATCGGAAATGGATGTGATGAAGAAAACCATGAGTGTACTAGTAGCCGAAAGAGATGCAGCTCGGGTGCAGCATGAAGATCATCCAGCGGATCTCGGAAGCCAGCAGCGGAGAAGCAGCGTGGCTTCCACGGAGGCCCCACCGGCTGGTGCAGATGCACCGACGATCGAAATTAATGCACCGGAGCCTCTGGTGGTCGAAATTACTGCACCGGAGCCTCTGGTGGTCGAAATTACTGCACCGGAGCCTCCTCGCTACCCCGTGGACGATATAAAGGAGATGAAAGAATGTCATCTGTATTATCCTATCGGGAACATGTCCATGAAGGTAGCCATCGGCAGTGCTTTACCATGTTTACCTGGAGCACTCCACCACAACAACCCCATTCAAGATGGCTATGCTCGTGTCACGGTGGAGGACATAGTCCAAGGGTTTGAGGACCTGGAGATTGACATTGCTACACCTGAAGGGGAGAAAAGACTTGGAGATGTCAAGCACCATTTCATTCTATGGCAAAAGAAGTTTATCAAGTTTCCAGGCGAGGCGCCAAGGACAACAAGTCCACCCCCCTACGGTGGTGGTGGTGGCGGTGGCGGTGGTGGTGGTGGTGGTGGTGGCGGTTCACCTACACCTCCGTCACGTCAGCCGACGCCCCCCAGTCCACAACGTCCGGCGGGTGATCAGACGCCGCCCCCCAGTCCTCGTCCGGCGGGTGATCAGACGCCGCCCCCCAATCCACCTCCGGCAAAGAAGCAGAAGCAGAAGCAGTCCTGGATTATTAACCCGGACCCTTATGTACCTAAGACCACAAAGGTACCGGAGCCATCACTGAAGCCTCTCCCCACAAGGCCTTGGGAACGTAGTGCCGAGGAAGTCGACGCGGCCGCGGCTGCTGATTTGGAGAAATGGAAGGCGGACTGCAAGAAGAAAAGAGAGCCCGAGCCCAAGCCAGTATTTTCTGATGAGCAAAAGAAGTGGGCTAAGTCATTTTTGAGCACACCGTCCCAAGCCGCGAAGAATCTGCCTGACGACTATGCACGTGAACTTCGCAGGCAGGCACTCATGTTCAAGGAGAACAAAGAGCGGGAGAAGGGCGAAAGTAAAAAAAGCGGGAAACAAGTTGCCCAGCTCGGGGAACAAAGTAAACAATCGATTGCCCCGCTTATAGTGGAAGCCGCCGGTCCGGATGCCCCCGAGATCATACAAGCTGCGGCAGCACAGGGATTGACTGCAACGAGTGCCAGAGAACAAGCGGCCAACTTAGGTATTACTCTTCGTGAACTGTTAGGCCTTGATGAGGCGCCAGTGAAGGAGGTAGTAATTACATATGTCAAGAATGGGCCTCTCGTCGAGCCTGCGCAGGAAAAGGATCTACCTCCACAAATGAAAGGTCTGCTGAAATGGTACAAGGGTTACATAAAAAATAAAAACGCCAAAGATTATATTTATGCGGAAGTTAGACATGAGCATCACTTCAAACATTACTATGTACAAATTGAACTGAGTGAATTGTTCCAGCTTTTCAATCTGCGCGATCTCGACAAATCTATCATCAGTTGCTACGTTCTGTAAGTGATTTATTTCTACCCCATCTCGTTCATATTGCCTGCACTATATATATGTCCTAACTATATTGTTGTGTCCGCTATTATACATGCAGAATGAAGATTAAGGAATGCAGAGTAAGGAACATCCATGATGTTGGGTTCATTGACCCACACATCGTTAATGGACATGTGTTGGAGCATCACCCCGCCGACATGGAGGCAGACCTGTGGCAGTTTCTTACAAAGCAGGAACTCAAAAGTGATATTCTATTTCCTTACCATTTTGGGTGAGTGTTTCTGTCTTGAGCACATTCCCTTTTGTTTACTCCATGCATGGTATGTGGCCGGCTAATCGATGAGTTATGCATGACGTACTGTGCATGTATCGTGTCCGCAGGTTCCACTGGATTCTGCTAGTAATTAAAGTTAACACCTCAGAATGTCTCGTCCACGACTCTCTGAATATGGATCCAAAGCTTTGGGGCGGCATGAGAAGAATGCTGCAGAAGTAATTATTTTCATTCATTTGCGCTCTATATCGATCGGCCTATTTCGTTCATTTCCTAATATCAAGTAACTAATAACTCTCTTGTTCATTTAATTTTCTTTGCCTCGTAGGGTTTGGAGACGGTTCGTAGATACAAAGGTCGGTGAATTCAAAAAAGTGCTAGAATTCAAAAGGTCAAAGCCTAAGAATGCTGGGGATATTCAGCCAGCGGGGACCAATCTATGTGGATACTATGTCTGTGAGATGATCCGGAGATACACCTCTGAGCGGGTTCCGAGTGATACCAATGCGGGGAGGAATAACCTCCGGATGATGCTTAGTCCAGAAGCTCGCTTCCGACCACTTCAAGAGGAACTAGCTGGATGGTTCAGCAGGGAAGTCCTCCATCCTAAAGGAGAACACCATTACGAGGACGTAGAACTTTATATGCATTAAATTATGTATGGAAACTTGTTCAAAATTGTATATGGTCATCCGATGATATTGAATATATATTGTATATTCCTCTTGAATTCTTTTTGGTTCTAATTTCAAATTTGTTTGAAATTGTACATTCATATGCATGTATGTAGTACCGTAGAATATATGAAATTCCTTCAAAATTAAAATAAAGCACAAAAGAAATAAAACAATACAAATTAAACAGAAAACAGGTTTAGGGGGGGGGGGGCGCGCTAAAACCCTAAACCTGTGGCGGCCTTTAGTCGCGGTTGGCCAGAAGAACCGCGACTAAAGGTCCTCCGCCCCGACGACCGCCTGGCGCCCACGTGGACGGGCCTTTAGTCGCGGTTCTTAAGAAACCGCGACTAAAGGTGGGGGGCTTTAGTCGCGCTTAGTTGGTCGCGGTTGCGCAACCGCGACTAATGGCAGTTGCGAACCGCGACCAAAGGCCTTTTTTCCACCAGTGAGATCTTGGCCTTCACAATTTGATTTAGATCCACCATTCACTCGGTGGGAGGAGGATGTGGTGTTGCTGGATGGTCCCTCGCATGGAATCTTTACGACATCGACACCCTTGCTATATCAAAGGCTCGAGGATCTTCCTCGCATTACAATTTTTTCTAGCATCCTTATCGATCACGTAGAAATATCCACTTTAGGACCGTCTGCATGAACAGTTATCTCATTATATGCCATGGAGGTGCACAAAATGGTTTGTGTTCGGCAAATGGGAGCGACACCAGAGAGCCACCATTATTTTGTGTTGCTTCTCGATTACATAGGCTCGAGCTTCATAGTGAAAATATCTAGGTCTGAGCTAGTTGGTTGTCTATTGTCCTCCATGACAAGATAATCATAGAGATCATAGAAGGCAAGTGTTTTATATTGAATTACGTAGAATATTGACCAACTGAAATGTGACATGTTGAACAATTACGTATAAAAAGATGTGCATGCTTAGATGGATATGTGGACGAAAAATAAAGGATCGATTTCATGCACCAATTGAAGAGAAGTTTGTCCCACACCATCTGAGAGGGTTTGGTCATATACCACATATGCGTCCAAAAACTTCTATGCATAGGGCAAGGATAAATCATATTGATAAATTCAAGAAAGGCCAGGGCAAACCACACTTGTTGTTATTGCATGAACATCATCACCTTTCTTGATGTTTTGGTATTTTAGAACTACTCTCGCAATACATGGGTTTGCAAGGGTAGTGGTTGGGGTTGTTGCACGTTGTTGTGTGCCACCAATTGCTTCACCAAGATTTTCTTGGGTTATGTTTTCATTTTTCTTTATTTTTTCTATCTATGCTATTTTGTTGTGTGCACCATTGATGTCTTTATATCTTAATATCATGTTGGTGGATTGATCGAGTATAGTTAATATCTATTTTTTACAAATATGTTCCTTCTATTGGAAAAAAAGAAGTCACTGCAATTGAGCTTGTGTAATAGGTTCTTGATAGAAAACAAAGAGGAGATTCCATGTATCACTCTTCGAGCCAAGATTAAGATGTATGGCAAGTTCATTGCTTGGGCACATCTTTTAGATCACTTGGGGACTTCTCATGCCTCTACTTAGTTGTATATTTAAAATAATATATAGGTTCTAGTTTCTTACTCGTCGGGATGCAACCTACTGACCAGAGTACTAAATGACACGATGACGGCACAAAAAAAATAGTTTGTTGTTTGATTGTATGCGGACACAACTTCCAATCGTGGCAAAGCCCATAGTTAACTTGATGGATGTATCATACTCTCGATTGAGAACATGTTTCACATACAAAATATCAGCTTTTTGATTGGAAAAGTACAGTTGTTTGACTAAAATTAACCATATAACTGTCTCAGGTTGATCGGTGGAAAATGAAGTTGTCGGGAAAAAATTAATGATCTCATTGAATGTAATTATTCGGAGCTTAGGTTGTGATAGTCCATGCTAGAATATATAATTACGAATTACTATGTGATGGGTACATCATCTACTATAAAATTGATCATATATTATGAAATCGTACTACAAGATATGCACATGTGATGGGTTCGCTCCTCCAGTTTAGAGGGCCTATCTCAAAAATGAAAAAACAAATCAATTTCTAAGGCTCATTGTCTAGGAAGCATGCAAATATAGGTATGACCAAATTAAATTAATTCAACTTTTTGTTCTCGATGTAGAATCAACCAATGCATGAAAGAGTCAGAGGGACATGCATGTTGCGTTAGTATGTGTTCTACGACCTAAATAGGTCCTCCTTGCTTGAAGTGATTTGCATGATGCGCCCAATAAACTCAAAAGGATTAGTAACTTATACTCCCTCCATCACAAAATAAGTGCCTCCAATTATCACTAGACTAGTGTAAATTTTGTACTAAGTCACCGACACTTATTTTGGAACGGAGGGAGTATATTAATTCTACAAAAAAATGATATGATCGGTTGATATTGAAAATTAGTCCGTGTAGATGTTTCATATGTATAACGGAAATAACATGTTGGAGTAAAACCTCCCATAGTTGGGTATCATGGACTAGCCCATACATACATATTTATTTGTCCCCTCCATCTCATTTGTCAAATTTTGATCGCAGAACTGCCTAGAAAAACCGAAGTTAGATGGTATAAACAAGTGATGTTAGATTCATATTCTAAAAAATGTAATTACACCATTTTTAGGTATATAACTGGTACTTAATAATTTGGGCTTCTAAAATAGTTAGCTGTCACGGTAGGGGTGGTAGAAGCGGTGAGGGTCAACTTGCATGAGAAGCCATTAAAATAACTAGTCCTAAACGCCCTTGCTTCATCCCCATATATACAAAGCAATGAAGAAGGAATGGATGCATGACTAAAATAATCATATTTCTTGTATGATCTACTTTGGTTATATGAGAGATCAGATATGTAGTCAATTTTATATGATGGTACCTCGGAGGGTGATACGTCCATTTTGCATCATGTTTTCATGTTGATATTTATCGCTTCTTTGGCTATTATTTCACGTCACGGTGCAATTCTTATGCCTTTTCTCTCTTATTTTGCAAGGTTTACATGAAGAGGGAGAATGCCGACAACTGGAATTCTGGCCTGAAAGTGGAGCAAAGTTGAGATACCTATTCCGTGCAACTCCAAACACTGTAAAAATCAACGAGGATTTTTTCCCGATTTATCAAAAATACTCGGCCGAAGAAGTGCCAGAGGGGGGCGTCCAGGTGGCCACAAGCCTGCACGGCGCGGCCACACCCCCCCCCCCCAGGCCATGCCATGAGGGCTTGTGGGTAGCCTGCAGGCCACTTGCCCCCCTCTTTTGCTATATGAAGGGTTTCGTCCAGAAAAAAAATCTAGGAGGAGCTTTTTCATGGATTCGCCGCCGCCACGAGGCGGAACTTAAGCAGAACCAATCTAGATCTCCGACAGGACGATCCTGCCGGGAAAACTTCCCTCCCGGAGGGGGAAATCGTCGCCATCGTCATCACCAACACTCCTCTCATCGGAGGGCACTCATCACCATCAACATCTTCATCAGCACCATCTCATCTCCAAACCCTAGTTCATCTCTTGTAACCAATCTCCGTCTCGCGACTCCGATTGGTACTTGTAAGGTTGCTAATAGTGTTGATTACTCTTTGTAGTTGATGCTAGTTGGATAATTTGGTGGAACAGTTTATGTTCAGATCCTTGATGCTACTCATTACCTCTCTGGTCATGAATATGATTATGCTTTGTGAGTAGTTACTTTTGTTCCTGAGGACATGGGATAAGTCATGCTAATAGTAGTCCTGTGAATTTGGTATTCGTTCGGTATTTTCATATGTTGTATGTTGTTTTTCCTCGAGTGGTGTTATGTGAAAGTCGACTACATAACACTTCACCATTATTTGGGCCTAGAGGATGGCATTGCAAGGTAGTAAGTAGACGATGGGTTGCTAGAGTGACAGAAGCTTAAACCCTAGTTTATGCGTTGCTTCGTAAGGGGCTGATTTGGATCCACTAGTATAATGTTATGGTTAGAGTTTGTCTTAATTCTTCTTTCGTAGTTGCGGATGCATGCGAGAGGGTTTAATCATAAGTGGGATGCTTGTCCAAGTAAGGGCAGTAACCAAGCGCTGGTCCACCCACATATCAAACTATCAAACTAACGAACGCGAACCATATGAACATGATGAAACTAGCATGACAGAAATTCTCGTGTGTCCTCGGGAGCGTTTTTCCTCCTATAAGACTTTGTCCAGGCTTGTCCCTTGCTACAAAAGGGATTGGGCCACTTTTCTGCACCGTTGCTACTTTTGTTACTTGTTGCTTGCTACGAATCACCTCACCACACAATCACTTGTTATCGACAATTTCAGTGTGTGCAGATTTTACCTTGCTGAAAACCACTTGTCAGATCCTTCTGCTCCTCGTTGGGTTCGACACTCTTACTTATCGAAAGAACTACGATTGATCCCCTATACTTGTGGGTCATCAAGAATCTTTTCTGGCGCCGTTGCCGGGGAGTGAAGCGCCTTTGGTAAGTGGAACTTGGTAAGGAAACATTCATATAGTGTGCTGAAATTTATTGTCACTTGTCACTATGGATACTAATCCTTTGAGGGGCTTGTTCGGGGTATCTTCATCTCGAACGGAAGCACAAAGAGTTGCTCCTCAACCTGCTGCACCTACTGAAAATATTTGCTTTGAATTTCCTTCGGGTATGCTTGAGAAATTGCTGGCTAATCCTTTTACAGGAGATGGAACATCACATCCAGACTTGCATCTGATCTATGTAGATGATGTTTGTGGTTTATTTAAGCTTGCACGTGTGCCCGAGGATGAGGTCAAGAAGAAGGTCGTTCCTTTATCTTTGAAGGATAAGGCGTTGACATGGTATATGCTATGTGATGATACTGGATCATGGCACTACAATTGGTTGAAATTGGAATTTCATCAAAAGTTTTATCCTATGCATTTAGTACATCATGGTCAGAATTATATTTATAATTTTTGGCCTCGTAACAGAGAAGCTCAAGCTTGGGGGAGGCTTAAATCAATGCTATATTCATGCCCCAATCATGAGCTCTCGAGAGAAATTATCATTCAGAACTTCTATGCTCGGCTTTCTCATGATGATCGCACCATGCTTGACACTTCTTGTACCGGTTCTTTTATGAAGAGAGATATTGACTTCAAATGGAATTTATTGGAGAGAATGAAACGCAACTCTGAAGATTGGGAGCTTGAAGAAGGTAAGGAGTCAGGTATGAAATTCAAGTTTGATTGCGTTAAATCCTTTGTTGAGACAAATACCTGTAGTGATTTTAGCGCTAAGTATGGACTTGACTCTGAGATAGTAGCTTCATTGTGTGAATCCTTTGCTGCTCACATTGATCACCCAAAGACAAGTGGTTTAAATATCATCCTCCTTTAGAAGTCAATGTAGTTAAACCCACTCCATTTGAAGAGAAAGTCATTGCCTATAATGATCATGTTGTTCCCAGTGCTTACATTGAGAAACCACCTTTCCCTATTAGGATAAAGGATCATTCTAAAGCTTCAACTGTGATACGTAGAGGCTATATTAGAACACCTACACCCCATGAGAAAATTAGATCTTCTTTCCGACGATGTTGAGGGACATAATATTCACTTCTATGAAGATGCTGCTATAATTGCTAAACCTCACGTTAGAGACAAACATAGGCTTGTTGTTGGCATGCCTGTTGTTTCTGTTAAGATAGGAGATCATTGTTATCATGGCTTATGTGACGTGGGTGCTAGTGTTAGTGCAATACCTCAATCCTTATACGATGAAATCAAAGATGAGATTGCACCTGTTGAGATAGAGCCTATTGATGTCACTATTCAGCTTGCCAATAGAGATACTATCTGCCCTGTGGGAATTGTTAGGGATGTTGAAGTCTTGTGTGGTAAAACGAAGTATCCTGCTGATTTCCTCGTTCTTGCTACCGCACAAGATAGCTTTTGTCCCATCATTTTTGGTAGACCCTTTCTCAATACTGTCAATGCTCATATTGACTGTGAGAAGCAAATTGTCACTGTTGGCTTTGAAGGTGTGTCACATGAGTTCAATTTCTCTAAGTTTGGTAGACAAAACCTCATGAAAAGGAGTTGCCTAGTAGGGATGAAACTATTGCCTTAGCCTCTATTGTCGTGCCTCCTACTAATCCCTTAGAGCAATACTTGCTTGAGCATGAAAATGATATGCATATGGATGAAAGGGATGAGATAGATAGAGTTGTCTTAGAACAATATCCTATCCTTAAGAATAACTTGCCCGTTGAATTGCTTGGGGATCCACCCCCACCAAAGGGTGATCGTGTGTTCGAGCTTAAACAGTTGCGTGGCACTCTTAAGTATGCCTATCTTGATGAAAAAGAGATATATCTTGTTATAATTAGTGCTAGCCTCTCAGAGCATGAAGAAAAGAAGTTACTAAAAACTCTGAGGAAGCACCGTGCTGCTATTGGATATACTCTTGATGATCTTAAGGGCATTAGTCCTACCCTATGCCAGCACAAGATTAAAACTGATCCTAACTTCAAACCAGTTGCTGATCATCAGAGGAGATTGAATCCTAAGATGAAAGAAAAGAAATACTAAAGCTCCTGGAAGCAGGTATCATTTATCCTGTTGCTCACTGCGATTGGGTGAGTCTTGTGCATTGCGTCCCTAAGAAGGGAGGCATTACCGTTGTCCCTAATGATAAGGATGAATTGATCCCACAAAGGATTATTACTGGCTATAGGATGGTGATCGATTTTAGGAAATTGAATAAATCCACTAGGAAAGATCATTACCCTTTGCCTTTTATCGACAAAATGCTAGAAAGGTTGTCCAAACACACACACTTCTGCTTTCTAGACGATTATTCTGGTTTCTCCCAAATACCAGTTGCACAATCTGATCAGGAGAAAACCACTTTCACCTGCCCTTTCGGTACCTTTGCTTACAGACGTATGCCTTTTGGCTTATGTAATGCACCTGCCACCTTTCAAAGATGTATGATGGCTATATTCTCTGACTTTTGTGAAAAGATTGTCGAGGTTTTCATGGATGACTTCTCCGTTTACGGGTCTTCCTTTGATGATTGCCTCAGCAACCTTGATCGAGTCTTGCAGAGATGTAAAGACACCAATCTTGTCTTGAATTGGGAGAAGTGCCACTTTATGGTTAATGAAGGCATCGTCTTAGGACATAAAATTTCTGAAAGAGGTATTGAAGTCGATAAGGCTAAGGTTGATGCAATCGAGAAAATGCTATACCCCATAGATACCAAAGGTATAAGAAGTTTCCTTGGTCATGCTGGTTTCTATAGAACGTTCATTAAAGACTTCTGTAAGATTTCTAGGCCTCTTACCAATCTCTTGCAAAAGGATATTCCTTTTGTCTTTGACGATGATTGTGAGGAAGCCTTCGAAATACTTAAGAGGGCTTTGATAACTGCAACTATTGTTCAACCACCTGATTGGAACTTACCTTTTGAGATTGTGTGATGCTAGTGATTATGTTGTTGGTGCTGTTCTAGGGCAAAGAGTTGACAAGAAGCTGAATGTTATTCACTACGCTAGTAAAACTCGAGACAGTGCCTAGAGAAACTATGCTACTACGGAGAAGGAATTTTTAGCAGTCATGTTTGCATGTGAAAAGTTCAGGTCTTACATAGTTGATTCCAAAGTCATTAGTCACACTGATCATGCTGCTATTAAGTACCTCATGGAGAAGAAAGACGCTAAACCTAGACTTATCAGATGGGTTCTCTTGATACAAGAATTTGATTTGCACGTTGTCGACACAAAGGGTGTTGATAAACCAGTAGCAGATAACTTGTCTAGGTTGGAGAATGTCCTTGATGACCCACAACCTATTGATGATAGCTTTCCTGGTGAGCAATTGAATGTCATCAATGCTTCACGTAGTGCACCATGGTATGCTGATTATGCAAACTATATCGTTGCCAAATACATACCACCTAGTTTCACATACCAGCAAAAGAAGAAATTCTTATTTGACTTGAGACATTACTTCTGGGATGATCCTCACCTTTATAAGGAAGGAGTAGATGGTGTTATTAGACGTTGCGTACCTGAACATGAACAGGGACAGATCCTACAGAAGTGTCACTCCGAGGCCTACGGAGGACACCATACGGGAGATAGAACTGCACACAAGGTATTGCAATCAGGTTTCTATTGGCCCACTCTCTTCAAGGATGCCCGTAAGTTTGTCTTGTCTTGTGAAGAATGTCAAAGAATAGGTAATATTAGCAAACGTCAGGAAATGCCTATGAACTATTCACTTGTCATTGAACCATTTGATGTTTGGGGCTTTGATTATTGGGACCTTTTCCAAAATCCAACGGGTATACTCATATCCTAGTTGTTGTTGATTACGTCACTAAGTGGGTAGAAGCTATCCCCACTAGTAGTGCTGATCACAACACCTCTATCAGGATGCTGAAAGAAGTTATCTTCCCTAGATATCGAATGACCGACGGTGGTTCACACTTCATTCATGGTGTTTTTCGTAAAACGCTTGCTAAGTACGATGTCAACCATAGAATTGCGTCTCCCTACCACCCTCAGTCCAGTGGTCAAGTAGAGCTAAGTAATAGAGATATTAAACTAATTCTGCAAAAGACTCTCAACAGGTCTAGAAAGAATTGGTCTAAGAAGCTCGATGATGCACCGTCGTCTTATAGAACTGGCTATAAGAATACCATGGGCATGTCTCCGTATAAAATGGTGTACGGTAAAGCATGTCATTTACCTCTTGAGCTGTAGCATAAAGCTTATTGGGCAATCAAAGAGCTCAACTTTGATTTCAAACTTGCCGGTGAGAAGAGTTTATTTGATATTAGCTCGCTTGATGAGTGGAGAACTCAGGCATATGAGAATGCCAAGTTGTTCAAAGAGAAGGTTGAGAGGTGGCATGATAAGAGGATACAAAAGCGTGAGTTCAATGTAGGTGATTATGTCTTGCTATATAACTCTCGTTTAAGATTCTTTGCAGGCAAGCTTCTCTCTAAATGGGAAGGTCCCTATGTTGTTGAGGAAGTATATCGTTCCGGTGCTATCAAGATCAACAACACGGAAGGTAATTGTCCGAGAGTGGTAATTGGGCAGAGAATCAAGCATTATATCTCAGGTACTCCCATAAATGTTGAAAGCAATATTATCAATATCATAACTCCAGAAGAATACCTAAGGGATATTTATTAGCCTATTTCAGACTCTGAAAACGAAGAGGTATGTGATTCAGTAAGAAAACAGAGTCCAAAACTTTTCCAGTATGAAATTTTCTCCGTTTCAGAATATTTGAAAAAATACAAAAATTGGAAGTTGTCCGGAAAGTGCGCGAGGAGGCGACAAGCCTGCACGGCGCGGGCCCACCCCCTGGCCACGCCGTGAGGGCTTGTGGCCACCTCGTGCACTTCCCGGACTCCGTTTTCATGCGGGGTACTCCTTCTGGTCTGGAAAAAAACATTATATATACTCCCGTTTGGTCTGACCCCTACATCACGTAGATTTCTTCTGTTTTTCGTTTCAAGCCTGTTTCTGTTGCAGATCTAGATCGCTATGACTTTCCCAAAAGCTCCGAAGGACAAGATCTTCGAGAAGGTCATCAATCCCTACCTCATGGGAGTGCTGCAACACCCTCAATCTATCGAGATGCGTGAGGGGATGTTGCACATCCGTGATGTTGAGGGGCCTAAGAAGACCGGAAGCATGGAGACGAGGCTCGAAGCAATGGAGCAACAAGTCTTCAAGTGCCAAGGGATGGTGGAGCGTGGACTCAACGCCAACCACATGATGATCACAGAGTTCACCAACAAGCATCTCTCCAGGCTCTATGACAGGATCTATGACCTGCAGAACCAAAACTGTGAGTATGAGTATTGATTTAAATCAATAAGGTTGGCTGCAGATTTGAGGATTCCGGAGACTCGTTCATTTTTCCATGATGGAGCACCTATGGCTTGGAAGACGGAGGATCAAACTCATGTTGCAACAACTCCACCATCATCACCAAAGGAAGTCAACTGAGCATTGGTATGGGCAATCCCCTTGGCTTGTGCCAAGCTTGGGGGAGTTGCCCCGGTATCGTATCACCATCACATCTTTTGTCTTTACCTTTGTTTTAGTTTTCCTTTTCAGTTTTCTCTTTCTCTAGTAGATTAAAAGTCTTCTTGTTTTAGTCTTTAGTTTTGCTTTGTGTCACCCCCGATGTATTCTTGCTCGTGAGCCTTATAATAAAGGGTGTCTTAGTTGAAGGGCTTTGCCTCTTGCCATGATCAAAAGAGTGAGAATAGAACAAAAGCATGAAAGATCATGTAATGATCTTATGGGAAGTGATGGCTTCACATATAAAAAGAATGAGGATTGAAACTTCTTGAGGGTAGGCAAACGTAGACCTTGGTCATTGTTGCAATTAATAGGAAGTGATAAAGAAGGAGAGGTTCACATATAAAAATATCATCTCTGACACCATCTATGATTGTGAACACTCACTAAACTATTGCATGCCTAGAAGTAGATGTTGGACAAGGAAGACAATGTAATGAATTGTGTTTGCTTGGATCTGAACAATATTATATGATTAGAGATCCCTTAGCATGCGACGATTGCTTCCACCTCACATTAGCCAAACCTCTCGCACCAAGTAGAGATACTACTTGTGCATCCATAAACCTTCAAACCAGTTTTTCCATGAGTGTCCACCATACCTACCTATGGATTGAATAAGATCCCTCAAGTAAGTTGTCATTGGTGCAAGCAATAAAAATTGCTCTCTAATATGTATGATCTATTAGTGTGTGTAAAATAAGCTTTATACGAACCTGTGATGAGGAAGACATAAAAGCGACAGACTGCATAATAAAGTTCTTTATCATAGGAGGCAATATAAAGTGACATTCCTCCGCATTAAGAGGACACGCATACAAACCTCAAAAGCGCATGACAACCTCTGCTTCCCTTTACGAAGGGCCTATCTTGTACCTTTACTTTTTACCCTTGAAAGAGTCATGGTGATCTTCACCAATTCCCTATTTCGCCTTTATCTTGGCTAACGTCATATGCTTGGGAAAGATCTATATTCATATGTCAACTTGGAGGTAGGCATTCATGAATTATTATTGTTGACATTACCCTTGAGGTAAGAAGTTATGAGGCAAAACTGTAAGCCCCTATCTTTCTCTGTGTCCAGCTGAAACTTTGATCTCATGAGTACTATGTGAGTTGTAGCAATTGTACAAAACGAAAGAATGATTGAGTATGTGGATTTGCTTTACAAGATCTTATTTGACTCTTTAAGATGTTGTGGTAAATTGCAATTGCTTCAATGACTAAAGGCTATCGGTTGTTACTTCTCGGTAAGGTTCTTGATCCATGTTTTACTTTGTGAAGCAATTATCACTTTAGCATGAGAGATTATATGTTGGTATTGCTGTTCTGATCTTGATCATGATGCATGCATGTTCGTATCTTGTTTTGTCGACACCTCTCTCCCTAAACATGTGGACATATTTATTGAGCTAGGTCTAAGCTTGGGGGAGTTGATACGTCCATTTTCCATCATATTTTCATGTTGATATTTATCGCTTCTTTGGCTGTTATTTCACTTCACGGTGCAATTCTTATGCCTTTTCTCTCTTATTTTGCAAGGTTTATATGAAGAGGGAGAATGCCGGCAACTGGAATTCTGGCCTGAAAGTGGAGCAAAGTTGAGATACCTATTCTGCGCAACTCCAAACGCCGTAAAAATCAACGAGGATTTTTTTCCCGATTTATCAAAAATACTGGGCCGAAGAAGTGCCAGAGGGGGGCGTGCAGGTGGCCACAAGCCTGCACGGTGCGGCCACCCCCCCAGGCCGCGCCATGAGGGCTTGTGGGCAGCCTGTAGGCCCACTTGCCCCCCTCTTTTGCTATATGAAGGGTTTCGTCCAGAAAAAAATCAAAGAGGAGCTTTTTCATGGATTCGCCGCCGCCATGAGGCGGAACTTGAGCAGAACCAATCTAGAGCTCCGGCAGGACGATCCTGTCGGGGAAACTTCCCTTCTGGAGGGGGAAATCGTCGCCATCATCATCACCAACACTCCTCTCATCGGAGGGAACTCATCACCATCAACATCTTTATCAACACCATCTCATCTCCAAACCCTATTTCATCTCTTGTAACCAATCTCCGTCTCACGACTCCGATTGGTACTTGTAAGGTTGCTAGTAGTGTTGATTACTCTTTGTAGTTGATGCTAGTTGGATAATTTGGTGGAAGATTTTATGTTCAGATCCTTGATGCTACTCATTACCTCTCTGGTCATGAATATGATTATGCTTTGTGAGTAGTTACTTTTGTTCCTGAGGACATGGGATAAGTCATGCTAATAGTAGTCATGTGAATTTCGTATTCGTTCGGTATTTTGATATGTTGTATGTTGTTTTTCCTCTAGTGGTGTTATGTGAACGTTGACTACATAACACTTCACCATTATTTGGGCCTAGAGGAAGGCATTGGGAAGTAGTACGTAGATGATGGGTTGCTAGAGTGACAGAAGCTTAAACCCTAGTTGATGCGTTGCTTCGTAAGGGGCTGATTTGGATCCACTAGTTTAATGCTATGGTTAGACTTTGTCTTAATTCTTCTTTCGTAGTTGCGGATGCTTGCAAGAGGGGTTAATCATAAGTGGGATGCTTGTCCAAGTAAGGGCAGTACCCAAGCGCTGGGACACCCACATATCAAACTATCAAAGTAACAAACGCGAATCATATTAACATGATGAAACTAGCATGACAAAAATTCTCGTGTGTCCTCGGGAGCGTTTTTCCTCCTATAAGACTTTGTCCAGGCTTGTCCCTTGCTACAAAAGGGATTGGGCCACTTTGTTGCATTGTTGCTACTTTTGTTACTTGTTGCTTGCTACGAATCATCTCACCACACAATCACTTGTTACCGACAATTTCAGTGCCTGCAGATTTTACCTTGCTGAAAACCACTTGTCAGATCCTTCTGCTCCTCGTTGGTTTCGACACTCTTACTTATCGAAAAGATTACGATTGGTCCCCTATACTTGTGGGTCATCAGAGGGTTTGAAAGATGACTAACGCTTTAAATTTAGTTGTTTTAACATCAGTTGTGACGGCCTTAGTGTTTGTAATTATTATAACCCATGTATTTGCTACACCTTATGGTTGGTAAAATAATAAATAAATTGTATTTTTCGTTACATTATTATAGATTCCACTATTCTTTGTTCTAGCCACTCGGTATTGTTTCTTTTTTTTCCTTAGTATTTTCACCTCATTATAAAAAAACATTTCTTTTTAGTTTTCAATAGTGTAACATATTAAAATGCAGTTTGCATTTCAAATTACTATCTTTTAAGTTCCAGTATGATGAAATTTCATTAGCATTAGAATATACAAGAATAACCGGTTTGATTCTTGTATTCGGACTTGCCAGTTTTTATTAATGGGCTAAAAAAAATTTCAAGACTTGATACAGAGTTGGGTATTATCCAACCCTAGTGGGAAAAACTGAGTTCTTTGCAAAGCGACCTGCCCTCATCAGAACAAAATAAGGGTCCTCCCTACCCATGCTGAAAATATAAATGAAATGAAAGAACAGCATAGTCTAGCCGTCCCTTTTATGTCCCCTTCAAAAGAAGTTTCTAAGTTTCTTCTTAAATGCAGCGGCTTGTCTACTTTTGACTTTGGAGCGCTCTCCCTTTTTTAGTGGGATGCGAAGGAAGAGTAAATAGTAAGAAATATAGTCATGTTCTCTTGAGTTAAACTTTTCTAACAATTTATAAGAAAAATCATGTTCATGTTAAGGTAATATTAACAAACAATAAATATTTTTATTTATATCTACCTACTCGAGTATGAGCAGGGATTAAGATAGGTATAAAAATGCTCATAGTCTCAAACATAACTAAACTTTTGCTATGTTAGTAGGAAAAACCCTATAGGTAGGAGGCTAGCTAGTAGTAGCGCTGGAATATGGCACGCGCTGCTGCTACTTAGCAGTAGCGCTAGATCTGACAAGCGCTACTGGTCATGGCCGTAGCAGTAGTGCTTGATTTGTAAACAACGCTACTGTTAAACGTGGCCCAACGAGCCTACCGACAGTAGCAGTAGTAGCAGCACACGCTTGGGAAAAGCGCTACTGCTAAGTAGAATAGCAATAGCGCACTTGGGGAGTCAACGCTACTTGTAAGCGTGCTCCTGTGTCGGCTGCCAAATCCCCTAACTCTCCCTCCACACCTTCCCTCTCCCCCGCGCGCTCCTGTGTTGCTGCTGTCGCACGCCGGAGCCCTCCCTGCCCATCCCTACGCGCGCCTTCGACACCCCCCTCCCCTGCCGCTTTGGTAAGCCCCTCGCCCCCTCCTCCCCATGCCTCTGTCCCTCGTGTCGGACGCCCCCACCCCCTCCTCCCCATGCTGTCTTGTAGTTAGAGATAAGGATAAGAAGAGGAGGAGGAGGAGAAGAAGAAGAAGAGAAGAAAAGGAAGAAGAAGAGGATAAGAAAAGGAAGAAGAAGAGGAGGAGAAGTAGAAGAAGAGGAGGAGGAGAAGAAGAGGAGGAGAAGAAAAGGAAGAAGAAGAGGAGAAGAAAAGGAAGAAGAAGAGAAAGAGGAGAAGAAGAAAAATGTTTAGAATTTTTTATATTTTATTTTTTGTCATTTAATTGCTATGTGTTGCAATTTGGGTACAACCCTTTTTTGTGATCCTCTAACATGCGCTCGGCCTTCAACTTCTCCCTTTCACTTTCGCATTCTCTTTGTGCATCGACAATGACCCGGCGAAGATCATCATCGGGCACATCGTCTGGTGCTTCTTGATCTTCAGCTTCCCCGTTGTTGTATCACCGTATTCAGGGAACACAGGATTCGAATATTTCTCATCATCCTCTTCTTCTTCATTGTCTTCCATCATAACTCCTCTTTCTCCGTGCTTGGTCCAAACATAATAGTGGGGCATGAAACCCTTCTCAAGAAGGTGGACATGAAGGGTTTTCGGGGAAGAGTAATCCTTCGTATTCTCACAATTAACACATGGACAGTACATAAAACCATTCTGCTTGGTTGCCTCGGCCACACCGAGAAAATTACACATGCCCGTAATGTACTCGAAGTGCGTCGGTCACCGTACATCCATTGGCGGTTCATATGTATAATGAAATTAAGTATATCAAAAACCATTGCAGAACATGATGAATAGAGAAATGAATAAATTAATACAAGTTCATCATCACATTAAAACGAAAGTACAGTACTGATCAAATGTTATTACTGCAAAAATAAAAACATAAAGTGCATATACAATTCTCATAAAACAACATACAACTATGTAAAACATTTAAATGCAACAACAAATATGATCAAAATCACAACTAAGGTAACAATTGACCCAACAGCATAATGATACCAAGCCTCTTTATCAATGGCATATTTTCTAATATTTCTAATCTTCAAGCGCACTCATCCATCTTCAAACACATTGCGTCCATCTTCAACCACATTGCATCCATCTTGATCTTGTGATCATCGACGACTTTTTCAACTAAATTTAACCTCTCGACAAAAGGGTCGGTTGGAATTTCCGGTTCACATACCTCCTAGATGAAAACTTCCATGTCACGTTGGTCGGCATAATTAAACAAATAGTTAGAAAAGAAAATATACCACGTCCGAATCATAGGCCGCACAAGGCCCGGCGTGGGCAGATACAAAAACCATCGCAGTATATAATAACAAACAATAATAAAAGTAAGAAATTTATACAAGTATCTATCTAAACCATACAAGTAAGATTTTATTTATTTTAAAAAGGATAAGAACAAGAGGCTCACCACGGTGGTGCCGGCGACGAGATCGGCACGGGCGATCGATGAAGCTGAGGACGGGGACGGGACAACTTCTACACATGTGCAGACTCTAGGAACTTAATTTGAGCTCAAATTGTGCATCTAAATAAAAAAAACTCCCACATACACTCCTACACTAAAACCCACAAACCACTCAAATTGTAGAGCATTTGAAATGAGCTAAACTAGCAGTGAGAGATGAAAGGATGAAGTAGCTAACCTTTTAAAACACTTGTGTAGTTGGTGCACCGCCAAACCTAGAAAATCTTGAGGAAAATGGAGCTTGGAGAGTAGAAAGCTTAAGTGTGGCTCGGGCATTTCATCGAACACCTCATGTGCATGCATAGAATGGTGAACAAAGAAGGGCATGCACACATCCCACACAGCCAAAAAATAGAGGAGTGGGTGGGCTGGGCGAGGGTATATATAGGCATGTCTTTGGTTCCGGTTGTTTGTAAGAACCGGGACAGAAGACTGACCTTTAGTCGTGGTTCCAGCCACCAACCGGACCTAAAGGAGCTGCACCAAGAGCAAGGACCATTGGTCTTGGTCCGTGTCTGGAACCGGGACCAAAGGGGTCAGACGAACTGGGACCCTGGCCCGGCCGGTGCCCTGTCCTCACGAACCGGGACTGATACATCCATTGGCCCCGGTTCGTAACCGAACCGGGATTAAAGCTCTTATCTCGCCTGGACCAAAGCCCTGTTTTTTACTAGTGACTGTATCAAAAATATAATTACTTGATACTGAAACTAAGTCCATTTAGATGTTTCACATTTCTGACAATTATATGGTGTACCTCCCATTGTGGGGTATCATGGAGTAGCACTTCATACATACCGGGTTTATTGGCCTCCTTGCTTTCATTTGTCAAATTTTGATCATAGAATTTCCTAGAAACAATTAATTTATATGGTATAAAAATATATTTTTGGATTCCTATGAGAAAAAAGATTGCAATAATAGCATTTTGTGCTATATCATTTATAATTTCTATGTTAGGTTTCTAAAATATAGTAATCCGATGGGGGCATATGTGATTCGGATAGAGGCGGGGAGGGAGTGGCTTATATGCCAAGCCACCAAAATAATTGGGACTAAATCCCTACTCTTCATCCTCATATACAATGGAAAGAAGCGGTAAGTAGTGAATTACAATTAAAGAGAAGAATCAAGGGATGCATTATTAAGACCATTCTACTTGTTGTATAATTTTATTATATGGTTTTTATTATATGGAAGAACATATATGTAGTCAACTTTATATGATGGTACCTCAGAGGGTTATAATGATGACTATTTTCTTATAGTTAGTTGTTATAACATCAATTGTTACTTCATCATACTTGGTAATATTGTTCCGCTTGTATTTGCTTCTCCTAATGGTTGGTCAAATAAAAAATTGTATTTCCTAGCATTATATATTCTATTATTTGTAGCTACTATGTAGTCTTTTGTTTCTTAAATTTATGCAGTATTTATTAGCACAATACAAGACAATTAAACAAAGGATATTTTCTAAAGTTTTTCATATTGTCACGTATTAAAACATTTTTTACATTTGAAATTGCTACCTTTCCCATTTCATTATGATGAAATTTCATTACCATTAGAATAGTTATGGACAACAGGTTGGGTTCTGGTCGGACTTAGTTTGTATAAATGGACTCATTTCTTTCTCAACATTTGATATAGAGTTGGGTATTATCCATCCCTAGTGGAACAAAATTGAGCAGTTTACAAAGCCATCTGCCTTCATACGTAGAATATCCATTGGTCTTCCCTACCCACGATGAAACTACAAATTAAATGAAACAACGAGATAGACCAACCATCCTTTTTAGGTTCCTACTAAAAGAAGTTTCTCGGTTTCTTTGTGAACCTGATGGTGTGTTTATTTTCGTCTATGGTGCGCTCCCAACTTTTAGTGGGGTACGAAGGAAGTAAAGATAGTAAGGGGTATCATTTTAGTTTGAGTTAAAAAAATTCATAGACTCCATAACATAATCATGTTCATATTAAAGTAACATTCACAAATAAAAGAAAAGTTTGCTATATACCTGCTCGAGGAAGAGCAGGGAATAAGGTATGG
The DNA here is from genome assembly GCF_904849725.1 of Hordeum vulgare subsp. vulgare. Classification (NCBI taxonomy): domain Eukaryota; kingdom Viridiplantae; phylum Streptophyta; class Magnoliopsida; order Poales; family Poaceae; genus Hordeum; species Hordeum vulgare. Next base: position 4,548,737 of record NC_058519.1, on the reverse strand, counting down.
AATGTTGATACCATTCAAACCTAACTACATTTTTTGTTATGTTGATGCTATATTAACATAATTTTTAGAAATGAATATGTTTTAGAAACAAAATATATTCACTAAGTTTCAAAACGAGGAGATCAGCATGGGCCAGATAACGAAGAAGGGGCGCGGTGGACCTCCTCACCCTCCTCTAAGAGGTCATGGTCTATGGCGTCAGATGGATTGATAACTCCCAATTATAAGAGATCGTCTATAGCCTTTCTAGATAAGTTAGTGTGTCGCATCCAACGAGGAGCTAAAGGTAAAACTAATATTCTTTCTAGTTCTATTGACCAATGATACAACTCTATGCGCAACAATGTTCACTTTACCTAGTACAAGAAATAAATTACTTTGTGAGAATAAAACTAGAAATACTTTGTAGGTGTAAAAAATAGGTTTGCAAGATAATAAAAAAACATGGAAATAAAAGTTAGGTGATGTTTTAATAAAAGAACAATTTAGCGAGTGTGGAGAAAGTGGTGGTAGGATTTGCGAGATTGTCCTAGGCAATCGATAGCAATATGAGTAATCATTATTACAATTTTATATGAGGGAGAGACATGAGCTAACATATTCTTTGTATATGGATCATCTGAACTTCTGATTGGAACACTAGCAAGCATCTGCAACCACTAAAATCATTAAGGTAAAACCCAACCAAGGCATTAAGTAACAAGTCCCCTTTACTTCCATACGCAACGATCCCCTTACTCGGGTATAAGCTTCTGTGACTCTCGCTACCCATTATATAAGAATCGTGAACGAATTGCAACACCCTATAGTGTGAATCCCCATGTGTGCGCGGTACGGAAGGAACCTACGAAAGCACCGAAATAAAACACGCAACTCAAACCAATCAAGATCATAAATCAACCCATTAGACAAAAGAAATCTACTAAAACATCATAGAATGGCAACACATCATTGGATAATAATGTGAAGCATAAAGCACCATCTTCAGGTAGGGGTACTGGAATTTGTAGGAGAGTGGAACACTGTAAATAGGTGAGGGAGGGTGATGGTGGTGTTCAGGAAGACGGCGAAGTTGTTGCTGTAGAAAACCATCATGATGATTCCCCCGACGGCACTCCGAAGCCACCGACAGAGAGGGGAGAGAGCCCATCTCCTTCTTCTTATTCTTCTTGCTTGGCCTCTAGTCCATGGCCTCCATAGATCCTGAAGGGCAGGAGACCCTCCAAGATTGGATCACTCTCTCTGTTTCCCTTATGTCTCACGTTCCTGTTTTTTGGCGTTTCACCGTTTCTTATACTCCCAGAGATCCATAACTCCGATTGGGCTGAAATTTTGAGTGGAATTCTATCCGTATAATAGATTCCTTGCGGCCAAAGGACACCTCCAACGACCTCCAAGGTGGCCACAAGATCAAGGGACGTGTCTTACCCCCATGGGCGCGCCCTCTGAGCTTGTGGGCCCCACGGACACCGTGTGGCGTTGATTCTCTTTCTTAAAATCACATATATTCGAAAATAAATCTGTGTAAAGTTTTATAGTGTTTGGGCTTCGTTTGGTATGGATTTACCGAGGAACAAAAAACATGCAAATAACAGGACCTAGCACTAGGTTTGTCCCAAAAAAGGTACAAAATACCATATTATTGCATATAAAGTATCCTAGATTTATAATGTAATAACATGAAACAGTAAAAAATGTAGATACGTTGGAGACATATCATGTACCCGTAGGCAACCCCTGGGCATCATCTCCACTGCCTACTAGCGCCCCAGCCTCTCTATTACCTCAAAATCTGCCTACTAGCGCCCCAGCCTCTCTATTACCTCAAAATCCTTGATATATTTTATACATAATTTTTGCAGTGTCATCTCGGGCGATTACAAGGTAGAGAATAAATTGTTATTTTGACCACTCTGTTGGTGGGATGTATCAAAAGGGATGTTCACCATCCGGTGGGGGATATGAAACCCTACCCCATCTACGAGGAAGGCCAAGGAAGAAAAAATGATGATGTGGAACTTTTTCCTCATCTCTTTAGTCGGCGCCAAAACGACATCGGGGGATACTCCATCTTCTCCATGGACTTCATCACCATCTCACTTGCCATCTCGTCACTCTCTATACAGGTTCACTCATCAAAAACATATGTAATCCACTACTTAATGTTTTTATGTGATAAATTATTATCCACTCTTTATTTGCACTTCCATTTTGTCCAGATATATTTATGTTGTCCTATAGGATTTGGTGATCTATTGTGATTGATTTGAGTTGTATGTTAGGATAATTTCATCTCTTCTTTTCTAATGTATGAGTGCGCACATATGTTAGGCCATACTTGAAGGGGTAGTAATATTTTGAGATGAACATGCATATGGTGTCCGGGGTGATATATATTACCGAGCCTCCCTGCGGGAGTGAAACCATATGACATAAAGAGAACACATATATCTTAATGCTATAGTTTTGTTTATTTTAATTAATTACTTACTATTGGGGCATGCTTGCAAAGGGCTTCAATCACAATAACACGGTATTCAATGGATTTTGCTGCATATTAGAATAGACATGTCCCACATGTAAATCTGCATTGGATGATTATCAGTCTACTAACTTAGCCAATGGCCTAGGAATCATTCCACAACAATTAGCACCACTAGTCCGCACTCACTTTATTTAATTGTATTCCATAATAAATTAGGTACCTAACTTGCATTTAGTGTACTCAATAAGCTTGCCGGCTACCTCTCTTATAACTGCAAAGTATCTTTAGTCAAAGCATCCAGCTAAAGCAGACACTTGGGGTGTGTAGGCTTGTATAAGTGGCATGTAGAGTATGAGATGATATGATTTCTACCTTTACCTCATTTGGGATATCGTCACTTCATACTTATCAACTCCACATTTGAATGTGTTACGACAACTCCTTACACTTGGAGATTATGAATGATCGGCTTATCTGAGGCTGGAAGAACTGCTCTGCCGCATGGCATGGATAATTCACCACCCGTTTCAAGGATCCAACCATTATTCTTGAAGTTATTGCAAGTCATATAACATGGTTTGGCATGCCTATTTTGAGATGACTAGAGCTTGCAGTGTCATTAATGTGATTATCAATCATAACTCTTTGCAAGGTTATCCAATGAAGAATTACCACTAGTGGAGTTTCAGGCAAATGAGCTCACATCCTCATGGGCTATTACGTGGAGGATGATATATATCCAAAGTAGGGAATGTTTGCAAAGCCAATTCCATCCCCCAAGGTAGGAAGCACATTCATTTTCATAATGCTCCAACTGTAAGTAAGGAATATGTAAAAATAAATACAAACACTTGTATGGTGTTACTTGTGTACAGATAAGCTATGATGCAATGGGGCCACATCAACCACCGCAAGACAGTCTTTAGCCCGAAACAAGTTCGGTAGGCTAGAGATGAAACCCTTAGGATCTTGACACCAACTCATAGCTCTTCACTAGTGGAGAAAGGGGTATTAGAACCGGTTGGTAAGGGCCTTTGGACCCGGATACACATCCGGTGCTACGTATCCAGGACTAAAGCCCCCCCCCTTTAGCACCGGTCTCTTACAAACCGGTGCTAAAGGCCTCCACGTGGGCGCCGAAGAGTGCGCGCAGGCGGAGGACCTTTAGAACCGGTTGGTAACACCAACCGGTCCTAATGCTTTTTTTTTCTTTTTTTTTTCCTTTTCTTTTCAGGGTTTCCGATTCCGTATTTCGGTGTTTCCGTGTTCCGTATTTTCAGGGTTTTCGTTTACGTGTTTCCGGTTCCGTATTTCCGTTTACGTCTTTCCGATTCCGTGTTTCCGGTTCCGTATTTCCGTTTACATCTTTCCGATTCCGTGTTTCCGATTCCATGTGTCCGTGTTCCGTTTTTTACGAACACGGAATCGGAAACACGTATCCGGAAACACCGATTCCGTGTTTGTGGTTAAGTGTTTCCGATTCCGTGTTTGCGGTTAAATGTTGATGCACCAAATAAAAGTACATATATACATGTAACACGAAGTACTGGACCGATTATCATTACATAATTTGAAGTTCGTTTCCTATAGCTCTATACTTGCATAGAGAAGGGAGCTGGCTATTGGTTCATAGGATGGAAAAATTCTCCGCCTTCATCTATGACTTGCGTGAGGAGAAATCCTGCCAATTCCTCTGCAACTGCCTTGCAACGTTGGATTGGTCTTTGCATCACCCGCTTTCGTTGCAGCTTTAAAAGAAGTAGATGAAAACAATTAAGTTATGAACAAAACTAACATAATTGATGGCAACATAAATAAAGTTGTGAAGATCCGGTTACGTACCTCTAGATTTCTGGAAGTACGGGATTTCTCATTGATAATCCTGTGAATGTACTCGCAAACGTAGTATCCACAATAATCAATGCCCTGTGGTTGTTGCGGGACGCCCTATATACGAGAACATAATTCAGTCAAATTAATAATAATCAAGAGAATGGTAATTGTATTGAAACCAGGGTACGTAGTACTACTTACTTTGTTAATCTGAAAGTGGAGCTTGTCTGCCCATGTACCGGGTTCTTCCTTGATGAACATTTGCCAAACCCTGGCCGACAAAGAAAAATGAATACAAGAGTTAATTATTACTTACTTGATATCAGGAAATGAACGAAAAAGAGGCCGATGAACGAAAGAGGCCGATATATATATACCTTTGAAGCATCTGACGCGCGCTCTTCCATTTGTCAGCGTCCCATGTTAACGGGTCCCAGACTTCAACTTGTCCTTGATCGATTCTAATGATGAACAATATGAAGTGGGACCTGCGCACGTGTACACACGCAGTCATGCATACTCATCAATTACACTTAACATCAGGTAAGCAAAATGGAACGTGTACAAGACAGTAACACTCACTTGAATCCGTAGGGCCAAAGTATTTCTTTTTTGGTACTTTGTCGCTTCAAAAACCTTAGCAAATCATCCGGTGTATCCTTGTTGAACTTTTCTATTGTCTCTTGATGAAACGAATACGGGTCAATGAACCGAAAGTCCCAGATTCCTGCCAGCCTGCATTCACGAATCTTCATTCTGCATAGTAGCGTACGAAAAGAATGTCTCGTGAGTGATAATTATACGGGCAATGAACGCGAGCTTAACTAAATAATTAAATTACACAAATAAATCACTTACAAACAGTAGAAGCTGACGATAGCTTTGTCGAGGGCACGTTGATTGTACATCTGGAAAAAATCATCGAACCCAACCTCCACACCGTACTCTCCGAAGTAGTGTTGATCCTGAACTGCCGCCATGATACAGTCTCTCTTTTGCCTTGCGGCCTCCAAGTACCAACCATGTAAATTCCATAGTTGGGTTGTTAGAGCACTAGGATTTTCGACCAGAGGGTGCTCGGGCTTATATTTATATACCACATCAGCAATAGCGTAACTTACGTCGCCCATGCGTGGACCGGACACTGAAGCCTGGTCAGATAACACCTTGAGCGGGGCAATTGACTGTGCTTCTTGTTGTCCGAGCTGGGGAACTTGTTTCCCGCATTTCGTCTGCTCCGCTTGCTTCATCTGCTCCGCCTGCTTCATCTGTGCGGTGTGCATCTTTTCAATGAACCGTTCATAGTCTGAAAGGGGCGGCGGTGGCGGCGGTTCAGGATAATATAAGTTGTCGATGGTGCGCTCAATTTTCCACTTTGGTACGTTCTTCAGAGTTTCCTTCCAGATGTCTGGAGGGGGCTTCAGGGGAAACCGTGCGAACCATGCTTTGTTTTTGGCTTTCACGGCCTCGTCTAGTTCCTCCGGAGTCATCAGGCCTGGTAACTTCGGGGGAGTCTTGACTTTATTGGGTTTCCTTTCTCTCTTCTTGGGAGGAGTCCCGTTTCTTGTGAACTGCAGCTTCCGCTTTGCCGTACCCGTAGTGGGCGCATCCGTCGGCTCACTGGAGTGCACGGGCGATGGACTCTCGGCCTCGGGCTCCCTATCTTCGTTGTGGGGTGGACTTGGAGGTGCGTTGGGGGGGTGGACTTGGAGGTGCGTTGGGGGGTGGACTTGGAGGTCGTGCATTCTCTGTACGAAAGTGAAAAAACTATTAAAAATAGGCTTACATGTGGTGCAACATTCAGTAATTGTTGGAGGTGGTGCATTTGTACCTGGAGGAGCCGGTGGCCTTGGCGCCGCGTTAGGAAACACGATGTGTTTCTTCTTCCACAAGATGATACCAAGCTCCATTTATCCCAGTGTCTTCTCGCCTTCACCTCCAGGAATATCAAGCTCAATTGACTGGCATCCCGGCGTAATTGTTGACAACCCGACACGAGCATGGGATGCTGGAATCTGACCACCATGGTAGGTTGCTCCAGGTTGATTCGGTAAAGCATAGCCTGACGCCACCATGAAGGATATGTTCCCCATTGGCATATGTATCTCACAGTTTGTCTTCTCCGTGACATCATCCACGGGGTAGTGAGGCGCCGACGGTTCGACTGCAGGACCGTCTTCTAGCTGCAGCTGCGTGGAACCCACGCTGCTTCTATGCTGAGATGGGACGGCATCTGCTATAGGATCGTCTTCTAATTGCTGCTGATCAGCGTTAGGTGCAGGATCTTCTTCCTCCTCTTCAGTGTCAGGTACAGGGTGTCCCCCTTTCTTCAAGAGAAACGCCACCTTTTCTTCTAATGTCGATATCCGTTCCAGCGCCTTCCTCTTGCTTCTACCACGGCTTCTGTAAGTGCCAAGGTCCGCCGGAAACCCTTGGTTCCACGGGGTAGTGGCTCCAAAGCCTCGTGTTCGTCCCCACTTTTCGGGGTTCCCGAGTGCCTTCGTCAACTCGTCGTTCTCTCTATCGGGAACAAAAGTTCCTTTTCGAACAGCTTCTATTGCCTTCTCTAGATCTGATACGACTTGTCTTATTTTTTCCGACCATGGTCCCTCCGCAACAATCATCCCAGTCTCAGCGTCCAACGTTGCCCCATGCGCGAACAACCAGAACTTGGACCTATCGGGCCAGTCATGTGTCTGTGGAATGATATTTCTTTTCAGAAGCGCATCTTCATAGCGTCGCCACCTAGGCAGGGCAGTCATGTAGCCACCTGACCCCAAAATATGGTGATATTTCTTCTTCTTCGCATTCTCCGTATTTGTGGCTGATCGGGATGTAAAGACACCCGATTTCTTGTACGCCTTAAAATCAGGCCAAGCGTCTCTTATCTTCACTAGGTGCCCAGTGAAAACTGGATCTTCGTCCTTATATTTCTTCCACAAGTCTTTCTTCCACCTCTGGAATTGTGTGGCCATCTTCTTCAAAGCCCACTCCTCGACTTTCTTCTTCTTATCTTCCGCTACGCTAAAATTTAGCCAGACCGTGTCGCAAAGCACTCTTTTCAATCTGTCATCGACATAAGTAGCTCCAACGTTGGCGCCGGTCTTCGGCTTATTCCATTCTATTAAGTTGATCGGGACCAGGTCTCTTACAACAACTCCGCACTGATTTACAAATTTGCGATAAGTTTCTGGGGGTTCCAGTGGTTTGCCATCAGCAGCAACTTTATCAATCGAGTACCTTGCAGTATCTTTCAACCTTGCGGCCGGGCCTCATTTTGACTTTGTCTCAGTACTTGCGCTAGGTGTTCCGGAGGGCACCTAAACGGGAAAATAATGATTCGTTAGTAAGTGCAATACAAATTAATTGTTGCGTCAACAGTGACTTGAGATATACATTGGCAGAGTTTGTTCCGGAGGGCACTTCTGCATCTACTACATCTTCTATATTCTCAGCTCCGTCACCGGAGTCGTTCAAAAATTGATTGCTAAACGCATGCCCACCGTCGTCATCATGATATATGGCCATTGCATCTTCAAAAATCATCTGGCACATGTATCTTTCCTTCTCCGCCTCACCCATTCCCGCGAGCTGATCGGCGTGCTGATCATGTGGTTCTTGGGGATCCATAGCTCAACACCTGCTAGTAACAAGAATTTAACTTAGCAAAATTATTTACGGTAAAGTTTTTCGGAACCGGAAAGGAAAAGTTTTACGGAATCGTCGGAGTCGTAATCGTCGCAAAGTTTTACGGAATCGTCGGAAAGTTTTACGGAATCGTCGGAATCGTCGGAAACTTTCCCCGCAGTTATGGAATCGTCGGAATCGTAGGAAAGTTTTACGGAATTGTAATCGTCGAAAAGTTTTACGAAATCGTCGGAATCGTCGGTTTAGGGTTTTACGGAATCGTCGGAATCGTCGGTTTAGGGTTTTACGGAATCGTCGGAATCGTCGGAGTCACCTCACGTTGCACGAATGTTGACCGACTTCGTCTATAGGATTTGTACGTCGGAAAGTTTCGAATGTTGACTGAAAAAGTGAGTCTACTAGAATCTTCTTCCTCGCTTTAGCGACATAAATGATGAAGGCGGCTTCAAATCGAGCCGTGAGAGCATCTCTAGCAGGTACGATTTGTACGTCGATAGAACAAATCCCGTAACTTTTTTTAGCCGTGAGAGCCGTGAGAGCCGTGAGAATATGCATGATCACGTAACTTTTTTTTATAGGATGTCCTATTCGGGCCGGAAAAAACTAATATCGACGGTTATAATTACAAGCATACAACAATATGGATATACAAAAATACGGATATACCTTACGTGAAGAAGACGAAGTGGGGCGGCAAGGAGGCGGCGTGGGGCGGCGCGCGAGGAGGCGTCGAGGAGGCGTCGCGAGGAGGCGTCGAGGAGGCGACGGCGCGGCGAGGAGGCGGCGAGGATCGTCGGCCGGCGAGGCGGCGCGAGGAGGCCGCACGCACGAGGAGGCGGCGGCGCGAGGAGGCGGCGGCGCGGCGAGGAGGCGACGGCGCGGCGAGGAGGCGGCGCCGAGGATCGTAGGCCGGCGAGGCGGCACGAGAAGGCGGCGGCGCGAGGAGGCGGCGGCGCGGCGAGGAGGCGACGGTGCGGCGAGGAGGCGGCGCCGAGCAGATCGTCGGCCGGCGAGGCGGCGCGAGGAGGCCGCGGCGTGAGGAGGCCGCGGCGCGGCGAGGAGGCGACGGCGCGGCGAGGAGGCGGCGCCGAGGATCGTCGGCCGGCGAGGCGGCGCGAGGAGGCCGAGTCGGCGAGGAGAGAGGCGGCGAGGAGAGAAGGCGAGGAGAGACGCGCGGGAAGGCGAGAAGTTGGCGACCCCGTAGAGGTATAGACCCTTTAGCACCGGTCTGTGTTAACAACCGGTGCTAAAGACCCTTTAGCACCGGTTGCTAACACAGACCGGTGCTAAAGGGTCCAAAATTCGGGCGCGAACCGAACCCACCTTTAGGACCGGTTGTTGTTACAGACCGGTCCTAAAGGTTTTTTTCCTTTTTCTTTTTTCCTTTTTTCTGTTTCCTGTTTTCTTTTTCTTTTTGTTTCCTTTTTCTTTTTCCTGTTTCTTCTTTTATTTTTCTTTTTTCCTTTTTTCTGTTTCCTGTTTTCTTTTTCTTTTTGTTTCCTTTTTCTTTTTCCTGTTTCTTCTTTTATTTTTATTTTTTCCTTTTTTCTGTTTCCTGTTTTCTTTTTCTTTTTGTTTCCTTTTTCTTTTTCCTGTTTCTTCTTTTATTTTTCTTTTTTGTTTCTCTTTTCTGTTTTCTTTTACATTTATTTACAAATTGTCAAAATGTCATTTTTACACTTAAAAAATGAAAATGATATTTATCAAAATGGGCAAATTTAGTGGAAACTGGTCAAATTTTTAATATTTATCAAAATGGTCAACACAATTACATAAAATGTTTAATACATTATTACACATCACCAACAACACCCCCTATCTATTTTTCTTCTTGCCTTTTTCTGATTGCGCCGTAACCATGGACTATCTTCATCATTTAACGGGATGCTTGGATCATCTTTGACTTTGAAGGGAGGAATTTCATCAAATTTATTGTAATCTTCTGACATGTCTGTCTTGTCCTCGACTCCCACGATGTTTCTTTTCCCTGAAAGAACTATGTGGCGCCTTGGCTCATCGTCTGATGTATTCGCTTCCTTATCTTTTCTTTTTCTCGGTCTGCTAGACATGTCCTTCACATAGAAAACCTGAGCCACATCATTGGCTAGGACGAATTGATCATTGCCGTATCCAAGATTCTTCTGATCCACTGTTGTCATTCCGTACTTCAGGTCTACCTTCACGCCTGACAGGTTGAACCATTTGCACCAGAACAAAGGGACCTTAAAGGAAGGTCCGTAGTCAAGTTCCCGTATCTGCTCTATGTAACCATAGTATGTGACCCTTTGCCCATTGTCGTCTTTTGCATCAAACCGGACGTCACTGTTTTGGTTGGTGCTCTTTTTATCTTGGTCTGCCGTGTAAAATGTGTTACCATTTATCTCGTACCCTTTAAAGGTCAATACAGTCGAAGATGGTTGCTTGGCCAACAAGTATAGCTCATCTTCAACAATGTTGTCATTAATGAGACGTCTTTGCAACCAACCGTCGAAAGTCTTCGCGTGTTCTTTAGCAATGAAATCTTCAGGTTGCTCCGGGTATTCCGAGCGTAAAATATCCTTGTGTTCCTGGATATATGGAGCCGCCAAGCTGGAATTAACTAGAACTGTGTAGTGTGCTTGAGTGAAAGATTGCTCGTCCATACATGTTGTTGATTTCTTTCCTAGCGTGCCTTTTCCACGTAGTCTCCCCTCATGGCGCGACTGAGGAACACCGATCGGGTTCAGGTCAGGAATAAAGTCAACACAAAACTCAATGACCTCCTCTGTTCCATAGCCCTTGACCATGCTTCCTTCTAGCCTAGCACGATTTTTAACATAATTCTTCAAGACTCCCGTGAACCTCTCAAAGGGGAACATATTGTGTAAGAATACAGGACCGAGAACGGAAATCTCTTGGACTAGGTGAACTATGAGGTGCGTCATAATATTGAAGAAGGTTGGTGGGAACACCAACTCGAAGCTGACAAGACATTGGACCACGTTCTTCTGTAAACTTGGTAGAGTTGCTGGATCGATTGCCTTCTGAGAAATTGCGTTGAGGAATGCACATAGCTTCACAATGGGTACTCGCACGTTTTCTGGCAGAAGCCCCCTCAATGCAATCGGAAGTAACTGGGTCATGATCACGTGGCAGTCATGAGACTTTAGGTTTTGGAACTTTTTCTCTTCCAGGTTTAGTATTCCTTTTATGTTCGATGAGTAGCCAGACGGGATCTTGATACTGCTCATGACTTGGAAAAAGATCTCCTTCTCTTCCTTGGTAAGAGCGTAGCTGGCAGGACCTTTGAAATTCTCTCGATTCATCAGGTCGTCTCGTTCGTGCATACGTTGGTGGTGCAGCCGTGCTTTTGGTGTATCTCTCGACTTCTTCCCATGCACGCCCAATAAGTTTAGCAGGTTCACGCAAATATTTTTCGTCACGTGCATCACGTCGATCGCAGAGTGAACCTCTAGGAATTTCCAATAGGGTAGTTCCCAGAATATAGATTTCTTCTTCCACATGGCTACGTGGTTGTCGGCGTCATTCGGAATAGATTGTGCGCCAGGACCCTTACCAAAGATTACTTTTATATCTTTGACCATGTCATATATATCAGTACCTTTAGGGAGGGTTGGCTTCCTCCGTATATCTGCCTCGCCTTTGAAATGCTTTCCTTTCTTTCTTACGGGATGCCTGTCTGGAAGAAATCGACGATGCACCGGGTACACATTCTTGCATATATGTATACTTTCAGTCTCGCCTAAACAGTGTGTGCATGCGATGTATCCCTTGTTTGACTGTCCTGAGATGTTACTAAGAGCGGGCCAATCATTGATGGTTACAAACAGCAACCCTCGTAGGTCAAATTCCTCCTGTTTGTACTCGTCCCACACACGTACACCTTCGTCAGCCCATAACTCTAAAAGTTCATCAACTAGTGGCCTCAGGTACACATCAATGTTGTTGCCGGGTTGCGACGGGCCTGGGATAAGCACTGGCATCATAATGAACTTACGCTTCATGCATAACCAAGGAGGAAGGTTATAGATACATAGAGTCACGGGCCAGGTGCTATGACTGCTACTCTGCTCCCCAAACGGATTCAGGCCATCTGTACTTAGACCAAACCTTAAGTTTCTTGGGTCACGTGCAAAGTCCTCGTACTTATCGTCAATGTTTCTCCACTGCGACCCATCAGCGGGTTGTCTCAGCATATCGTCTTCCCTCCGGTCTTCTTTGTGCCATCGCAGCAACTTGGCATGCTCTTTGTTTCGGAACAAACGTTTCAACCGTGGTATTATAGGAGCATGCCATATCACCTTGGCAGGAACCCTCTCCCTGGGGCGGTCGTCGCCCTCAACATCACCAGGATCATCTCGCCTGATCTAATACCGAAATGCACCGCATACCGGGCAGGCATTTAAATTCTCGTGCTGACCGCGGTAGAGGACGCAGTCATTGATGCATGCATGTATCTTATGCACTTCCAATCCTAGAGGGCAGACAACCTTCTTTGCTTCGTACGTACTGCAGGGCAGCACGTTATCTCTTGGAAGCATCTTCTTCATTATTTTCAGCAGCTTTTCAAATCCCTTGTCAGATATTCCATTCTCTGCCTTCCATTGCAGCAATTCCAGGGTGGTGCCCAGCTTTTTCTGGCCATCTTCGCAATTTGGGTACAACAATTTTTTGTGATCTTCTAACATGCGCTCCAACTTCAACCTCTCGTTTTCACTTCCGCAGTTTATCTGTTCTTCACGAATGACCTGACGAAGATCATCATCAGACTCATCAACAATGTCCTCAAGTTCAGGCTCGTCTTCCCCCATTTCAGTATCACCGTGTTCACCGAACATAGGATAGTTATCATTATCCTCTTCTTCTTCATTGTCTTCCATTACAACCCCTCTTTCTCCGTGCTTGGTCCAACAAAAATAACTTGGCATGAAGCCTTCTTTCAACAGGTGGGTGTGTATGGTTCTTGAGTTAGGGAAATTCCTCTTATTCTGGCATTTTTTACATGGACAAAAAATAAATCCATTCTGCCTGTTTTTCTCAGCCACATTGAGAAAACTATGCATGCCATTAAGGAATTCGGGACGACGTCGATCACTGTACATCCATTGCCGGTTCATCTGCATTATATAAATTTATCAAAAACCATTATGCTAAATCATCATGACTAAATTAATTAATTAATACAAAAAGTTCATCACACGTTAAAACCAAAGTAGCGTAGTGACCATACATGTATAGTTCTCATAAAAACACACACTGAAACCAACCATAAAAACTCTCTCTAATTAATGCATTTAAAAACAACAACAAATGTGATCAAAATCGCAACAAAGGTAACAATTGACCCGACGGCATAATGATACCAAGCCTCTTTACTAATTGCATATTTTCTAATCTTTCTAATCTTCAGACGCATTGCGTCCATCTCGCTCTTGTGACCATCGGCGACACCGTCAAGAACCTTTTCCAAGGTCATCTTCTCTCTTTCAGTTTTTTCCAACCTTTCTTCAGTTTTTTTCAATCTTTCTTTCAGGCCAACATTTTCTTGTTCAACTAAGTGTAACTTCTCAACAATAGGGTCGATTGGCATTTCCGGTTCCACTACCTCCTAGATAAAAATATCTATGTCAAGTTGGTCGGCGTAATTAATTGTCATATAATCAGGAAATGAAAATATGTAGTTATAAAAGATAATATACCACATCCGAATCATAGACTGGACGAGGGCCAACGGGGACGGATATCAAAACCATGGCGCTATACATATAAAAAAAATCTTACACAATAAGAAAATTATATACAAGTAAATATGTAAATCATACAAATCAAAATTTGTTTTGGTAAATAAAAACAATAGGCTCACCAAGGTTGTGTCGGTGACGGGGCGATCGACGGCGGTGAGGAAGGGGACAAGGCGCGCGACACTAAAAAAAACCACAAATCATAATTAAATTTGAGCTCAAATTGCATATGTATACATAACAAATGATGAACTCTCTCTAGCTTAGGCATTTCATCAAACACCTAGCTAGCACAACAAAAATGAAATGAGCAAGAAAACGAGCAAAACTTGCAATACCGAAAGAGGGAATGTTGATGCTAACCGTAGGACCGATGGGTGCCAACAATCTTGACAAATGGTGGAGAAAAATGGGGATGGATTAGAGCTCCCAAGAGGAAGGAGAGAGCAAAAATGGAGTTGAGCTCGAGCTAGAAAAAATGGAGCTAGAAAAAATGGGGTGGAATATAGGGGTGCTCGGGGAGGAAGGAGAGGAGGGCTTTAGGACCGGTTTGTGTCAAAAACCGGTGCTAAAGGGTCTGACAGCGGGGCCCCGTAGTTGCTGCAAAAATGAGAAAACCTTTAGCACCGGTTTGTGATACAAACCGGTTCTAAAGGGTCTGTCCACTGGGCCCCCCTCCCTGCAGCAAACGGTCCAAAAACCTTTAGGACCGGTTTGTGTTACAAACCGGTCCTAAAGGCCTTGCGGCCATTTGCTGCAAGGAGGGGGCCCAGCGGACAGACCCTTTAGAACCGGTTTATATCCAATCCGGGTCCAATGTGATTGGCTCATTGCCCTGTTTTCTACTAGTGCTTTCACATGGATAGCTAACTTCCACTTACCACTATCCATGGATAGTTCTTTGGTGATATCTCAGTCCTCTAAATCTCTATTTACGAACTCATCTCATATCAATTTTTATATACCTAACTTCTCTGACATTCTCAGCACACATTAGGCGTCCATCATGCACTAGAACTTCTAGAGGTTTGCACATACATGCCCAAATCATCTCAGAGGATTTTGATAAGTTTCTCTTTAATCGATGCTACTCCAACTCTCTCTTGTATATCATCATTCCGGATCCAACCCTTTCTTATGTTGCTATACATTCATCTCAACATGCACATCTTCGCTATACTTAATTATTAAACTTCTCATCTTTTAGTCGGCCAACACTGAATATCATATACAACAGCATGGTACAAATCGCTGTCCTATAAAACATAACTTTTAGCTTTTGGGACGATCTCTTGTCATAGAAAACGCTAGAAGCTATCACTTCATCCATCCAGTGGACGAAAAATATTACAACGCAAATAAACAAGTGGCTGAATGTCAGGTTTTTCTAGAAATATTGGACATTTGACTGAATTCAAACTGCACGGGTGGGATGGCGGAGGATGAGACAATATATCTTCCGGCAAATGACTAGTCCACACAATCCATAATTGTTTAGTCTTCTCCCATCCAAGACAGTCCATAATTGTTTAAATACATTCTACCCTTCTCCCATCCTTCCCAACACAGTCCATAATTGTTTAGTCTTCTGCCTAGTTTCTCCCAAGGAAGCTCTACCTGCGTATTAGGCCTTGTTAGGTCGACGACCAAAAGGTAAGTATATAGACATATGTCTATGTCTATGTCTATTCATCAGTGGCCTTAATTTTTCTTATATTCGAGTCAAAAAATTTAGTTAAGCTTCTGGATTAGCATCCACCCATCTCAATATCCTATTTACCCTGTATAACCTTCCTACCAAAGAACATATTTATGTACGTACCTTAACATGCAGACAGAATGAAAAGGAGAAACAAAACCTAACCTATACACACACAGAATTAACTAGTAGTTCATTGTTATGCATGCCTTCAAAAAAAGTGACCTTAGAGCATCTTCAACGGACGCCGTGCTCGTTTAAAAAATTTACAGCGCCGAAATAGCGTTTTAGCGCACGAGGGACGATAGTTGCTTTTCCAGGCGCTGCAAAAAATTTGTGCGCAATAGTTCGTTGTCCAGCGTGCTGGAGCTGGCACACAAAATATCCAGCGTGCGATGCAGTCTTTCACAGCGCACAGGACATTTTGTGCGCTTGTTTACCGCGCATGGGATTATAACGCGGTTGCTGGAGCACTTTTTTCGGTCGCGCGCGTACTATATAGCCGTTTATCCACTGCACGGCTTATTTAGCGCATCTGTTGGAGATGCTCTTAAGCATAATATGATCAAATTTGGTAGTGTGCAATATTGGGTGATCCACGATTTCAAAAAAAAACAGGCAACATGAAATTAGCAAAAACAATATTTACATCAATCTAGTTCTATGTATTTTTCATATTATCAAATAAGAAAAATGCAATCCATGTTAGCCAAGCATCGCCCCATTGCCTGTAAGAAAAATAAAAGAAGAAAGTTTTGTGCAGTGAGAAATTAGGTCTCCTAGTGTTCTAGTGATGTGATTAACGTTGCTACTCATAGTATGAAATATTCTGAGTTTTATTTACAACACTGGTGCAGCATTTACCTATCATGGCATAATTGTTTTTGTTCACATCGATCCCCATGTTGAAGAATTGAAAAAAATGAATTGGCTTGTTGCTTTCTTGGAGTTTTTCAACATTTGCTATGATTAATAGAGATGATAGATACATCACTATGTCATAATTAGTACATCTAAGGTAGAGTACTTCCCTATTAACTTCACCCACTGATATACATAGAAGGTTACTGTTCCGAGATCATGGTAGGGAGTTCACCGAAGGTAAGCGAGATCCGGTGTGGATGGCACCGCGGCCATGCTCGCTATTGGAACATCAAATCCTGCGAACCAGGTGTCTCAAAAATAGTACCCTGACTACTATTTCTGTGTAACCAAGAGCGAGCACCTTACTGATCATAAAGACACATTCAAGATAATATGTAAGCACCCAAATATATATACTGATTTTTTTTAAGGATACATGTATGATCTAACATGATTCATTATGTTGTTGGGTTCTTGGATCTCTAAAATTTGATCGGTGGTCTCATGGGAACGGATAATGGTTTATTCTACCACACAGATGAACTGCTCACCTCTCACCCAGTCTTACTCGACCACACATCGCCGTCCCGTGAAGCTTGACATGATATCGTTGCCAAGGCTGCTCCAGAGCTTGCAGCAGCAGAAACACCAAAATAGGCCATCGCAAAGTGGGGTCGTCTAGCTAGTGACATCACCCACCTTGTCGCCAGCACCAGCTCTGATGTTAACGCCGAAGCATCGACGTACGCTTGATTTTACTCCTTGTCCTTTGCTGTGACATGTGTCATTATATGCTCGATCTTAACGGCTACTTCGTCGGTTATTCCGCCATGCAGCTAGCCAACGACCTTGCTGAGAACAACCGTGGGGAACACGTCTTCATGGCTTGCGTGGATCTTTCCATTTGTGGCTTCTAAGGCCCAGGCGAAGCGGACTACTTAGACACCCTCATTACTCATGCGTTGTTCGGGGCTGGCATGGTTATCGTCAACGCCGATCACATACAACCCATCGAGAATCCTCTGTTTGAGATGGTGTTCATCTTTTAGATCCTCATGTCGAGCACCTAGCATGTGCTCACCCTAAACTTGGGGAGCCATGGAACTAATGGCAAAGTTTACACCAAACCGCCCACACTAGTGGCAGACACCATGGAACCTTTTCTTTTGGAAGCATTTGGTCTACTTGAGATGTACTTCCAATGGAATGGCCTCTTCTCGGCAGTGCAACCGGGCAGCCGTGGGATCTTGGGCCAACTTGACTAGACCCTCCAGTTGGATCCCATGAAGTTAGCGGCGAGCCGAACTATTGTACAAAAGTTGGGGAACGTCTTTAGTACCACCCTGATCTTCGTTCTTGACAAGTACGGTGAATGGAGGAGGGAGGAGGAATGGAGGAGGAAGGAGTGTGAGCCGAGTGGGAGGCATGGTGGGATTTGGACCTGGTTTCACTATCGATACCATGGTGCTCCATGCAACCGAAGCAATCAGGTAAAATTAGCTCTTCATTAAGCAATATGTACGCAGCAGTGGAGAATAAGATGAAAGGCAATGTGCCCAATTATTTTAACTGTTCTCACATAGAAGTAATTTTGATTTGATCTTTAAGTTTGCTTGTAATGGAAGTATCATAGGCAATATCATGCATGCCAACATGACAATTTTGATGAGGTGACATAGAATTAAACACAGAAAACGATGGTTGAGTATCATAAAATGATACCATATCATTTTAAATGATGTTTTACTATGTGTCATGCATGGTAATAAATGAAGTCCAATATGATACCAACATATGATGCTATGCACTACGAATGTAGTATTAATTATAGACTAATATCATATGCATGATAATAATATATGATACTCCCTAGTACAACCAGCCTAACCTATTTGGTTGCCAAATCAAATATTCAACTACCTCCAAAAATGTACCATGCTACATCGTCAGACAATCTAAAAGTATTGCTCACATGATTTATTTCTTCCACTGAAATATGCAAGATACCTCCTCCATCCGGTTTTTTAAAGCGGGCAAGGATTTTTGGTGTTCAATTTGACTGGCAAAATGTGTGTAGTTTCCTTACATTATTGTGAAAAGCTTACAATCCAGTTACCTAGTGTAATATTTGTTTACTAACATTATATATTCCGAGCAGTTTTAACATGCTCCTTCTTACCCCCGTGTTTTCACATGAGAGGTAAGAGTATATAATAAATCTGAGCCATTTCTCTCAATAATTAGTTCCATGATTAACTCTACCTTCTTACCTCACATGTAAGAAGAGGGGGTAAAAGGGAGCATGTTAAATTTTTTCCATATATTCCAAACAGGCCACTTAAAAATCTTGAAGGTGCTAATCTTTGATCAATAAATGATATTCTTTCCATCCATATCTTCATTCTTCATTTGCAACCCAACCTGAAGTAGTGTTGACATTGCTAGGCACAATAGTAATTCTTGTGGCATGAAAAGAGAAAAATATTCACCATGCATGATTATATGTGCAATGTTTGCCACGAATTGAGATCAATGGTAATGCTACGTATCAACCAGAAATGGCCACGACGCCTGGAAATGGGAGGACCACCGCGGCCAGACATGGGATGGCCACGGTGTCTGCACGAGTCGTCTACGGCTACCTTGCAGGGACCGGCCACAGATTCAGCTACGGAACAGCCATGGTGGTCATGCACATGACGTCTAGACGTCTTGCGCGGAGCGCTCACGCCGGACAGATCCAAACATGAATTGAACGCGTTTAGGCGCACGGGGGCCACGGCATATAGATTGAGTTGCGGGACGGCTAGTGCTTCTGAGCTAGGGATTGCTACTCGGAACATAAATAGCTAATTAGTAAGAATTGTGTCTAGTTCCAAAATAACTATGGTGTTTTGTGTATCAGAATCCATAGGAACAAACTAGTACAACTATTGAAGAGATTTAAAAAATCAGAAAAAGGGGAATCGTCAATATATCTTATACTCCGTATCTTATATTTACTAATTGGAGGCACCATATAATTATCAAGTCCTCCTAGAGGAGAAGTCGCCGCACGTGTCCATGAGACTTCATGCACCATGCCAACAACTGATTTCCATCGTATCGGTGTACTCTTATCTAGCTGTACCAAAACCCACATCAAGATGTGGAGCAGCCATTTATTTCCGTGGATTCCCCATCAGCAATATAGATTGACGATGTCCACAAATATTTGATTGATAATCTCCTGCTCTTCTCACTTTTTATGGATAGTAAGTCGGCAAGCTTCATTCACTGTCATCATCTAACAAATTCCAGTTTCAGCTTCCAACAGACTATGTATGCCTAAAATTTGAGCTTTGATTAGAACTTTTGTTGTAACCAATCAGGAATGACGATTGTAATTTTTATCATGTAAGTTTGTATGACTAAGTTAGAATTCTTATTTTTAGTCGAAAAAATGTTCAAATTCTTATTTAATGTCGATTATTCAAGAAGCAGAAGTCTGGTGTTTTTTAGATTCTTAGATAGAAAGAAAACATAGAAGTGTGAATGTTTATGTTCCTAATAAGTGATCTCCATGAAAATAAAAACACTAACTAATATGTACTTAAAATACAAGGAAACCTGCATGACGGTCGCCAAGCCGAGGCGTTGTCTGCAAAAGAAGATTACAGCGTGCGGAGCCGAGGCCATGGCGAGGTCGGGCTCGTTCAATTCAAACCGAGGACGATCGATTGCGGCGTCCAACGGGCTTTTCCGGCGAGCGGTGATGAATTCCGGCAAATTTAGAGCGGATTCCGGCAAACTCCGCGCCGATGTGTTTGCTCCGATGAGGTTTGGCCGGTATATGGGGACCCGGCCTTTCAGCCTTCAAAAATTAGGGTTTCGGGTGTGACTTTACCGTGGCGCTTAAAAAATTTACGGGTTGTACCATTGTTAGGTTTTTTTTTTTTGCACACTTCTTACGATCAAAACTATGAAATATAAAAATATTATGGATTTAACCACTTATACGGTTCCGCGAGAGATGCTCTATGCAAGAGGAGGAGAACTGGGCTAGCGGAGCATTGCTGGTGGAGGAATCGATTGTGTCCGGCACTGGGCTCTATGAGCAGACCGTCATTAGTAGCATGCACAAGGCTCGAAATACCATCAACTCCACTAAACAACACGGTCTAGAAACAACATCAGTAGTACGTCCACGTACGTACGTACGCCCCAGGACCCAACAAAGCCTGCTAGTACGTAGGAGTAGAAAGAAACCCCACGCATCCAAGGATCGGCGGGCGACCCAAGGCCGTACTTGGCCCGAGATACTACTAGCGCCAGCACGGAGCTGTGGAGTCCGTCGTGTCGATCGGGGGTCACGTGCCGCACCGCGCTCGGATTCTCTCCGTGTACCGCCGGTCGATCGTGCCACCGAGATTCACGTTGTACGGTCGGGCCTGTTTCAGTACATGCGACGCGAGACGGTGGGGTCCCGCACGCGAAGCATCCCGACACGCCGCTTTCTTTCTTTCTGGCTGGCAGGTGGGGCCGTATGCCGGGGACCCCGTCGGTGACGCCGGCTTCCGTGGGCCCGCGAGCGATTTGCTCTTCCCCCCTTTCGTGCCACTGTATCTGTACCGATCATGGTCATGGACGCCTCTTTCAGAAAAATGCAAGCCAAACTCATGGACGCACCTGGAGTAGTCGGGAGGTTCGTGCGAGGAAACAATGGCGAATATTGGACGTTAGAAGCCAGTACGTGGCTCAAAGAGCTTCTTTGGTCTACATGTACATGCAGGCTATATGGTGCCGCCAGATACAAGCAAAGTTAAATTTGATATTACTCTATGTGTTCCTTAGATTTGTAATGTTCATATTATTTCGGTACATGCAGCGAATCTGTGAATTCGTTGGTACTTTGACGCAAGGTGTAGCTACGCAAATGTGTCTTCATCTTTGTTGGAATCAGAATAAATAAATATTTTAAAATGATTATATGCTGAAATTCTATACCAGTATACCCATGCAAAGTAATAAAATGATTATGCAAAGTAATAAAAGTAAGCCTTCTATATTCCGTGAAAAAGATGCGATACACACACACAAAAATATATATTTAATATATGCATATATGTGTTGCCAAAGAAAATAGCTATAATCCGAGTTTACCTACAAAAATCCATATTTGGCCACTAAAAAAATCATGACATCAATCTCATGTAGTTTAACGAAGAAATCTTAGAATTACAACTATATCGTTTTTTAGTTGTACACCAATATTTGTTGATGTAACATATGTGGCTTGAATATCACATATTTTTGATAGAACATGTGGTGTATGGATCTCCTCATTATCACCAATAAAAACGAATATTTCCATGTACTCCAGTCAAAAAGTATGTATCTATATTTTCTGTAAATAGTAAAGAATAAATCAATAGCAAAAATTTCATAAGACCAAAAAGTTTATGGCGACACATATATCAGATAACAAAAACACATCGTAAACTCACTGAAGTAAGCATTTCGAGCACTATAGCCCAAGAATGCGTATACAACCTTCCAAAATTTAATGTTTTATATGTTTATGTAAAATTGAGGTTTTTGCGCACATACAACGTGAATGTTTGAAAAGTGTATGTGTGCGAACAATAAAATTATATAAGTGAATTCTTAAACACTAATCAATCAAAAAAATTATCATAAGTATGCCATACATTTTGAATTAAAGTTATACTAGTGCGCCTGCACGGGTTTGATGACTAGTATATTTAATTGTAATCAATGTTGTTGGGACTAAAAAATAAATAAAAAATATTTCAATGGGCCTAGTATCAGACTACGAAATAACTTAATGGTGTCCCCATGATGTATTTAAAGTATTAAAACGTGTGTCAGTTAGACTAACAATATAATAATCAGAAGAAACATGAACATGAACATATAAATTTAGTTGTGCGAACACGCGGGTCACATTGCTATTTGCACAGATATTACAGCATACAAGCATATGTATGTACTTCCTCCATTCCTAAATATAAGTCTTTTTAGATGTTTCACTAGTGAATTACATACGGATGTATATAGACATACTTTAGAGTGTAATTTCATTCATTTTGCTTTGTATGTGGATCACAAGTAAAATATCTTAAAAGACTTATATTTAGAAACGGAGGGAGTAGCTTGGAGGAACATCAATGGTGACAAAACCATATGTCTCGAGTACATGCCAAGGTAGCCCGGTATATTATTTACTACATTATGACATAGTACCTGACACATCACAGTATATAGAGCTCTGGTATGTCGCAAGATTATCACGTATTCGGATGCAGGTTCCTCACGATGAGAGGTAGCCCGTACCTGGGCATCAGCGTGATGAAATTGCTTGGCTTGTGGACATATGTGGGGGAGAGGGAGAAGGAGAAACTCTTGAGAATGGTCGCTATCACGATCTGCACCTCGACCATGGCGAAGTTCTGTCCAACACAGACCCTTGGCCCGTACGAGAAGGCCAGCAGCGCGTGTGAATGCTTGACGGCCCTCGAAAAGCCATTTTTGAACCTCATCGGGTTAAACTCGTCGGCGTCGGGTCCCCAAATCTCTTTGTCCCGGTGCAACATCACCAACGGTATTGTTATCATTGTTCCTTTCGGCACCTTCACGTGTGCGAGGATGGTGTCCGAGGCGGTCTTCCTCTGCAGGAAAGCTATGGGGCCATAGAGCCTTAGTGTCTCCAAGAGTAACATGTTAAGCTGCAAATCAACATGGAGTTTATTGTTCTATGGATATGGATAAGCAGATGATCAAATAGATAAACAAGGGCACTATATATAGCTACATCAATAGATAAACATGGCTGCAGCTGAAGGTGCAGGCATGTAGCAGCGCCGAGACCCCGATAAACAATGTAAGTATGAGGTTTAATGTCGATTTGTAAGACCTGGTGAAATTGTAGTGTATATATAATAAAAGTTTTAAGTTAAGATTTGACCATCTTTATAGGAACAATAATTATTAACATCTACAATATCAAATCAGTAGAATTCGATTCGTCATGAAATATATTTGATTTGGTATATATTCAAATTTGCAAATGTTTAAATATTTTCTATAAGCACGGTCATCGTTAATGAAGTTATATTTTAGAAAGTTATTAAATGAACAGGACGTCTCCCTTCCTCCCTCCCAACCCTAGCCGCCTCCCCCTCCCCCTCCCCCTCCCTTCCTTGCCGCCGCCTGATGCAGCCGCCGGGCAAGCCCGGGGCGCCAAGGATGGTGGCGGCGGGGCCTAGGCTGCCCTGCCTCTGCATGCGGAGTCCCGGATCTGGAGCGGCGGCTCCATTGGCGAGGCACGGCAGGCTAGCAGCCGTGCGGGAGGTGGATCCGGCGTCTCGGCCGCGCGGGCGGCGGGATCCGGTGGTCGCTGGCGTCCGGCGACAGCACTTGCAGTGGCCGGTGCGCGCGATCTAGCGCCTCCCCTCCTTCCATGTTCGGCGTGCGGGCCAGCCTGGTCGGGCCGCGCTTTCTTGGATTGCCAGTTTTGTACAGGAGGTGCTGCTAGTGGTGGGGATCTAGTTCGGGCGAAATCCCTGGTCGGCCATGGTCGGCCGCGTCGACGGCGACGCCTGAGGGCGCCTTCCCCTCCTTGGAGGCGTCGGTATGGACTGATCCCCTCACTTCCCCTCCCCCTAGGTCTTCCGGGCGAAAGCCTTAACTTTGTTGGGCGGCGGCGGCGCTCACGGCGCCGTTTCCTTCTTGAAGGCGCCGCTTTGGAACCTTGGGGCTGGATGGCGCTTGTGGGTGCTGGGCGACGGCGGTGGCGCGACCCTATCCTAGCATGGATCTCCGTCCTACTTGGAGATGGACTCGCGTAGGTGGAGGTCGTCGTTTGGCGTCATGATGGTGTCGATGGCGGAGGCACCTGCCAAGGCTGGTACCTCAATCTGATCTGAAGATGGACCAGTGAAAGATGGCGGCGACGACACATGTGAGTGTGTCGGACCGGTTTGTACCCCGGACCCGGTATGTGGCTCGGTCAGGGTCTTCGGCTTTAGATGTTAGGCTTAGGTGAGAGGTCTGGGTATTTGGTCCAGCTTGCACCCCTTTATCATATGGATAGGAGTAGCGGCAGATGTTGCCAAGATGGTGGATTCATGCATATTGTTGTACTGCTTTGTAAGGTCCTTGAGAATAATCAATAAAATGACCGCATGCATCTCCCAGATGCAGAGGCCGGGGGTCATCCTCCTTTTAAAAAAAAAATGAACAGCATACCAGCTTCAGTTTGCCAGGGGAGTCAACCAAGGGGAGCTTGTGAGCAGGATATTCCCGAACGACTTCCTCCCTGACCATCTCCTGCCACCGTGGGTAGCTGGCGAGCAAGAACATCGCCCAGGTAATGAGGCTGGCGCTGGTTTCGTAACCAGCCGCGAAGAAAGTCCTGCACTCGCCGACCATCTCCTCAGTGCTCAGGGTCTCGGCGCTGCTACATGCCTGCACCTTCAGCTGCAGCATTTGCCCAAGCAGGTCGTCTTCGTAAACTTCGCCAGCTAGTCGCGCCTCTATGATCTGTGAGATCTTATGTTTCACAAGCTTGTCAAGATGCCATGTCCGACGGTTGCGACGTGTCGGTAGGTACCTAGAATCAATAAAAAAATTCGTTTCAAGATGTATTTCATTTGTTCAAT
Organism: Hordeum vulgare subsp. vulgare; assembly: GCF_904849725.1. Taxonomy (NCBI): domain Eukaryota; kingdom Viridiplantae; phylum Streptophyta; class Magnoliopsida; order Poales; family Poaceae; genus Hordeum; species Hordeum vulgare. The sequence continues at coordinate 4,523,804 of NC_058519.1, read as the reverse complement.
TTATTTCAAGCTTAGCTAATCCTTAGCTACGTACCTGAATCCAGGTATCGGAGGATCCGCAAAACCATAAGTTGCAAGCTTCAGCTGCTCCTTTCCGGCGATGAACACCTCCCAGGCCTCCTTGTAACTCTTGCCCAACATCACTCGCGCAATGACACTCATGGCTATCTCGTCGGAGTCGTGCATCATGTCTATCTCGGCTTGCTTTTTGTTGCTCTCTTGCATCAGGGCGCGCCACCGTTCCATTGTCTGTTGTGTGCACTCCAGCGTTATTGTCGACATGGACTGTGATCACAAACATTCAATCGTGATGCTCTCTTGAGATTTGTGACTTGTGAGCAAGCCAATGTCGCTCCAGTATGTTCAAAAATAAAATGAAATCAGAATTGGTAACAAAGGAACCTTGATCTTCTCTTGGTTGAAAGCCGGGTGGATGAATTTGCGCCGCCGCTTCCAGTCATCTCCATTTGCAAATACGACCCCGTTCCCCAGAACTGCTTCCAAGCTAGGATTCGAGTAGTCTTTTTGGAACATCTCTGTCCTGTCGGTTAACACTTTCTTCACCAACTCCATGTCAGTTGAACACAGTGCTGGTGTCGGCCCCAGCCAGTATAGGAAAGTTTTTCCTGGTTATACATACATGGATTATAAATATGTGCATATAACACAGACACACTTGTAGACCATATATATATATATATAGTGATTGAGTAGGTAGGTAGAGATTAAAGATAATATAATATTCAAGTAATTACCATAAATGGAAGCCCATTTCCGGAAGAAGGGTTGCACAGTAGTGATGCAGTCGTGGGAGTTGGTGTCAAGATCCTTGGCTCTTGCAGCGACGATCATCTTCTGGCACTCTGGCAGGGACCCGACCAGGAATTTGTAAGGTGGACCTCTGATTCCCTGCTGTTGGAACCACCTGGCCACGGCGTACGGCCTCCAAAGCAGATACCACAGCGCTCTCGTGGTTACCAGCAGCATGAGGAGAGCGGTCATGGCTTGCACTACATTAGGCTCCATGAATGTTATTTCTTATCTGTTTTGTTGTTTGTTCTGTCTTCTGTGTGCTTAACTTACGATGTGTCTGGGTGTGTATATATGACCAGCTTCTCTTGGTGTTTATGATGTGTCTACCTGCGCAACTGCCTTTGATAGACCAGTAGTACCTGAGGGAAATTAATTGAACACACGAGAATGGAGCTGCTTTGAGTCACTTGGTGCTAAGCACACTGCCCACGGAATCCACACTTGACTGGAGAGCCTGCGCCGGCAACTTCTGGAATCACCGTGTCGATCACCAGAAAATTAGAAGTGTAGACTAGTGCAAGAAAGAAGTCCGGAGATCGGAAGAACCGTGGGTTGAATGGCATGCACCGAGTATCGAACATATATCGTGGTGGTTATTTTTTGTTTAGGACACAACCACTTTATTAGCCTTGAATAGTAGTTGCATCATCTAGAAGAAGAGGAATGTAGTGTAGACTATCGAGCTGCTGAGCTGCCGGCGGAGTACAATACTGGGAGTGCCGATTGCTTTTGTAGCTAGCGACCTGTCAAATAAGCAACTGCAATTCCCGCAATAAAATATGAACAAGCAGCTGCAAGATTGTGACTTTGTGATATCAACTGCTGATCACTACCGAGAATTGAAAAGATATTATGGCGATTAATTTCCATGTGTAGTATCATCTGCCGTCCTTCTGAGGGTTGCGCCAGTAATTTCTGTCTGGATCATTATTTATACAAAGCCAATTCCAACATATATCGGGTGAGTACTCTGGTACATTCAAACAATGAGAATCAATGGGTTCCCCGTCCCCTTCCCGCGTCGCTCCCGCAAGCGACTGGGGGAGGGGGGGGGGGACCCTCGCCACCGGTTTAATATTTCATGTATATATAATTTAATTCACTATTGAATAAATCTAATTAAGAAACAAGTCAAAAGTGAAAGATAGTCAATTTCAATAGACGCCTTTACACCGTAATAATTTAGGATATGTGTGCTATGAATCCAAATCCATCTGTGTTGAGATAGTTGTGCAAATTAATGCATTGTCAAAAATATTATTCTAGCATTCTTAAATTAAGAACGAAAAACAAGGGTGAACTTAAATTACAAGCTAAAAAGAATATCGAAATTTGTGGATTATATCTTCTTTGTTTCCAGATAATGTTGCATCTAGCATGTCAACCACAAATCATGGTCAACTGATATGCTTAACCAAATATGCAAAGCTCCTATTTGCCAAACATGATGTATCCCACCCTTACCGTTTGTAACAAGTTGATTTATCGGTCTATTTTTGTTTGTGGGTGCAAACTATATTTGGTTTTGTTGTTCTATTGTATAGAAAAAAAATTCTCCTTTCAATAATGTTACTGTTCTCCACTATTTTATTTAATTTTCACCTGGCGGTCTTCATGTTGTTAATTGTATTTTCATATACACATTAGTGAGCAAAGTTGATGAGATCTCACCTATTATTCATTGCTTGCATGCACCATATCAAGACCATTTTCCTAAGATACCAAGTGAATCCATATAACCTCACCTCGCACAATCATTCATCTCAAGTTCATTGTTGTCACGGAAAAATAGTTTGGTCCCGGTGTCATTCCGTCACAATGATAACCAAATTCAAAAATCAATGATTTATAGGCTATACAAGAGTGAGTCACCAACAAATTCTCAAGGTCCCACACTGACATAGTTTCTAGCTCGTAAAACTACAATGTGGAGAGTAAGTCAAAAGAAATTGTTACCTCGACGATAGCATCCTTGTGGGCAAGGGTGGATCGTGCACATTAAATTACATGTGAAGAATATATGTAGTTTGTAATTTCTAAATGCTTACCTTGGAGTTGTGACAGTCGCAGCTTCAAAAAGCAACATTACATCTAATGATTTTTTTTTAGTCTTTGCTCTTACGTAACAACATTTGTCAATGATATATACCCCCCCCCCCCCCACGATTCACCATTTTGTATCTACAATCCTAAACTTTCATTTTGTATTTAAATACCAATAATCTTTTGATTGTAATATCTAATTATAATAACTAGCAAAATGGCCCGTGCGTTGCCGCGGAAAAAAAACATAATCTTCAATGATGGTGACCACATTATGTTCACATATCATCGCTTGATTTTGAAATTTTATGCACAAATGCAAGAAAATGTTTCTTCTTTTAAATTTATTCACAAGTTGAAGCAATCTTTACATTTTCAAAAAATATATATCATGGTTGTCAAAAATCTTGGTAACTCAAAGATTTATTCTGAATTTCAATAAAAAAATTAGAAAAAATAAAATAATAATTCGATCCATCCAACAGTTAATTCTTCAAAATTCACACAGTTATATTGTCACAAAGACTTAGAAGCATTAATGTTTAACTACATACATTAGATCTTTCGTGAAATTTTTTACAAATATGGGAACAATTTTAAAATCGAGAACATTTTTTACAATTTACAAACATTTACTAAAAATCGTGAATATTTTTTATATTTCGAACGGGTTTAAATATTTTCTTTTGAATTGGCGACCAATTCAAGAAAAGGCGAACATAATTTTTTGATGTTGGAGGATTTTATTTTAAATTCACAAACATTTTTTGAAATGCATGAAATTTTCTAAATAAACAAACATTCTTATGAATCAGTAATATATATATTAAATTCGTGGACATTGTTATAAATCAGTAATATATTTATTAAATTCATGGACATTATGTTTTCATCAGCATTTTATTTCAAAATTCCTATTTTTTAATATGCAAAATTTTATGTAATTCTAAATTATTTAAATTAGAAATAAACAAAAATGGAATGGAAAAATTTAAATAAAAAAAAGAAACTATCAAAACAGGCATTAGCTATTTTTAAAATTTTAGGACATTTCTTAAATGCATTAACATATTTTCAATTAGAAAGAATTTTGTTAAATGCCTTTAATAATTTTGAATACATGGAATTGTATTTGAAATCATGGACTTTTCTTATTGTACAAATAGTTTTCTAAAATTGCAACATTTTATTGTATATGCGAGCATTTTATACAAAACTCCGGGCAGTTTTTGAAGTCACAAACATTTTATTTTTTAAATATGTTGATTTATAATTTACAGTTTATTAAAATTTTAAAGATTATTTGAAGTTCTAAATTATTTAAAATAAGAAAATAAAACGGAACTGAAAATAAATAAATAAACGAAACTAAAAGCAGGCACCTGTGCATGGGCCGGCCCATACGGTGTGCTGGATATTTTCCTAGCGTGCAGAGCGTAATATAGGAGGTTTTTACATGGACCGGCCCAGTCCAAGATTTTTTGCTTTGTGAAACGTTTTCTATTACTTACCGGTGGCATTGTGGGTAATTTATGCAAACTTTAGGGGTAATTTTCATGACGGACGATCAGAAACCCTATTTGCTTTATTATTAGGGAGAGATAAAAGTTTTAAGTTTCTTAAGTGTAAAATAACTAGAGTGCCTAGCCGGTGCATGTGCACCGGTCGACGACTAGTTTATGTTAATGATTTGTAAGACCGTCATTTACCTGTCTTGTGTGGTTGAGCAACAAGACGATTATTAAATGGAGGCACGACACTTGAGAGAAGAGGCACCATGCACAAAGTGCTTCTTGCTTGTAGATCTAGAGGCAGCCCTCTGCTAGTGCTCCTGCACCACGTTCGGCCCCTCCTCCAAAGTAAAGCTCAGCTCTCCTCCATAGCGGCGGGTACATAACTACTAGAGGAAGAGTAGTCACTCCCTCTATCGGACATCCTTCCTTCTTTTGCGACTCACCTCGTGCTTCAAGGACCTGAGATGAGAAATACATAACCAATAGCACACAAATTAGTATTAACATCACAATAACATACAAAAATTGTCATAAAAAAGTTGTAGTGGAAATTAACTAAACAATAACATGGAAAAAAGTGCATGCAAATCTTGGCTTACCCTTCCCACACCCTCCCATATCCGCCTCAGAGTATAAGTTGTAGCGCTCACATAGAGCATTGCCCGAAACCTCCCATGGTCATAATTTAACGAAATGTAGGTTAGTTGTATGACATGTCTGCACTACAACAATGATCACATTTTGATAGCATATTGTTGGTCCATTCATATTAAGAAAGAAGACGACGGGAGGAGACCGAAATAGAGCCACGAATGTAGATTGTCAGTGAACGAGTGCACAAAATGTGCAAATTCAGGCATTGTACATGATTGTTGTTAAGTTTTATGATGTTCAAGGCAGGCCTATGCCAGAGGTACCAGCCATCCAACGCATGATCCTGCTTTCAGGTTTGTGTCTTCTCTTCTAACTATCTCAATCACCATTTTCATCCTTAGCATTCATCTCACTATCTCATGCTTATAGCTGAATCCATCGGTTGGGTCAAACAACGAGCATGTAGTTGGATCTGGACATGGGCAAGGAAGCTCAATGACGCATCTTGAGGGTCCTACTCTGAACTCCGAAACCATGTATACTCCGGCTTATGTTGACGAACTTTCTGATTGTGTACTTTTTCTAGTTGGATGTGTGGTTATGTGCTTGAGAACTTGTCTATGTTTGTGTGTGTTTGTGTGTATAGATGCGTGCTTGTGAATTTGTCATATATATATATATTCAGAAATCATCGCTTGGATATAATGTTTCAGTGTTTGTCATATGTGGGATGTGATATATGTGGAATATAATTACTCTATATGTTTTATTTGCAGGCCTAATTGTGAAAAAAATTTAAAAGTTGACAAAAGATTTGCCAAATGTCACATTGAACACAGGTATGTGTGCTAAGTGTCACACTATGCTCCGGTGCCATGTGGCACAATCCAATATCTCCTGGTGGGATTTGTCGAGCGCCTTACCAAGGCCCTCGGCAAAATCGTGCACGTGGTGCGATCTGGTAGTGTTCCAGCCATATTGTCTGCCAAGTGTTGCGGCAAAGTTTCAACACTTGGCAAAGATGATTTGGTAACACTTGGCAAAGACGATTTGGGCATTGCCGAGTTTCAACACTTGGCAAAGATTTTCGGGCTTAGCCGAGTGTTATTATTCAGCTAACCGGACGGACACATGGCACTTCCCTGTTCAATTGCCATCACCAGGATCTCACCGGAAGACACTTGGCAAAGATATATGATGACTGGCGACACACGACAAACAACGGATAGGACACATGGTGCCCTGTTGTGGGCAAACCATCATTGAGTGCCATCACGTAGGCACTCGACGAACATTTTTGCCACGTGACAAGCGTTGTCTGTGTCTACAACCCATCAAGCGACTTCACGTTGCGGAGGACCTTGTTTAAACACATAGCAAAGTCTTTTCCCTGTGCCTAACGGACGAAACTCGACATAAGGCCTATAGTCAAGCGCTCGCTAAAGGCTCGGTAAGCGCTCGGTAAACCCTTCGAGCGCTCTTGTCAAGCTTAAACTCAGACGGAGGCACGTTGCGGCAAGGTAAAGCGAGACACGTCCTTTGTGCAATGGTCCAACAACTGATGGCCTCATGTTTCATTGCTGCAGAACAAGCCTATAGAACATATTCGGTGTTGGCCTCATGTTTCGTTGGACAACATACTCTACCTTATTTAAATACCAGATATGCATAATATGACAAGAACTATTCACACAGCGACGTATCTTAGCAACCGTAATTTTATAGCAAGTTAGGATATAAGTTTATTTTCCCTCAAAAAGAGAAAAATATATATATATGTTGTTGTTTTTTAGATAAAGATACGGGTTTATTTTTCAAAGGAAGAAAAAAGGAGACACATGCAACTCCGTTTCAACTTCTACAGATTTGGGCCGGATGTGCATTGGTAGCGTCGGCCCATTCCCATTTCTAGCGGAGCAGAAGGTTTTATCGGGACCTTCTATGTGGCGCCTTCAGCGCTCCTCCTCATGGACCAGCCCATGTAAAATGCGTTGGTCATTAAAAAATCGCAAAAAAGTTCACAGAATTTTAAAAAGTTCAGATTTACGAAAAAACCTCAATGATTATGAAAAAAAAGTTTACCAAACTTTGAAATATGTTCATGGATTTTTAAAAAGTTCACAAAATTCAAAAAAGAATCATCGATTTTGAAAAAAAGTTTATCAATTTTTAAAAACAGTTCATTGATTTTGAAAAAAGTTTACGAATTTTAAATTATGTTTATCGATTTTCAAAAATATTCACCGATTTCAACAAAAAGTTCATTGATTTTCAAAACAATTCACCGATTTCAAAAAATAAATCATCGGTTTGGAAAAGAGTTCACAGACTAAAACACACACGGGATCTCTAGATGGGCTGGCCAATTGCGGAGCGTTCCAGGCACCGGTTAGCAAAATTTGTCAGTAACCTTGCTCGGCTGTTCTGGGACAGCGACGCCATGGTGGTTTGCCGGTTCTATCGGATTAAAGACGATGGGAAAAGAAAAAGAAACTTCATGCTCGTCTGTTCCCCTCGAAAAAGAGACAAGAAAAACAAGAAGAGAGGGCGGCGAGGGAGAGGGAGAGAGAGGCGGCTGGGGAGATGTCGATCATGTGGGAGAACAGTCGGGTGCTCTTGTGGAGTGGATAGGAAGGACTCACGATTGTCCACCCACCGGAATCTGCATCGAAGGTTATCTCCTTGGGACGCAATAGGAGAAGGACATTAAGGGTCACACATCGATATAATGGTGAATTTATTGCCACCTGGGATAGTACAAGTTCAACCTGCAGTCAAATAATCAATAAATGGGGGCAGTTATTACATCGCCGCATCAATGTTCTGTCATACTTCCTCCTTTTCGATTCATAAGGCTTAAATCTAAAATCTCATCACTCAAGGTGAATTGTGAATGGATGACACTAGTTTTAACTAGCCAATGAAATATTTCTCACATATTTAATTTTTAAGGCAATAAATATAGCATCCTTCTTCTTATTGGACTTGCATGGTGGACGTAGAAAACGATACATGCATAGCCATTCATTTTTTTGTTTAAACTCTATGAATTAAATATGGCATGAGACTCAAAGTAGTTTAACTCAATTAGACTTAAAATGAGCATAATATAATGAAAATCTAAAAATTTTAAGATAAGTCTTATAAACCGAAAAAGAGCGAGTATTTTCGAAGAAGCGCTTTCCATTCCAATGTTCATCTTCTCGGTGCGGACTGGAAGAGCTCATATTTGAGTAGCGTCACCAGCACCGTGCCCCCTTGCCCGGTGTTCGTACACCATGGCGTCGCTGTCCCAGTGATCGATCCGTGCTGGGAGGTGCGGTTCACGTACGTACTGATGCGGTGAGCTTCACGGGCGCCTCCTTGTTGATCAAACAAAATCTGACCACTGGGTAGCTGGAATTCTCATACAGTATAGGAGATTTGTCCATGTATATCAAATAATATGTTCACGCTCTACCTGCTAGCAAATTGTTTCTGGAATATCACAAAATAAAAGTGTGAAAATACTTTGTGGTGTACGCAAAATTATTTTTTGAACCTAGTCTCTCAATATTAATGTACTACTTTAAAATAAATATTTTTTTTGAAAAGGAGGCTTAGCCCCGGCTTCTCCATCGAGTGATGCATACAGCCATATATAAAAAAAGCCAAAATCCGGCGTAGTACAAGTCAAAATAGAGACATATGGCTAAAAAACAAAAAGATACGAGGCGCCACACTCGCCCAAACCAGGGATGACTGAAAGATCTAGATGACTAAACACCTATTCTATTAATATGACGTCATCCAAATCGATTGAAGATACCTTGTGCTACCATCTCCCATCGGACACACCCAGTATCCAAAAGCTCCCTGGCTGCCACAGGAGTGAGTAATGACCACGTGCGGATCAGTGCGGTAGCCCTGAAGATAACCTGCAGAAAGTAAATATCGCGTAATCTGTTAAAAACTAAGTCGTTTCTGCTGTTCCAAAGGACCCACAACAGAGCACAAGTTCCAACACGAATTAGTTTAGCAGATTGAACATCCATTCCCTTTAACCACGTTCCAAATAATGAGTTAATACTATTGGAAGGAGTGATATTGAAAGCAATGTGAAGCGAGCGCCAAACCGATTTTGCCATGGGACAATGTAGAAAGAGGTGCTGTATAGTTTCTTCCCTCGGACAAAAGCTGCATCTCAGCGTCCCATTTCAATTTCGCTTGGCAAGATTATCCTTTGTAAGAATAATTTCTTTATGAACAAACCACATAAAGATCTTAATTCTAAGAGGGGCTTTGATCTTCCAGATATGTACCGATTTAGGAATAGGTGACGAATCTATGAGATCAACATACATAGATTTGACCGTGAAATCTCCATTGGAGGTTAGCTTCCAAAGAACACGATCGGGTCTGTCCGATAGGTTAACATCCATTAACCTTCGAACAAGATGCAACCAGTTAGTCCATGTATTACCCGCCAAGGACCGACGAAATAGAATATTTAGAAGTACCTCACGCAATATTGCAGCAACAGACGCTTGTCGACGTTGAGCAATATGGTATAACCGCGGGTATTGAATGGCTAGAGGACTATTCCCTAGCCATGAATCTTCCCAAAATCTAGTCAATTCACCGTTGCCTAGAATAAACCTAGTTCTGTTGAAGAAAGAAGTTTTTACCCGCATCAACCCCTTCCAGAAGGGTGAATCAATAGGCCTAGCTGTGACCTGCGATAATGTTTTAGACTGTAAGTACTTATTCGTCAAAATCTGTACCCACATCCCTTCGGTTTCCCTAGATAATCTAAACAACCACTTGCTGAGTAGACATCTATTTTAGGTTTCTAAATTCAATTCCTAAACCTCCTTGATCTTTAGGCCGACAAATAATATCCCATTTAGTAAGCCTATATTTAGTCCAACCCTCATCACTCTGCCAGAAGAAACGGGACCGATAGAAATCTAATCTTTTCCTTACCCCTACAGGTACTTCAAAGAAAGATAGAAGGAACATAGGCATACTTGTTAACACTGAATTAACAAGAACCAGCCCTTCCTCCATAAGATAATAACTTGCCCTTCCAGCAACTTAATTTCTTTTCGAATCGGTCCTCAATACATTTCCAATCCTTATTTGATAGTTTCCGATGATGAATGGGAATACCTAAATACGTAAATGGCAAATTCCCCATTGCACATCCAAACAGTTGAATGTAAGTGTCTTGTTGATTTTTGGCTTCTCCAAAACAAAACAACCCACTCTTATTAAAATTAATTTTCAGCCCAGATAGCTACTCAAATAAGCAGAGGATGAGTTTCAAATTTCTAGCCTTGCTTAAATCATGCTCCATAAAGAGAATAGTATCATCGGCATATTGTAGAATAGAGACCCCACCATCTACCAGATGTGGAATAAGTCCCCCTACAAGATCCTTCTCGTTGGCCCTCTTAATCATAAGCGCCAACATATCAGCAACAATGTTAAACAAGATAGGTGACATCGGATCCCCTTGCCTGAGACCCTTGAGTGTCTGGAAGAAGTGGCCAATGTCATCATTGACCTTAACCCCGACACTTCCTTTCTTAGTAAAGCAGTCAACATGCTTTCGCCAAAGCTCGTCGAACCCCGTCATACGCAATGTTTGTTGCAAGAAGGACCATTTAACTTTATCATATGCCTTCTCGAAATCCACTTTGAAGATAACCCCATCTAATTTCTTCGAGTGGATTTCATGTAAAGTCTCATGCAAGACAACTACTCCCTCCAGAATATTTCGGCCCGACATGAATGCAGTTTGCGAATCCTGCATGACAGAGTGTGCCATCCTCGTTAGCCTGTCTGTTCCCACCTTTGTGAAAATTTTAAAGCTAACGTTCAGCAAACAGATTGGACGAAACTGCTCAATACGAGTCGCCCCTTCTTTTTTTGGTAACAACGTTATGGCACCAAAATTCAAATGAAAGAGTTGTAAGCGACCAGCAAACAGATCATCAAACATTGCCATAAGATCTTCCTTAATAATATGCCAGCACTTTTTGTAAAATTCCGCTGGGAACCCATCTGGCCCAGGGGCTTTACCGCTCTTCATGGCCCCAATCGCCTCAAGCACCTCTTTCTCAGTGAACGGCGCGGATAGCAACTCGTTGTCAGCCTGTCCAACTTGAGGAATATCCACCACCTGCTGCTCATCCATTGATACAAAACTATGATCGGGAGCACCGAACAAACGTTTATAATAATTGGAGATGTACAATTTTAGGTTCTCATGACCTACAATTTTTCCCTCGTCCTGCTCAAGCTGCAAGATCCTTTTTTTCTATGTTTGCCATTTGCAATCAAGTGAAAAAATTTGGTATTATTATCTCCTTGAACAATAGCCCGTACTTTTGCTCTAGTTGCCCATCTCAATTCCTCCTCTCTAAGGAGCACACGAAGCCTCTGCTCAGCCTCGTTCTTGAGCTCTCTCTCATTCACATCAAACAAGATGGTCTCCGCTTTTCGATCAAGCTCGTCAATAAGTGTGATGATCCTGTCCTGCTCATCCTTATAGGATCCAGCTACATTCTTAGACCAACCACGAAGGTATTGTCGAAGATGATGGATCTTATTTTGCCAACGATCCACACTGGACTTCCCTCCCAAGTTGTTTTTCCATTCCTTGCCAACCATATCCATGAAACCCTCCCTTGAGAACCAACTAGACTCAAAGGAGAACCCATCTTTATTACCTAAATGCTTTGCACTTCCAGAGTCTAGTAAAAGTGGCGTGTGATCTGAAATTGCTCTTTGAAGTGCACACACCGTCACTAAAGGAAACTTTTGTTCCCATTCAGTACTTGTGAGAACTCTATCTAACTTTTCAAAAGTTTGATTTGGTAAGGAATTCGCCCATGTGAACTTCCTACCCGAGAGTTCTATCTCCCGAAGGTCTAGGCTCTCAATAATAGTATTGAACATAAATGGCCATCTAGCATCAAAATTGTCATTATTCTTCTCATCAGCCCTCCTGATAATATTAAAATCACCCCTATTAAGAGTGGTAATCTCTCGTCGCAAATCCGTACTAGATCAGCGAGAAATTCAGATTTTAATTCCGGTTGAGCAGCCCCATATACAGCTACCAGAGCCCATTGGAAACCATCCCCTTTTGATGTAATCCTGAACTTAACCGCATAGTCTCCTAACACCACTTCTCTAACAAGGAGAGTGTCACACCGGACTCCAAGTAACATCCCCCCGGATCTTCCTCTTGGAGGGAGACAGTGCCAATCAAAATCGATACCCGCTGATAGAGCACTTAGGAACTGAGAAGTGAAATTGTCTCTTCCCGTCTCCATAATTGCAATAAAATCCAGCTGATTCTCTATGGTTGCTTCAGCCAGAAATCGAGTCTTAGCCAAGTCACGTAGACCTCTGCTATTCCAGAAGATGCCCCTCATCGTTCATCATGAAATTTTTTAACAGTTCTAAACCGAGCACTCCTTCGGATCGCCGAAACCGGATACACTTTCCGTTTCCAGGACCGTTTAGGTTTATCGCCAAGTCCCTGGTCCATACAACCAGGTACATCTGATTTGGCATGATCAAAAATTTCAGTGCTAGTACTCGTATCTAGACAAACATCCTCTCCTATGTCCGACTCCTCCACGGGCATCAAGTTATCACATAATGAATTAAGACCCCCCAAATCATTAATCTCAGAATCTTTCATGGGTTTTACCGCAGCCAAATTCCGAATAATATCTAGGGCCCTATCTACCTCTAGATCTAGTAGGTCATTAATGGATTTGGAAACTTGAGCATGCGAATTACCTAAAGAAACTCCAACTGAAGCAGCATTCTCAATAATTTGTTGTGGAGAAAAATGAAGAATGGAATTCTCTTTATTAAACGACACACCTGTCGAAAGTTCCGCATCCTTCATCTTTGCAGCACGCATGGCCCGCCCCAACTGCATATCATCCACATCTGGCTGGTCCTGAATCCGCTGGCTGGATCTCCTCCCTGATGTCAGCGGATCTGGTATACCACCAAATGCTATGACCTCCTCAACCGAACGTGCATTTACTCCCTGGATGACACCCTCTTGATCGGTATCCCCTACTGGAGAAAAGACCTCAACGTCCGCCACCGCATCAGTCGGCAAGCAATGCGGTGCTCCCTCACTTGGCCTATCCTGCGGCTGCAAAACAGACTCTCCCTTAACCTTAGCTAGGTATTGGTCCAAAGAGACCGCCGGCAACCCAACCACCGGCGAAGACGGCTGCACCGCCGCACAAGAAGTTTGCTTCCCTGGAATAGACAAATGAATTTTTCCTGCCCGCTCGGCCTCCTTCGCCCCAGTAGCCAACCTGGCTGGGGCCGAAGCCGGCTCCACCGAGCCAAAACGCAACTGTGTCACCGGTGCCGCGATATCAGCCCCCCTCCAGTGGATAACTTAGGAGTCTTTGGCAAAGCAGAATGATTAGACGGCATGCCCTTCTTTTCAGATTCTTTAGCACGGGACTCATCGTCCCCATCAAATATATCTTCATCTTGATCTTTGACCTCCTCATCAAACATAGGTGGACTCTCAATCTCTATGCGAAGGGTATACCTCGTACCTGCATAGACTCAGACAACCTCATCCGGTACGAGCCCAATATCCAACAGACTGACCAGCATCCGTGCAACTCCTTTGGCTCGAGAAAACACCATGTCAACCTTCTGAGTCTTTCCTATCAAAGATCCAAGGCTCCAAGCAACATGAAAATCGTTAACAGCCTTAGACGGGGCTCCCGAAAATCTCACCCAAATCTGATGAAGAGGAACCCCCTGAGGCTCGTCACTCCTCCAAGAATCAAACTCTAAGATGCAGGACGTGCTAGGCACTCTACACATACCAAATTTCAGCAACCGTGCTAAATCTTCCTTGGAGGGGAAAACCACCTTGAACACATTATCAGCAACCGCAATAGGATCCCAACGAAAAGATGCAGAAACCAGATCTCTCAATTGCTGCACCACTTGGTCCACAGTCATGGTTCTGCTGGCGACAGTAACCATACCAGTCAAGGCCACATCCAGTGCATGTACCACAGTCGTCACAGACGGGGACTCAAAAAACATGAGCTCCTGACAACACGCCCCATAAATAGCTACCGTAGGCATTTGTCCAACTGTGAGAGGACACTGAAGTGAACCGTGAACGGGTTTGAGACAAAACTCACATAATTCCGCCGTACACTCAGACACGAAGTGACCATTCTCACCACATCGGTAACAAGTCATCTTTTCCTTTTTGCACGCCCACTTAGATGGTCTGTCACTCCCATCCAAGTTGACATTGGCATTGCCCTTGACCACCTCCTGATCAGCCACCTCCTTAGCAGCACCATTAGTCGGCAGCTGCTCAAGAGGAGGAACCATGGACTACCCTTGAGTCTGCCCAGCACTCTCCTGAGGCACAAGGTCCTCCGTTGGTGGCAGTGGAGGTCTCGGCTTCCTGCCACCGCCACGAGCGCCCCAAAACTGCCTATACCCTCCTCTCTTGGGATGCGCTCGACCTGCAACACCTGGCATAAACTTCCCAGGAGGTCCCTGCCACGCATAACCCCGACCGCCACCGGCTGAAGATGAACCACGATGCTGCCCTTGACCGTATGCGTTGACACCATCGTCTCCCCAACGACCTCGCAGCTGCATGCGATTAGCATCCTCTCTTACGGACCCAGCAGCCGGTTGCGGATTAACCAGCGACCTCGTCACCTGAACCGGAGGACGATTCCCCTAGCCAGACGCCTTCCCCCGGCTGCATAGCCTGCTGCGTCTTGGAGTTGGCCTGCGGTAGGCCCGCGATCTGCTTAGCTGCAGGCGCCTTGGCCGGTGGTACCCCATCCAGCGGACCGCCCTGCCCCGACATGCTCCTTGTCGCGAGACTAGGGATACGTGCTGCTCGTCCAGAACCCAGCTGCGGAAAGCCCCTGCGCTCGATAACCCTAGCTGTCGGTGCCAAGGGTTCGACCTGTTGTATACCCGGACAACTCATATCAAGCAGAGCCGGATTAGGATTGTCTAACTGGGCCAAATACCCAGCGCAATCCGATTCCAGCTGAGACCGCACCACCGGCCCATTAGCATCGATAGCTGATTTCAAAAAAATGTCCCTGGAATCCCGGGCGGATGGCACAAATACCGCCGAGCCAGACGGACGAACAGTCGACCCTGAAGAACGAACAACGGAACGATTCTTCTTGGCCACCGAATTCTTCGTCACCCAACAATCAGGTTTGAAAAAATCCGATAACGAAAGTGGAGGCAAATTAACCTTTGGGATCGGCCCAACCCAAGGCTTCCTTGGTGTCACCTGCCTCTTCTTCCTCTCAAGAACATCTTCTTCCTCTCAAGAACAGGATCTCGCCTAAGCTTGCGATCCTGTGCATAATCTAAAGAAGGAACCGAGCTGGCCGGAGAAGACAAGTCCGGTGTCATCACCGGCACCTTCTCAGAACGATAGTCATGTACATACCTGACATGCTCCTGCGGCGACACCTGTTCATCCTCGTCTTCACCCGTCAACGCGTTCGCCCAAAACCTTCCTCCGCCCAAAGCTGGTTTCAACGCCGGCGAGGAAGGTCGATCCTCGTCCGATGAAACCTCGAAAACCTGATGATCATCCTTGGTTGTATGTTCCTGCGGAACAAAAGATACACAGCGCGCAGAGTATCCGTCGACCAGCAATCGAGTTCTAGCCGAGATCTGATCCCCTTCCTCGAGATATCTACCAGCGAGAATCTCATTGTCCTCGTCCCGGAGGGTTAACCATCCTGAACTTGGATGAAAAACAATCAAACCATCGAGCTGAATGGAAACACTAACCTCAGAATACTCCACTTTCCAAAAGGCCCGCAGCGGGATCTGGTCAGACGGCGAGAGTTGCGCCTGCTCTATCACCGCCGTCGGCCGAACGGGAGAGATGGCCCCCCCGAGACGCCGTAGATGGAAAGGCGGCCCCAGGGTCGACCGGGTCTCCCGGATCGCCTATGTCCATCCCGCTGATACTCTCCTGCCCGTCGGTGGCGAGGTACTGCTCGGCCTCCCGGATCTCGAGGTCGATGGCGGCGGGGAGGCCCCCGGCGCCGCCCGCCTTCTTGTTCGTCTTTGTATTGCCATTAGTTATGATCAACAAGTTTCCACCGGTGGCAACTTTCCACATCCTACCGTTCCATGTAACATCGATCTAACTGCCCGATCGATGTGTTTCTGTACGGCTGACAGGATCTATTTAGTACTGCTTTTTTAGGGGGGAAATCAGTACTGCTTGCACGATATAAATTCATGGTTGTATTTGGTAGTAGTCCATAGTTATGGTCCATGCACTTATAAGGAACTGGACTGCACTTAACATACTTATCCCCAAGTCTGCCAACTGCCACTTAACTCACAGATACATAGTTATGGTCCGGGGTGGATGAAGTGATGCCGGAATGTGAGTCACTAGAGCTCGATATTCCTGGAGGTGAAGGTCAGCAGACACTGTAAAAAGTCTTACGTGGTCTCTGCTTATGTAGAAAAGACTGGATCGTCTTTCCAAGGCCACTGACTCCTTCTCCAAATCCGCCGCGTGAGCCGACTCCACCCCGCCAGCCTGACACGGAGCGCAGCATTAGTCCACCACCGTGTCAGCCGACTCCATCCCACCCCGGCATGGAGCCCGCTTGTCCGCCACCACGTCGCTGTCCCAGTCATCCGTGCTGGCAGGTGCGGTTCACGTACTGATCCGGTGAGCTTCACGGGCGCCTCCTTGTTGATCAAACAAACTCTAACCACTGGGTAGCTGGAATTCTCATACAGTATAGGAGATTTGCCCATGTATATCAAATAATATGTTCACGCTACCTGCTAGCAAATTGTTTATGGAATATCACAAAATAAAAGTGTGAAAATACCTTGTGGTGTACGCAAAATTATATTTCAAACATAGTATTAATGTATTTTAAAATAAAGTTTGTATTTACATTAAGAGCTTTGCTACAAGTACGGACGTTTTATAGGATTTTTACAGGCAAAGTTAAAGTGACTTATTTTAATTGATACTTAAATGAGGCCGGTCCCATCCTAAGAATCAGGGGGGAGATTAGTGAGGAGGAAAACCCATTAGTCCGTAACCTTCTGTAAAAAAAGTCCGTAGGTCTGGCATTTTCCTTACATTAATTATGATCAACAATTTTCCACCGGTGGCAACTTTCCACATCCTACCGTTCCACGTAACATCGATCTAACTGCCCGATCGATGTGTGTCTGTACGGCTGACAGGATATATTTAGTACTGCTTTTTTAGGGCGGAAATCAGTACTGCTTGAACGATAAATTCATGGTTGTATTTGGTAGTAGTCCATAGTTATGGTTCATGCACTTATAAGGAACTGGACTGCACTTAACATACTTATCCCCAAGTCTGCCAACTGCCAAATAACTCACAAGTACACATCACTCGCTGCTAGTATAGTACTAGTACCAATGGACTGAGGTATCATCGAGACGTCGAGGTGGGGAACTTTTCTAACTATATATAGATGAAGCCGGCCATAGCTCTATTCACGGAATGATGCATCTAAGTAGCACACTCTAGTGATTACAACAATGCCAATTCTATTCTCGCAAGAGTTGCCCATCTACACAGCACTCGCTCTACTTGTTCCCCTGTACTACTTGTACTTAAGGGTTAGATGTAGATCAGGGAACCCTGCACTGGTGCTGCCCACAGACTGGCCAATACTGCACATGTTTCCTTCCTTCTTGGCCAACCTCCACAACTTGCATGACTACTTAACCCTGGTCCTCGCCGGATCAGACCACAACTTCAGGGCGCATGGTCCACCCGGAACCGGGTTGCGGTTCTTTGTCACATGCCACCCTGGTAATGTCCGACACATCTTCACGACCAACCACACCAACTTTCCAAAAGGAGCGGAGTTCACCGATATCTTCGACGTCGTGGGTGGCAGCCTCTTTACCATCGACGGTGAGCCGTCTCGTCGACAGCGCGCAAAAGTAAAGGGCGCGCTCAGCAACCCACGGATGACTGCCACTATGGCGGCCTGCTGCTGCGACAAGGTGGAGAACGGCCTCCTCCCATTCTTTAGTCGAATGGCGAGCACTGGCACTCAGTTTGACATGCAAGAACTGATGTCGAGGTTTATGTTTGACCTGGCTGCTATGCCTTTCTTCGGCGTGGATCCTGGCCTCCTGTCCTCGGACGTGCTGCAGGACATGCCGCCAATGGATGTCGCGGTCGCCATGGACACATTCATGGAGGTGGGATTTTACCTGCTCATGACGCCGGCTTCTTGTTGGAAGTTGATGAAACGGCTAAACATCGGGCCTGGGAGAAAGCTCAAAGTGGCGCGCACAGTGCTACAAGAGTTCGCCGTGGAGATGATGGAGAGGAGGGAGATCAACATATGTGTTGGTAATGACAAGAAACAAGAGGGTGTGGATATTCTGTCTTCATTCCTCAACGACCCAGACTATGCCGACAATGACTTGCTCCGTGCGATGATACTTGGCTACATGTTTGCTGCTAGGGACACAGTTGGAACGACCCTGACATGGATCTTCTACAACCTCGCTCAGAGCCCTAACACTGTTTCAGCCATCCGGAAAGAGCTCTCACCCATTGCATCACGCAAAGTGGAGGCCGGTGTTGGTGCCATGTTGATCTTTGAGCCGGAAGAGACCAAATCTCTAGTATATTTGACAGCCGTCTTGTATGAGACTCTCAGGCTACACCCAGCGGCGCCTCTTGAGTGCAAGACAGTGGTTGCCGATGATATCATGCCAAGTGGCCATGAGGTGCACGCCGGTGACACAATTATTATTTCTATCCACTCCATGGGGAGAATGGAGGGTGTGTGGGGTGAAGATTGCCTCGACTATAAGCCAGATAGGTGGCTCTCGGAGGGTGGCAATACCCTGAGGTATGTACCATCTCACAAATTCATGGCCTTCAACTCAGGCCCAAGAACTTGTCTTGGCAAGGACATCGCGGTTATGCAGATGAAGACTGTCATTGCATCAACGTTATGGAACTTCGATCTGCAGGTGATGGAAGGGCAGACAATCCAGCCCAAGCAGGCTTGTATACAGCAGATGGAAAATGGGCTCATAGTTAAGCTAAAGAAGCGAGAAATGTAACATTGTGCTCTCTTTATCCCTGAATGTATATGAGGACAGTGCCAAAAAAAAGAATGTACATAAGGACCACCAGTAATATAGTTTTGGGACGCACATAATCGTACTATTATCGAATTATGAAGGCATTCATGCACATGATGTGGCTTATTACTTCATTGTATAATACTCCCTCTGTTCCTAAATATAAGTCTTTTTAGAGATTTCACTAAAGGACTACATACGGAACAAAATGAGTGAACTTATACTCTAAAGTATGTCTATATACATCCATATGTAATCTTCTAGTGGAATCTCTTAAAAAACTTATATTTAGAAACGGAGGGAGTACATGTGTACTATGCTGTCATGTCGACTTAGGGGGGGGGGGGGGGGGTGGGTGGGTAGACCTGTGCAAAAATTCAACTCCATAATTTGTGTGGTCGAGTTTTATCCTTTTCTAGTTAGATCCTTAGCAACAACTAGCCATGCAATTCAAGTACAAGTGCATAAACGAACTTGCAAGTAAGAGTTAGGAAAAGAGAATGCAAACATGTTGACACGATGGTGTTTCCCAAGATCGTATAGTTGCTCCTATTCTACACTCCATTTGTCACCAGTAGAAAAAGGGTTTATAGCCCCGGTTCGGTTGGGCCATTAGTCCCGGTTCACGAACCGGGACTAAACAACCGGGACTAATGCTAGCCCCGCTTCGGCCCCGAACCGGAGCTAATGGTCCTTCACGTGGCGGGGCTTTGAGCGAGGGGGGAGGGGTATTAGTCCCGGTTCGTATTACGAACCGGGGCTATTTCTTCGCTGCTTTTTTTAGCACTTTTTAGGTTTAGGGTTTTACACTAAATTGGATGGGGCTATTTTGCTACCCCATATTTTTCCATTTATTTGTTTTGGGCACTTTTTTAATTCTTGTTTTTCACTAAATTGGATGGTACATACACAACAATAAAGGAACAACTATATTGCACATCATCGTCACGAATATATTACACCATCTCATCCGTCGTGTTTTGTCGAACATATTACAAAATGTAGACACGAGTTACACATGCACATATGCATCTCTTTTACACTTTAACATTTTATTTGAATAGCATCGACGGACAATAATATTCTCCCTTCACATCTAGGACCTCTGCATCTAAGAATCCGGCAATTTCCTCTTGAATTGCTTGTACACATTTGTGTGGTAGAAAACCGTCCCCCAACCATTCGATCTAATTTAAAGAAGGGGTCAATATATATCAATGAAACCGAACACAATTGACGGTAATAAAATAAAGTTGTGACTATTGTTTATCGTACTTCATTGTTTTTTATGTCCCGGTTTTTGCCCTTCTCATGGGTCGTCTGGCGAATGAACTCGCAAACATAGTATCCACATAAATTATTCCCCCGTTCCTGCCTCAAGCACTTTACGAGAACAGAGTTCAATCAAAAACATAATCAAGAATGATAATGGTATTGAAACTAGAATAAAGAGATGTGCGGATCTAGCTAGTAATTGCTTACATCTATTTGGTGATGAATGAAATATGGGTCAATGAACCCAATGTCATAGATTTGACCTCTTTTGCATTCGAGAATCTTCATTCTGCAAAATTAATATAGTGATGAGTAAGATTATACATGCAAAAATGAGTTGAGTAAGACTTAATGACATAAATTAATAATACTTACAAACAATAGGCACTGATGATAGATCTGTCGAGGGCGTCTTGTTTGTATAACTAAAATAATTCGTCGTATTCAATCATTATCATGCATTCTTCATGCCCGTAATGCTCGTCGTTATATGCACAATGGATCCAGTTTTACTATTCAACACATGCTCGCATGTACCAGTCATGCAATCTTCGCATTTTTTTAGTAGTTCATTGACTAACTCGGGTTTGACGAGAGGAGCCCCATACCGGTAGACGTATGTCATGTCAGTGAATTCCTCCATACGGTTTAAGTACACACCAATAGACATGCCATGAGCCTTGGCCGCTTCTCCGTATTGTGCAACAAACTCCGGATCGATACCAGTTGTTTCATCATTCCTCTGCTCGACCGCAGCTCCGCTCTAGCACACCTTTGTATCGGAATACACTTTGAGCGGGGGCACGATTGGTTTTTCTGTTGTCCGAGCTGGGCAACTGATTTCTCGCTGGATGTACTTCTCTTCAATCGCTGCTTTTTTGCCTGAACCGACTTGTGAATAGAGCGTTCATAGTCTGCTCGCAACGGCGGCGGGGATCTGCAAGGGTTTTCAGCATTTTCACGCACGCGGCGTGATCTTCTGGGGTGACCGGGGAACTCTGGCTATTTTAGGCTTCTTCTTGCTAGCCATCCACTATTGATGTTGGGCGTTTGCCCTCTTAATATTGTCCTCTCCAGTATAGTCCCAAGGTTCTTCTTCATATCCTTATGAGGTACTTTTGGGAGAGGCAACAACTTACGTTTCGGTGATCGGAATCCCTTTCTGCCGCCACTATTAGCGGTGGTACGTTTACGCTTTTTGCTCTGATCCTCAGTGGACGGAGACGGCTGACGGGGCGGTGGAGATGGATGATGCGGCGGTGGATACGGCTGCGCTGGAGAGTGGTGAGGCGGTGAAGACGACGGTTGCGCTGGAGACCGGTGAGGCGGCGAAGACGACGGTTGCACTCGAGACCGGTGAGGTGGAGGCGAAGAAGGATTGCTGCTCTCAGGAGTCGGTGGCCTTGGTGGCCAATTTGGAAGCAAGATGTCCTTCTTTGGCCAGACAACAGTTTGTTTCTTGACTTCTTCAAGTTGAGTCAAATCCCTATCTTCACCTGCAGGGTGGTCGAGCTTCAGCTCCTCATAATCTTTCATCACTTCATCCACCGCGACGACAGCGTACCCTTCTGGAACCGGAGAGCAATGCCAAGTTGGATTATGTCCAATTGGTACGGCCATGCCGACCGCCACCATCAACCTTAAGTTAGCAACTTTCACCTTTAGCTCACAAGGTGTGCTCTCTGTGATATCATCCACTGGGTAGCGACGAGGAGGATCTGTCGCCAGTGCATCATCACCATCATCCTGGAGCTGCATGGAAGCGAGACTGCTTTTCCGATTCGATGCAGCTTCTGTCATGAGCCATTGAGATTGGCCGCTACTTTGTTGTCTGTCGATTTGATCCTGCTACAGCCGCTTTACTACTTCTTCTAGATTACGGAGTCGGTCTACCTTAGCCGCTTTATCATGTGCCTCATTTTCCTTTCTCCTCTGATGGCTTCTATCGGGAAATCTCTTCCTTTCCTCGAAAAACGCAAGCATCCACGCCGGGGAGCCTGGTAAGCCTCGTGCTCGCCCTTTGTGTTCATCATTCCCAAGGGCGCGTGTGAGCTCGTCGTTCTCTCTAACGGGAACGGACCGTCCCTCTTCAACATCTTGTAGTGCACGTCTAATGTCCTCGATGGGTAGGGGGTTATCTTTGTGTCTTTGGTTATATATTTCCTTCCCTTCTTCGTCCAACAAACCCCGATGCCCGTATAAACCAGTTTCTTCCCTGTTCTAGCCATCTTAAGGGCTCTGGAGTGATATATTTTTCCAGAAATGATGCCTCAAGTGCTTACCACTTAGCCATGTTATCGTCGTAGCCACCAGGCCCCATAATATGGTGGTACTTCTTCTTACCTGCATTCATCTTATTTATTGCAGACTTTTTCAAGGCGTCCTCCGATTTCTTGTACGCCACAAATTCGGCCCAATAGTCTTTTATCTTCTCATAGCCGTGATCGAAATCTGGAGCTGGTGCAATCTTTTTTTCCAGCCCCTGAATAGATCGGTCATCTTCTTAAGAGCCCACTCCTTGACTTTTTTCTCTAGAGCCTCTTTTCGCCTCTTTATTTCCTCCTCATTTGGCTCCTCCTTATCTGGATCCACCTCTGGCGTCGGTGGGGTGAAATGAAGCATGAGCTTTCTCCAAAGGTTTTCTTTGGCTGTTGTGCGGATATATGAGACTCCTTCCTCCCTTGGCTTAATCCATTCTCGAGTGGTGATACAGATGTGGTCCCTAACAACAACTCCGCAGGCCTTCAGAAACTTGTGCTTTACATCTGTGGGAGCAACTAGTTGCCCGGCATTTGAGATTGTTTCGATCCTGTATCTCTCACCGTCATCCAGCTTCCTGATTGGGCCTCATTTCGTCTGTACTAAAGTTTTGCTCGATCTGGAGGGCTAAAAGAAAAAAATGTTAATATATGTATATAGCAGAGGATTAATTTATTAATATATATATGCACCTCGACGAAGAGGTCGGCTTCTCCCTCGTCGGCTTCTTCCTCATTGGAGCCGCCGACTTACCACGAGTGTTGGGCAAGGACTGTGTGTCCTTAGCTCAAGGAGAATACGGTAGGGACTATGTGTCCCGGGACTGGGTGTCCTTTGGTTTCAATACCAAGCCGCTCCAAACTAGATGTACAACTGTCACAGCAGTTGGAACTGGGTCATCAACAACAGTCTTCACTAAGAAACGGGTTCTAATTCCTCAACTCTTTACTTTTCTTGTATTGTGTGTTGATGACTTTCACTGTGACTGTTTGAAGAATTTGCTGAAGACTTTCTCTGAATTTCCTCAACCCCAAATTCTTCACGATAGTTAATCATCATCTGTATTCTGCGTGCCTGCTTACTATGCAATCTGTTTTTACATTCTTCACTTTGAAATACTGCTGTTGTGAACATTTGCACGTCTGATCCTTTACTGTTTCCGCTGTAAGTTAGTCATCAGTGAGGAATTTCCTCAAAAGGAATTTCCTCAGTGATGAAATTCTAAAAATCTCCTATTCACCCCCCTCTAGTCGATATAACGCACTTTCAATTAGTATCAGAGCAAGGTACTCCCTTGTTTTATGTGATTTTGGTTTAACCACCTGGAGTTTTAGTTATGTCGACTGCAGGCATGTTTAAGGTGACTGCAGCATCTCCTACCTACGAAGGAAAGAACTTTCCCTTCTGGAAGAACAAAATGCAAATGCATTTACAAGCTATTGATAATGATCTCTGCTATATTGTGGAAAATGGTGTTCCCATTATCTCTGCCAGTGTCACTGCGGCTGATGTGAAGAAATTCAAGCAACTCGATTCTCAAGCGAAGAACATCATATGTGGCCATCTGAGCCCAGGCCAGTTTGGAAGAGTAAGTGCTTTGGGCTCTGCAACACTGATCTGGGAGAGACTATGCAAGGTAAATGAAGGAGTATCAACCCAGCGTGACTCTCGTGTTGATATTCTTCGCAATCTCTTCAATCGCTTCAAGAGACATGACAATGAAAGCTGCCAAGACACCTTTGATCGCCTCACTGACATATCAAATCAACTGCAAGCACTGGGAGCTCGAGACATCACTGATCACGAAGTTGTGAAGAAACTGCTAAGATCTTTGGATTCTTCATTTGACACTTTAGTTCTGATGATTCAAGAAAGATCAGATTACAAGATGCTTGATCCAGCTGATATACTAGAAAGGCTAAATACTCATGATTTCCAACTAGAAGAAAAGAGAGATCTATATGAAACAAGCTATTCCAGACCACGTGCACTGAAGGCTAGAGCAATTTCTTCATCTGAAGACGAAGACAAAGATGACAGTATTTGTGACCCTGAAGAATTTGGACAGGAGCTTGCAATGCTCGTGAGGAAATTCCAGAGATTTATACGACGTGGTCAGTTCGGTAAATCTTCAAGAAGAGACATGAGGAAATCAGAATCTTCATCTGAGGACTACAAGAAACGAACCTGTCACAAGTGCAAGAAATCAGGTCATTACATTGCTGATTGTCCCCGTTGGGGAAAGGAATCAAAGAAGAAGAAATACAAGGATGACAGTTCTGATGACTCGAAGAAGAAGAAGAAATCTTCAAAATCCTCATCTTCAAAGCCCTCATCGCACAAGAAGACTAGTTTCAGAAAGGCTCGGGCACTTATTGGCAAGGAAATGGACTCCCGAGGCAGAATCAGAGGAATGTGATGAGGAAGAGGGTTCTGATGAAGACTCAGAATCCGGACAGGCTAGTCTTGCACTGGCAACCACTTTCGTCAGCAAGTCAATCTTCAACCTTGAAGGAAATGATAGCACCATCCTCACTGATGACTATGCTGATGACTTCGCTCCAACTTTTTGCTTCATGGAAAAAGGTTCAAAGGTACCAAATAATGTCTCCTCCTCTGATTCAAGTGACTGTGAACCTGATAATTATAAGAAACCAGTTACAGTAAACTTGCCATCATTGCCACTAAACAACAAACGGCTCTGGAAAAGCTTTAGAAACTGCTAGATAAAAGTGATGATTTGTTGAATGATGAAATGAATCTTACCCAAATCCTCACTGAAGATGTGAAAAGTCTTCAGTCTAAATCTGATAATCTTCAGGATCGTTATGATACACTCCTCACTGATCATGAGAAGCTTTCCTATGAATTTCTTCAAAGGAAGCTTGATCTTGAGAAGCTGAGGATGTCTCATGATGATCTTCGTATGGAAAATGATTCATTACTAGATCAACAGATCAGCGCTGGTCAAGTTGAATTCATTCCTCCATGTCTTAAATGCATTGAACGTGAAACTGCTAATTCCTCACCAGAATCATCAAATGCTACTATTGCTACAAATTCTTCAACTGCATCTGCTGTGTCTATTTCCTCACTTGAGGAAAACACAAATGTTACTGACGAAAATGCAGGGTTGAAGGAATTGTACGTGACAGGCATATACAAAAGCCTCAAAGGACATCAAACCCTTTGTGATGTGCTCAAAAAGCAGATCTTGAACAGGAACCCCGAGGAAAGAAGGAATTGCCTTTGAGAGGAAATTAAATGCTGATGGATCTTATTGGAAACCTGAGCAGTATCCCAAAACCTCATGGGGTGCTGCTACTGGGCCTCCTTTTGATCCATCCAATCTAACTAGCTTTTCATGTGAATTATCCTATTCCTCAGATGAGTCATTTGACTCCAACTATAAACTGTTCAAAAATCAATCTGGTGAAGTATTTGCTCGATATGTTGGAACTAACTGCAGGAATGGCCCTCCTCTGAGGAAAATCTGGGTTCCTAAAAGTTGTCTTGAAAATCTTCAGGTGAATGTCCTCATGACACCACCACTGAAGAATCTGAACCCCAGATCAAATTCCTCAGGAGGACCAAAGTCTTCAAGAGGATCAAAATCCTCAACTGGTCAAAACTATGCTCGTACCCGTGCTTATGCGTCTAACATGCAGGGAAACTACAAGGAATATGAATATGAGCGTTACTCCTCAAATCATTATGTTCATAAATCCTCAAACGAGCTCTCTGCATATTCATATGAGTACTTTAATCCCCCTACTGTAAAGAGAAGTGCATTGGCTTCAATGCCACCTTTCTCATATGGTGCTCGCAGGATGATGAACGCTTTGCCACCCCTTCCGATGTGGGTGGTGAAGAAATCAAACTAATCACTTTTGCAGGTCAGGTCTCCAGATGAAAATCATCATCTGAAAAATTTGCTGGAGACCTGAGGAAATGCTTGATAGGACGCAAGCTAATGATTGATGAAATAGAAATATTTCACACGTCCTTACATTTCTGTTATGATGAAATTACTAATCTGATGAAATTAGTATCATATTCTTCAAATCTGAAGCATATGAGATGGTAAGCTGTACTAATTCATCTGCAGGATGACAAACCCAAGAATACTGAGTGGGTTCTTGATAGTGGGTGCACACATCACATGACTGGTGATAAAAGCTTACTGATGAATATGCCACTAACTCCGTCACCTCTGAAGCAAATCACATATGCTGACAAAGGTAAAAGCAAGGTATTGGGACTTGGCAAAGTGGCTATTTCCAAGGATAGGCATATGGACAAAGTGATGCTTGTTGAATCCCTTGGTTTTAACCTTATGTCAGTCTCGATGCTTTGTGATCTTGATATGATTGTTATCTTTGGTAGATATAGATGTGTAGTCATCATGGAATCTGACAGATCCAAAGTCTTCGAAGGTCTAAGAAGAGGGGATTTGTACATTATTGATTTCTCTACAGGTCCTCAACCAGCCACTTGCTTACTAGCAAAAACCTCAGAAGGATGGCTGTGGCACCGAAGACTAGGTCATGCAGGCATGAGGAATTTGCACACTCTCGCGAAGAAGAAGCATGTCATCGGCATCGAATCAGTCAAATTCCTCAAGGATCATCTCTGCGGTGCTTGTGAATCTGGGAAAATGACCAGATCCAAGCATCCCTCTAAAACCATCATGACCACTACACGTCCATTCGAATTGCTTCATATGGATTTATTTGGACCTACTCACTATGCCACACTAACCAATGCAGCATCTTTATATGGCTTCGTCATAGTTGATGATTATTCCAGATATACTTGGGTGCATATCATAGTGTATAAAACTGAAGTGCAGGAAATCTTCAAACGATTTTCTTCAAGGGCCTCGACGAACTTTGGCATCAAGATCAAACATATCAGGAGTGATAATGGAACCGAGTTCAAGAACACTGGTCTTGATGATTATCTTGATGAACTTGGTATTACTCACGAATTGTCTGCTCCTTATACTCCTTGGCAGAATGGTGTCGTCGAAAGGAAGAACAGGACTCTGGTTGAAATGGCTAGAACTATGCTTGAAGAATATCAGACTCCTCGTCGCTTTTGGCCTGAAGCAATCAACACTGCAAGCCATATCATCAACAGGGTATATCTTCACAAATTCCTCAAGAAAACCTCATATGAACTCCTCATTGACAAGAAACCCAATGTAAGTTATTTCAAAGTCTTCGGTGCAAAATACTGGATTAGAGATCCTCACCATAGCTCAAAATTTGCACCTAAGGCACATGAAGGTTTTATGCTCGGTTATGGAAAGGACTCGCACACTTACAGAGTCTTCAACAACTATCACAACAAAGTTGTTGAGACTGTAGATGTGCGGTTCGATGAAACTAATGGCTCGCAAAGAGAGCAATTGCCTTCTGATCCAGATAAGCTGTCTCCTGAGGAAGCAATAAAGCTCAAACCTACTGAAGACATTGTCCCTTCTGAGGAAATTGATGAAGAAACGATCCCCATCGCTAATAAAAACCAAGAAGATGCTCCTGAAGAAATTGCATCAGCACCACTTCCTCAGCCCAGACAAAATTCTCAACCAGCTCATCCGAGGATTGCAAACGAAGTAGAACTTGACAAAATCCTCAACGACATCAACGTGCCAGGTCCTCTCACTCGCTCAAAAGCTTCACACTTAGTTAACTTTTGTGGGGATTTCTCCTTTATATCCATCACAGAACCCTCAAAAGTTGCTGAGGCTTTTCTGGAACCGGAGTGGATCCAAGCTATGCAAGACGAACTTCTTCAATTCAAGCTGAATGACGTATGGGAGCTCATCAAACGACCAGATCCTCGCAAGCACAACATTATCGGCACCAAGTGGATTTTCCGAAACAAGCAAGATGAGGACGGTCAAGTGGTGAGGAACAAGGCACGACTTGTAGCCCAAGGCTACACCCAGGTTGAAGGAATAGATTTCGATGAAACTTTTGCACCTGTTGCTAGACTTGAAGCTATTCGAATATTACTTGCTTATGCTAATCATCATAGCATCACCTTATATCAAATGGATGTGAAAAGTGCATTCCTCAATGGTAAGCTTGAGGAAGAAGTATATGTTGCTCAGCCCCCAGGTTTTGAGGATCCAAAGAATCCAGACAAAGTCTTCAGACTCAAAAAGGCTCTGTATGGCCTCAAGCAAGCCCCTCGGGCATGGTATGATACATTGAAGGAATTCCTCATGAAGAAAGGCTTCAAACCTGGTTCACTCGATCCAACTCTTTTCACAAAATCCTATGATAATGAGCTGTTTCTATGTCAAATATATGTCGATGATATCATATTTGGCTGTACTGACAAAAGATACAGTGATGAATTTTCCTACATGATGAGTGAAGAATATGAGATGTCCATGATGGGGGAGCTGAAATTCTTCTTAGGTCTTCAAATTCGTCAACAAAGCAATGGAATCTTCATATCACAGGAGAAATACCTCAAGGATGTTCTGAGGAAATTCGACATGCACGAATGCAAAGGTGCCAAGACTCCAATGCCTACCAACGGCCACCTCGGCACTGATGAAAATGGTAAAGATTTCGATCAGCAGGTATACCGTTCTATGATTGGCTCCTTATTGTATCTATGTGCATCTAGGCCACATATAATGCTTAGTGTTTGCATGTGTGCATGCTTTCAAGCAAAACCGAAGGAATCACACCATAAGGCTGTGAAACATATTATTCGATACTTAGCTCACACACCAACACTAGGATTATTATATCCCAAGGGCTCCAATCTTCATCTGGTAGGGTATTCTGATTCTGACTATGCTGGTGACCGTGTGGATCGCAAGTCAACTTCTGGCACATGCCATTTCCTTGGAAGATTACTAGTTTGCTGGTCCTCAAAGAAGCAGAACTGCGTATCACTCTCCACTGCTGAAGCTGGGTACATTGCTGCTGGTTCTTGCTGTGCTCAATTGCTATGGATGAAGCAAACCCTCAAGGACTACGACATCAACATGAAGAATGTACCTCTCTACTGTGACAATGAGAGTGCTATCAAGATTGCATACAAGCCAGTACAGCACTCGAAGACCAAGCACATCCAGATTCCTCATCATTTTCTTTGGGACCATGTCCTCAAGGGCAATATCCTCATCGACCATGTGAAGACTGATGATCAACTCGCAGATATCTTCACTAAGCCCTTGGATGAGAAAAGGTTTTGCAAGTTGCGGTGTGAGCTAAATATCTTAGAGTCTTCAAATGTTTTGTAAAAACATGCACACATTCTAACACTTATGCAAAATTGATGACTAAGATGTGCAACACATGATGAATCGATTTTATTCAACTGATGAAGAATGTCACTCTAAATGTGAAGAAATTAACGAAGAAATTGATTCTCACGGCCCTACGACAATTGTACGCGGCGTCTGTAATCAACATTCTTATATGGTGGGTAACGCCACCGCCCTATGTGAAATTCCTCAAGTTGATTTTCTTCAAATGATCAATTTCCTCACAATGCGTTTTTCTTCAAAACAGCTGCTCTTCATTGTGATGATTTATTACAAAATCTTCAAAAACACTTGATGACTTTCATTTGACTAGATAGACTGTGATTTCTAGTCCTCAACAGCATTCACTTATTGCTATTTCTTCAAGTTGATGTTTCTGCTAAGTGAATGTGATCGGACCCTACTTTCCCTCTATGCTATACTTACCGAGTCTATTCAATTCTTCATATGCGTTCTATTTGAAACTTTGTTCAAAATCCTCACTGCGTCCTTGTCAGCTGATGATTTTGTAACGAAAATCCTCAAATCTTCAAAAATTGTTTCTTTTAAAGACACAGTAACTGAACCCCCACTTCCCACGATCGGATAACCACGATCTCCACTATCTCCACCGCATCGTATGGAAGCTACACGTGTCCTACGGAGACATAGAGACAGGGGCTATTTGGTCTGACATTTTCGTGCCAAACAGTAACTTTTGGCTATAAATATGTCCTTATCCCCCTCGGCATCCTCTTCTTCGCCTCATCGCTCTCCTGCCACAGCACACTCCACCAAACCCTAGCGCCACCGTTGGTAGTCTCGTCGCGGTGAGGAAGAGCTTCACTGCCTCGACTTCTTCGTCGCCAGGACCACGCCGGAGTCGAACCATCTTCGTCCGCCGCCGCTGTAGACGTCCTCTGTCGCCAAGTTAGGGTGCATTGGACACTCGAACGAAGAGCCTCTCCACACACAACTTTCTGTGTTCTTCGTGCGCACCTTCCAGGGTAAATATATCCCATTTTTACAGCAAGTTAGATCTAAAATTTTACATCCTCTATGTGAAATCTGTTTCTCCTCAAGATACTATGCGCACTTGATTCCTCAAACACTACCTATCACCACAATCATTGATGAACTATGCTAAGCATCTAAGATTATCACGAGATTCCTCAATTGTGCGAATTTTTGGATCTGTACAACTCTGGAACCCAAGAACAGTATGCTTAGGAAAATTCCTCAACCACTGGTTATATTCCTCAAACTGTCAAACTTTTTCATTTTCCTCAAATCTGAGAACGCATATGACCTCTCCAAAATTCCTCGCAACCATACTCTGTTCACAGGTACACACATGTCAGCAGATGAATCTCTCGGTTCTCATCACATTAACTCATTTGCAGCGTTTCTGGAAGAAACTCTTCAAGGCTCATCAGAATCCTCAAGAGTTCAAAATCATCAGCAAAATCCTCAACTGAAGAAAATGGAGGAAGACAGAAAACAGAAGGGAGGAAAGAAACTTGAGCAAAACACAGTTGTTGATATCCCTGAGGACATTTACTTGGACTATTGCACGCCTGATGAACATGAGACAATGGCCAAGAGAAAGATACAGCTGCAGAAGATTGAACGCCGATGGGCGAAGGAATGGAAGGAGTACAGGTTTGTGACTCCCAAATATGCGAAGAAATTTGCTTTGAAGCCTCCTGGCAGAAGGGCCCCACTTGAGAATCATCAAGTAGCACATCCTTCAAGCCTCAAGACCATTGATGACTATCCAGATGAAAAGGAAAAGCATCTGGCTAAGCTCAAGAAGCAGACAGAAGCCGCAGTGAGGAAATTTAATGAATCCTCAGCTCCTGCCTCCGGTGCTGCTAATTCCTCAGCTGCAGAAACATCAGGCTCAGAAATTCCTCAAATGCAGTCTGTGCCATCAAAGCCAAGGGCTCCAAAGCCTCAAGAGAAGTCTGCTCAGGCTTCTGTCACAAAACCCTCAGCACCAAAACCCTCATTACCAAAACCTTCAACACCAAAACCATCAGCGCCAAAACCCTCAGTACCAATCTCCTCGGCATCTAAATCCTCAGCTCCAACCCCAAAGCCTCAAGAGAAACCAGTACCGAAGCATGTCGTGAAGCCTACGACCGCCAGCTCCAGCTCCTCACTCCCAGCTGCAACTAGCTCGGAGGCAAAGTCTTCAACACCTCCTACGAAGACTTTAGCAACTGTTGAACGTGCACCTCTGCCCAGCCCCAGCAAAATCATCGCAGTCCCTTCTGCATCAGAGGGAAGTGATGAATATGATGATGAAACCCTGCAAGCCATCATCAGAAACAAGCAAGAAAGAGTAGCTCAAGCATCAGGCAGTGCTATTCCTCTGGCCATGGACCCCAAGGTCCTCCTTGACTACATCAATATTTGGTATGAGGACCCAAACACTCCTATTGATGATTTGAAGCTTCCCCCTGGCATCAGCCACATGGTGGCCACCTTCATAAATGAAGCCAAGTGGAAAGAACAGCAGGCCAGGCAGGCAAAAGTTGCAAAGATCAAAAAGGAGAAATTCCTCAGGCAGAATCTCCTCAAACTGACTCCTGATGCACTGGTGACTACACAGGCACAGCTGCAAAAATTAACTGACAAGTACGCCAAGCTGTCAGATCGCAAAAACCTCAAGAGCAATTTCATCAAGCTGGCCACTAGTGATGTTGATGACTACAACAAGAGAACCGCACCCCAGCACCAACTCCTCAGCCCTTGGTTGAGGAGCCAGCAGATGCATCTCCTCATGAGGAGGAAACTCCTCAAGCTGAGGAAGTACACCAAGAGCGCCGTGTTGATGAACCGACCATTCAAGAAATCATCACGGAAACTCCAACTGATGAAAATGCTGCCACTGATGAGACTGCTCCTAATCCAGCTGCTTCATCAAAGCAGGCTGATGACTCTGTTCCAGCTGGTTCCTCAATACCAGCTGAAGAAACTATAGAGAGAACACCTTCACCAACAGCTTCGAAGGTGAAGAAGATAATTCCGTCTGCATCAGACGTGAAGAAAACAAGGGCTGCTGAAAAGGAAGCCAAGAAGAGAAAAGCCTCCTCAGCAGTAGATGAAACAGAGGCAAAGCGCCTCAAAGAAATTGAAGAAACTGCTCCTCTGGACCCGGTGCCTCTCAATGTCGCCCCTTCCTATGAGATGGTCGTCATTGATGACCCAGCTACGAAGGCAGATGAGGAAATGAAGGATGTCGCTCCTGAGGAACACACTGATGAGGAAATTCAGATTGACGATAGTCCTCAACCTCTTATTCCTCAGACAGAAACTGCTCAGGCATCAGCTGCACCAGCTGATGAAACTTCTTCTGCCACAGAACCAACTAAGGAAGAACAAGCTGAAAATCCTCAAGCTGACGAAATCCAAGACTCTGAGCAAAATCCTCAAGATGAGGAAGAGGCTGATCCAACTCCTCCAACTGAGAAAGAAGCAGAAATTCCTCAGCCTGAAGCTCAGTCAGAGAAAGCACCATCTCCTCAGTATGAATTACCAGCTGATGAAATTCCTCACCCTGAAGAAAATGCTGAAGAAAATGTACCTGCCCAAGACAATGCATTCATTGTGCTCAACCCAGAGACTGCTATTGTTGTCTCTACCTCTATTCCTTAGCAAAATCTTCAGCTAGTTCAGCGTCAGCCATTATCCAAGCGTCCAAAGTTTCAGAAAGAAAATTTCTTTGAGGAACGCATGTACTTCATCGGGGAGAACCCTTATGACAAGCCTCAAATGAGGCATCTAAAGTTTTGGACAAGGACTCAGATGAACTACTATGCCTCTGTGCTCTGTGGATGCAACAAGATTTTCCAGCACAGGCATATTCCTCATGTTCAGCTTGAAGCAATACCTTGCCTAGAGCCAGTCCTCAGTGTACTCCACGATGCAGGTTTGCTCCCAATGTGCTCAGACATATCAGACTGGAACAGCGAGCTTATTCTTCAGTTCTATGCCACTCTTCATATATCTGGCAACCCTGAAGACATCAACACTTGGGTGTTTGACTGGATGTCACAAAACACTCACTACAAGGCTCCTGCTTCTGAACTCCTCAGAGAACTGCCCGTACCAATTCCCTTAGATGGGGCAGTGAAGCTTTATGGTGAGCGTGAACTGCCAAATGGAATGATGGAAGTCCTCATGAAGCCTTTGGCTGCAGGCAAATCTTCAAGAACAACCTTCCTCGTCCACGAGCTCAAGTACACACCCCGGTCTGTTTACAGAATCCTCTGCAGTGTGCTAGCACCGATCAAAGGCCATGACGATGAAGAAGATGTTGTAGGCCTCATGAAGAATATCCTCTTCAACATCATTCACGGTATTCCTATCAATATCCATGATTTATTCTTGAGGACTTTGGCCGACAATGCCATGTGCCCCTTTGATCATAAGATATATGCCCCGTGGATCATGAGATTCATCAGGACAAGGACAGGCATCAACTTTCACGCTGATTGTCAAAACCATGTTGGTTATATGCCTCCTATTCGGGTAAACAAGAAGACTTTCGAGCCCATTGAAGGAAAAGGAAAATCTATGATTGAAGAAGGCAGCAGGCCCCTTGATGGCCAGTTCAGAGAGCCAGAAGCATATTCTTCATGGGACGATACTGAGACTCGTCCAGCAAGCCCAGTTCCTCCTCGCGTGCTGAATACCAGAGAGCTCCTCGTCAGTCTTCACCAGAAGGTGGATCGCAACCACAAATGGGTCAAACGCCAGTTTGGTGCCATTGTGAAAACCCTCACTGAAACACAGAACTCTGTGAAGATTAACCATCACTATCTGCATGAGGTTTTCGATCGCACCTGGGCTACACTTGCACATCTGAAGACTCAGACTGAGCTTGAAGAAATGGACTTTGAGCGAGACTTTGACTGGTCGTGGCCTCCCAAGAAGAAGTTCAGGCCCATTCCAGTGCCAGACCTTGAAGACAGCTCCTTTTCTTCATTCCGCACTGCTGAATCTGATGAAGAACAGCTCGACACTGCAACCGGCCCAAGGAAGAAGACTACTCCCAAGAAGCATCACGGCTCTTCCTCGACCGCCAAGAAATGAAGTCTTCACGGGCGTTAGTCCTCAGTTTGTCCCTTTTTGTCACTCGATGACAAAGCGGGAGAAACTCGAGAGTTAGTCTTCAAGCGGGATATTTTTGGGGCTTATAAACTATATTTAAGTTACAAACTCTTGGCTCTTCTGAAGTTTTTATGTAATGAGTTGTAACTTAAGCCCGATGGTACTCTGACGCTTTTGAACGTTTTTCTTCGCATGATTATTCCTCAAGTTTTAATGCACGCATGCTGGAATTCGTCAGATACCATTTGTCATCATGCATCTTCATTTTCTTCATATGATATGTTATATGTATGCATGATTTACAAGACTCAGGGGGAGATCTCCATGATATAAATCATCAATGTGCATTTGCTGTGAAAAGAAAAATCCTCAAGATATGCACATCTTCAGGGGGAGTCTCTCTGAATCTTGTTTTCAAATTCCTCAAATGAGTATTTACACTTCATATTTTTAATCCCTGTTGAAGACTTAACCTAATTGTCATCAACCACCAAAAAGGGGGAGGTTGTAAGTGCATCTAGTGCCCCTTAGTGATTTTGGTGGTTTGAAGACTTATAGGTTAAGTATCTGATGTGTTTGTGAGTGTACACAGGATCTATAAGTCATTGAGGAGTTTGAGATATTTGAAGAATATCGACCCCTAAAAATATATGTCTTCAGTTGAAGAAATTGGTCTGAAGCTAAAGAAATGAATCGCGAGGAATTTGCGATGAAATTGATATTCCTCATGAAGATACTGATATTGAGAAGTCCGGTGGTTCCTGAAGAAAATCATTCTGAAGAATTTGAAGCATGAAGATTTACACTTTCTGTTTTACTTTCTTCGCATTTGAGTAATAGGAACACCGTACTGTTAAAGGGGGTCAAAGTTACACTTTGGAATGAATTTCCTCATGATGCTCAACCCAAGCCTAATCCTACCAAAAGCCTCAAGTGAGGAATACGAGTGACATGAGGACTCTCACAGTTGAGGGTTCCGACCGTTTCGATAACCACGCCAAGTCACTGGTCTTATCCACTCCAACGGTCATATTATTTAAGGGCATTAGTGTCAAATCATGTCGGGATGCTCCCAGGCTATAACTAGCCACCCCCCACAACCACTAGTTGGTTGGCTGCTTAGTTAGAAACTGATACTTGTCATAAGAGCAACCCAAATTCCTCAGAGCTTTCGAGAGTAATTCATCAGTGAGGAAATACCCCACCCACCGAAACCACAAACCAAACCTAGTGATTGAGCATCACTGAAGAAGATGTTCCTGTGTGGGACTGAAGCCTTTTGCCTTTGAGGACTGTGCATCCTCCAGATGGTTAGGCGTCATGGTCTAGAGCAATCCAGCAGTCAATTGTGGATCGCCGGGTGACCAAGTTTGTGAGGGTTTGGAAGTCTGCCCTGAAGACTTACCACGAGTGTTGGGCGAGGACTGTGTGTCCTTAGCTCAAGGAGAATACGGTAGGGACTATGTGTCCCGGGACTGGGTGTCCTTTGGTTTCAATACCAAGCCGCTCCAAACCAGATGTACAACTGTCACAGCAGTTGGAACTGGGTCATCAACAACAGTCTCCACTGAGAAACGGGTTCTAATTCCGCAACTCTTTACTTTTCTTGTATTGTGTGTGGATGACTTTCACTGTGACTGTTTGAAGAATTTGCTTAAGACTTTCTCTGAATTTCCTCAACCCCAAATTCTTCACGATAGTTAATCATCATCTGTATTCTACGTGCCTCCTTACTGTGCAATCTGTTTTCACATTCTTCACTTTGAAATACTGCTATTGTGAACGTTTGCACGTCTGATCCTTTACTGTTTCTGCTATAAGTTAGTCATCAGTGAGGAATTTCCTCAAAAGGAATTTCCTCAGTGATGAAATTCTAAAAATCTCCTATTCACCCCCCCTCTAGTCGATATAACGCACTTTCAAATACATAAATAATACATCTCTCGAATACAGTAATAAATCGAATAATATATAACTGATCAACCAACAAAGAGCCGTCGCTGTACTGAGGCGCGGACGGTGAACACCCAAAGAGCAGGGACCATCACCGGATCATAGCTCGGGTGAGATCCCTGAAGAACTTGCCAGGTACTAGAGAACCTGGCATCCAACGCATCCATGTTGTGACGGACGTGCTCGTCCTCCTCCCTGACACGGCGACGTACCTCCTCCTCGGGGCCGGCACCTGATGACCCACAAGTGTAGGTGATCTATCGTAGTCCTTTCGATAAGTAAGAGTGTCGAACCCAACGAGGAGCATAAGGATCTGACAAGTGGTTTTCAGCAAGGTATTCTCTGCAAGCACTAAAATTATCGGTAAGAGATAGTTGTGTGATAAGATGATTCGTAGCAAGTAGCAAGTAACAAGTGGCAATAGTAACAAAGGTGCAGCAAAGTGGCCCAATCCCTTTTGTAGCAAGGGACAAGTCTTGACAAACTCTTATAGGAGGTAAAGCGCTCCCTAGGACACATGGGAATTTCTGTCAAGCTAGTTTTCATCATGTTCATATGATTCGCGTTCGCTACTTTGATAGTTTGATATGTGGGTGGACCGGTGCTTGGGTGCTGCCCTTACTTGTACAAACCTCCCACGTATGATTAACCCCTCTCGCAAGCATCCGCAACTACGAAAGAAGAATTAAGACAAAGTCTAACCATAGAATTAAACTAGTGGATCCAAATCAGCCCCTTACGAAGCAACGCATAAACTAGGGTTTAAGATTCTGTCACTCTAGCAACCCATCATCTACTTATTACTTCCCAATGCCTTCCTCTAGGCCCAAATAAAGGTGAAGTGTTATGTAGTCGACGTTAACATAACACCACTAGAGGAAAAACAACATACAACACATCAAAATATCGAACGAATACCAAATTCACATGACTACTTATAGCATGACTTATCCCATGTCCTCAGGAACAAAAGTAACTACTCACAAAGCATAATTATGTTCATGACCAGAGTGGTATTGAATAGCATCAAGGATCTGAACATATAATCTTCCACTGAGTAATCCAACTAGCATCAACTACAAAGAGTAATTAACACTACTAGCAACCTTACAAGTACCAATCGGAGTCACGAGACGGAGATTGGTTACAAGAGATGAACTAGGGTTTGGAGATGAGATGGTGCTGATGAAGATGTTGATGGTGATGAGTCCCCTCTGATGAGAGGAGTGTTGGTGATGACGATGGCGACGGTTTCCCCCTCCGGGAGGGAAGTTTCCCCAGCAGGACGACCCCGCGGGAGCTCTAGATTGGTTCTGCTCAAGTTCCGCCTCGTGGCGGCGACGATTCCTCCCGAAAGCCTCCACCTGATTTTTCTGGAACGAAACCCTCCTTATAGCAAAAGAGGGGAGCTAGAGGGCCAACAGGGAGCCCACAAGCCCCCTAGGCGCGACCAGGGGGGTAGGCCGCGCCTAGCAGGCTTGTGGCCTCCTGGTGGCTCCCCTCTGGTACTTCTTCCGCCCGGTATTTTTTATAAATTCCAAAATAATTCCTCGTTGATTTTCACGGCTTTTGGATTTGCGCAGAATAGGTATCTCAAACTTGCTCCTTTTTCAGGCCAGAATTCCAGCTGTCGGCATTCTCCCTCTTCATGTAAACCTTGCAAAATAAGAGAGAAAAGGCATAAGTATTGTAGCGTGAAGTGTAATAACAGCCCATAAAGCGATAAATATCAACATGAAAGCATGATGCAAAATGGACGTATCAACTACCCCAAGCTTAGAATTCGCTTGTCCTCAAGCAGAAACCGAGATCAATAAATATGTCCACATGTTTAGAGAGAGAGGTGTCGACAAAACAAGATATGGACATGCAGGCATCATGATCATAATTAGAACAGCAATAACCTCTCATGCTAAAGTGATAATTCCTTCACAAAGTAAAGCATGGATCAAGAAACTTATCGAGAATTAACAACCAATAGCCTTTAGTCATCGAAGCAGTTGCAATTTATCATAACAACGGAAAGATCCAAATAAGAGCTTCTAAAGCAAATCCACATACTCAATCATCCTTTTGTCTTCTACAATTGCTACAACTCACGTGGTACTCATGAGATCAAAGTTTCAGTCGGACACAGAGAAATATAGGGGCTTATAGTTTCGCCTCCCAACTATTTACCTCAAGGGTAATGTCAACAATAATAATTCATGAATACTTACTTCCAAGTTGACATACGAATATAGATCTTTCCCTAGCATATGACATTAACCAAGATAAAGGCGAAATAAGGGATTGGTGTAGATCACCATGACTCTTTCAAGGGCAAAAAGTAAAGTTACAAGATAGGCCCTTCGCAGAGGGAAGCAGAGGTTGTCATGCGCTTTGGGGGTTTTGATGTGTGTCCTCTTAGTGTGAAGGAACATCACTTTATATTGCCTCCTGTGATAAAGAACTTTATTATGCAGTCTGTCGCTTTTATGCCTTCCTCATCACAGGTTCGTACAAAGCTTATTTTCCACACACTAATAGAACATACATATTTAGGGAGCAATTTTTATTGCTTGCACCGATGACAACTTACTTGAGGGATCTTATTCAATCCATAGGTGGGTATGGTGGACTCTCATGGCAAAACTAGGTTGAAGGTTTATGGATGCACAAGTAGTATCTCTACTTGATGCGGAAGTTTTGGCTGATATGAGGTGGAAGCAAGCGTCACATGCTAAGGGATCTCTAGTCATATAACGTTGCTCTGAACCAAGCAAACATAATTCATTATGTTGTCTTCCTTGTCCAACATCTACTTCTAAGCATGTAATAGTTTAGTGAGTGTTCACAATCATAGATGGTGCCCAAGATGATATATTTATATGTGAACCTCTCTTTCTTTATTACTTCCTATTAATTGCAACAATGACCAAGGTCTACGTTTGTCCACCCACAACAAGTTTCAATCAACGTTCTTTTTATATGTGAAGTCATCACTTCCCATAAGATCATTACATGATCTTTCATGCTTTTGTTCTTTTATCATTCTTTTCTTTAGATCATGACATGAAGCAAGGCCCTTAACTAAAACACTCTTTATTATATGACTCACGAAATCGAATACATCGGGGGTGACACAAAGCAAAACTCAAGCCTAAAACACTAAGAATTTTATTCTACTAGAGAAAGATAAAACCCAAAAGCATCGAACTAAGAAAAGGTAAAGGCAAAAGATGTGATGGTGATACGATACCGGGGCAACTCCCACAAGATTGGCACAAGCCAAGGGGATTGCCCATACCCGTGCTTAGTTGTCTTCCTTTGGAGGTGATGGTGGTGGAGTTGTCGCAGAGTTCTTGAACTTGTTTAATTTCCTCCTGAGCACAAAGTTCTGCTCCTTCAGATCATTGATTTACTCTTCAAGCCTCAACACCCTTTGGCATAATTCTTGCTTACTCTCTTGCAAAAGACGAGAAGGGGTAAACAAAATCTTAGGCTTCTTCCTTGAGTTAGGAAGGCTCGACTTCTTTAACTCCACGTGTGTGTTTCGAGATTGAGGTAGAGGATCTTCCTCTTCATCGGAAGTTGTTCCTTCCTTCCTCTTGGGATCATAATGTTCTTCCTCATCACTGGTCCAACCATAATGATCCAACTCCCCATAGATCTTGGGGTTAGCAAGGTAATCTGCCACATAGCTCTCCCCCTCTGAATCTTGAGAAGACATCCTTGACCTCCGAGGAGAGGAGTGTTGGTGATGACGATGGCGACGATTTCCCCCTCCGGGAGTTCTAGATTGGTTCTGCTCAAGTTCCGCCTCGTGGCGGCGGCGATTCCTCCCGAAAGCCTCCTCCTGATTTTTCTGGAACGAAACCCTCCTTATAGCAAAAGAGGGGAGCGAGAGGGCCAACAGGGAGCCCACAAGCCCCTATGCACGACTAGGGGGGTAGGTCGCGCCTATCAGGCTTGTGGCCTCCTGGTGGCTCCCCTCTGGTACTTCTTCCGTCCAGTATTTTTTATAAATTCCAAAATAATTCCTCGTTGATTTTCACGGCTTTTGGAGTTGTGTAGAATAGGTATCTCAAACTTGCTCCTTTTTTAGGCCAGAATTCCAACTGCCGGCATTCTCCCTCTTCATGTAAACCTTGCAAAATAAGAGAGAAAAGGCATAAGTATTGTACCGTGAAGTGTAATAACAGCCCATAAAACGATAAATATCAACATAAAAGCATGATGCAAAATAGACGTATCAGCACCCTAGGCACCGAAAGTGGCCCCCGCGACCACCACCAAAGAAGCTCTGGGTCGACCACGGGAGCCCGATTCCTCACCAAGTTGCGCGCCCCGGAAGGTAACTCCTCCTAGTGCCAGCGCAGCGGAGCCTAGTCCCGCACATGCTGGCGCCTATCAAGCAGGTGGTCGCCATGGAGTCGACGACTGGGATGCGGGCCGGGCATCGTATGTCCTACTATTTAATAAACTTTTCTAAACTTTACATACGGTGCAAAATGAGTGAATCCAAACTCTAAAATATGTTTAACGGACTCTCTTAACCTTTACGGGATTTAAAAAAATGGCGACGTTCTGGATGTGTAGAAAACGATCCATATTTTTCCTGATCTCATCTACCCTTCTATATGTCACATTGTCTACTGTCAAAGGATTCAAGAAAACCATGATTTCATAATAACCTTGTAGAAATAGGCGCATGATGCTATGAAGCTTTACAAAGTTGTTTTGTAACGGAATCACGAATAGGATAATTAGCTTTTTGGTGCGCGGTTCAAAAAGAGTCATCCGAATATCGCTATTTGGAAGGACTTTGCTGAACTTCGTACCAAAAAATTAATTATTCTATCAGGAACTCCGTTCCAAAAAAAACTTTCGAGAGCTTCATAGCATCATGCGTCTGTTACAACCAGGTAATAATGAAGCCATGGATTTCTTCAATACTTTGACAAACAACGTGACATATAGAAGCTAGCTAGCTAGCTAGGTTACATAGATGAGATCAAAAAAATTGAATCAACTTATGCACATACATAATGTGGCATTTTGATAAATCCA
The DNA here is from genome assembly GCF_904849725.1 of Hordeum vulgare subsp. vulgare. Taxonomy (NCBI): domain Eukaryota; kingdom Viridiplantae; phylum Streptophyta; class Magnoliopsida; order Poales; family Poaceae; genus Hordeum; species Hordeum vulgare. The sequence continues at coordinate 4,481,720 of NC_058519.1, read as the reverse complement.
ATTCTTGCTAAAGAACTAAGAGAATCTATTGTCTACATATATATACTAATTAATTGCAAATACATAACAAACTTTTGCACTAATAACATACTTAACCTAAACTAACAATAACCTAACCAAAATCTTCTTTTTTGCACTAATAACCTACTTAACCTAAACTAACAATAACCTATTTAGCACTAAACTAACTAATGAAATTAACCTAATGACCTAAACTAACTAAATTAACCAAATGACATAAACTAATTAACAGAGCCCTAAACTAACCTATTTGACCTAAAGTAACACTAATTAACAGAAGAGCCCTAAACTAAGCTATTTAACACTAACTAACACATATATTTAGCACTAAACTAACTAAATTAACCTAATTAGTATTTATATATGCAATCAAATGAAAAAGGCAAAAAAAAGAACTTACAGTGGGGGAGGGGTGGCGCCGCGGTGGGTTGGGGCGGTGCGGTGGTGGCGCCAGCGATGGGGACGAAGGGCTGACCAGAGTTGTGGGGGAGGGGGCGCAGGGATGCGTGCATCGGAGGGCGTCGGGGGGCGCATCGATGATGGCGTCTTAGGGCAGCCTGCAGGTGGCAACGGCGACGATGAGACAAACAACCTGCAGTTGGCGACGGCGACGACGACGACGACGAGAGCAGCCTGGAGGCGTTGGGGGCACAGGAAGAAGGCGATGGATTCGTGAAAATCGTAACTCCCGCTTATATAGTAGGACCTTTAGTCCCAGGTTGGGGCTAGAACCAGGACTAAAGACCCCCCCCCCTTTACTCCTCGGTCTAGCCCCAACCCAGGACTAAAGGCCCTTTTTTAGCAGGCGGAGAGGCAGGAAGCTAGGGCCTTTAGTCCCTTATTGGGGCTAGACCCGGGACTAAAGGGGGGGGGTCTTTAGTACCGGTTCTAGCCCTAACCCGGTAATAAAGACCTGGGCTGGCTCCGACGTGGGGCAGGGCAAACTTTAGTCCCACCTCGCCAAGCGAGGGGCGCTTGTTATTGTTTATAAGCACCGCTGATGTTTGCTGTGTACCCCTGGCAATTGTGCTAGAAATACTCCTACTACGGCACGTTGGTATTCCCTCGAAGCGGAAAGGGTGATGTAGCACAACGACGGTAAGTATTTCCCTCAGTTTGAGAACCAAGGTATCAATCCGGCGGAAGAGTATCTCACCAACCTGCACAAACACAAAAGCTTGCACCCAACGCTATGAAGGAGTTGTCAATCCCTTGTAGATTGTTTGCCAAGTGAGAACTGAAAGTAACAAAGTAACAAAGCAAAGTAAAAGCGGAGTTGTAAACGATGGATGTGAATAGACCCGGGGGCCGTAGTGTTTACTAGTGGCTTCTCTCATGAAAGCAAGTAGACGGTTGGTGAACAAATTACTGTCGAGCAATTGATAGAACTGTGCAGAGTCGTGACAATATCTATGCAATGATTATTTCTATAGGCATCACGTCCGAAACAAGTAGACTGATACTTTCTGCATCTACTACATTACTCCACACGTCGACCGCTATCCCGCATGCATCTAGTGTATTGAGTCCATAAGAACATAGTAACACCTTAAGCAAGATGACATGATGTAGAGGGATAATCTCAAACCAATGATAAAAACCCCATCTTTTTACCCTTGATGGCAACTGCTTGATGTGTGCCTTGCTGCCCCTACTGTCACTCAAAAAGGTCACCACATGGCAGAACCCAAAACCAAGCACTTCTCCCATTGCAAAAATCATAGATCTAGTTGGCCAAACAAAACCCAAGACTCGGAGAGACTTACAAGGATATCAAATCATGCATATAAGAAATCAGCAAAGACTCGAATATATATCATAGATAATCTGATCACAAGTCCACAATTCATCGGATCTCGGCAAACACACCGCCAAAGAAGATTACATCGGATAGATCTCCATGAAGATCATGGAGAACTTTGTATTGAAGATCCAAGAGAGAGAAGAAGCCATCTAGCTACTAACTACGGACCCGTAGGTCTGAAGTGAACTACTCACGAGTCATTGGAGGGGCAATGATGATGATGAAGAAGCCCTCCACCTCCAAAGTCCCCTCCGGCAGGGCGTGGAGAAGGGTCTCCAAATGAGATCTCGCGGAAACGGAAGCTTGCGGCGATGGAAAAGTATTTTCGAGGCTCTCCTGATATTTGGCGGAATATTTGGGAATATATAGGCGCAAAACCTAGGTCAGGAGGCGGCCAGGAAAGCCACAAGCTTGCCCACCGCCACCTCCCCCTGGTGGCGGAGTGGGCCCTTGTGGGCTCCCTGGGGCCCACCTAACCAGGCCCAAAGTCTCCGTGGACTTCGTCTGTTCGGGAAAATATCATTTCGGGGTTTTTCTTCCGTTTGGACTCCGTTCCAAAATCAGATCTGAAAAGAGTCAAAAACACGGAAAAACAGGAACTGGCACTTGGCACTGAATCAATAATTTAGTCCCCAAATGGATATAAAAGGTACATAAAACATACAAAGAAGACAAGATAACAACGTGTAACCATCAAAAATTGTAGCTACGTTTGAGACGTATCAAGCATCCCCAAGCTTAACTCCTGCTCGTCCTCGAGTAGGGAAGTGATAAGAATGAATTTTTGATGCTTTCATGCTACCTAGAATAGGTGTCCTTTGTAATTCCCCTTATGTGACGTGAATGTTCAGATTCATTAGATTCAAAACAATAGTTTGCTATTGACGTGGAAACAATAATAATTCAAGCAAACTAGCAAAGTAATCATGAACTTTCAAAATAGCAAGGCTAAAAGAAAGTTATCCCTACAAAAGCATATAGTCTGGCTATGCTCTATCATCATTGCACAACGAATTTAAATCATGCACAACCCCGGTATTGGCCAAGGAATTGTTTCACACCTTTACTTTCTCAAACATTTTCAACTCTCACGCAATACATGAGCGTGAGCCATGGTTATAGCACTATATATGGTGTGGGGTATGGTGGAGGTTGCAAGACAAAAAGGAGAAGATAGTCACATTAACTAGGCATATCAATGAGTTGTGGAGATGCTCATCAATAGATATCAACGTGAGTGAGTAGGGACTCCCATACAAATGATGCACTAGAGCTACAAGTAAGTGAAAGCTCTTAAAGAAAACTAGTGGGTGTGCATCCAACTTGCTTGCTCACGAAGACCTAAGGCAATTTTTGAGGAAGCCTATCATTGGAATATACAAGCCAAGTTATATAATGAGAATTTCCCACTAGCTATATGGTGGTGACAAAACGAGATACTCTCAATCATGAAGATCATGGTGCTCAAAATGCACAAGTGTGGAAAAAGTGGTAGCATTGTTCCTTCTCTCTTTTTCTCTCATTTTTTTTATTATTTTGGTGGGCTCTTTGGCCTCTTTTTTATGGGCTTCTTTGGCCTCTTTTATTTCCTCACGTGGGACAATGCTCCAATAATGATGATCATCACACTTTCAACTCAAAACTTAGAGCAATTATAACTCTATATGGAATGCCTTTGGTAGTGTACCGTGGCAACGATCTAGCATGGTATAGTCATCAATGGAAACATCATGCTAGCTATCTTACGATCATGCAAAGGCAAGTAGACATGGTGGCACATGTCATGGTGGTAGTTGCATGGCAATATATCTCAGAATGACTTTGAAAAATCCATAGTAGGTAGGTATGGTGGCTGTTTTGAGGGAGGCTAATGGTGGGTTTTGTGCACCGGCGAAAGTTGCACGACACTAAGAAGATAGTGATGGTGGAAGGTGAAAGTGCATCTAAACCGTGGACTCAACATTAGTCATGAAGAACTCATATACTTTTTGCAAAAAAATTTATTAGTAATCGAAACAAAGCATTCAACGCATACTCCTAGGGGAAGGGTTGGTAGGAATAAACCATCGCGCGATCCCGACCGCCACGCAAAGGATGACAATCAATATACTAATCATGCTTAGATTTCATCACATAGCGGTTCACCATACGTGCATGCTATGGGAATCACTAACTTCAACACAAGTATTTCTAGATCCACAGCACCTTACTAGCATGACTTCAATATTACCATAACCACAACTCAAAACTAATTGAGATGAATCAAACTTCTCCAACTATTCAATGCACATGAAGGAGGAAGTTTTCGTATCCCTTTGGATAACTACCCCTTTTGAGACTACTTTCAAAGCATAGATCAACTACCAAGCCATGCACCGCTGCGCTCTAAAGGATATAAGTGAAGGACACAGAGCAAAAGTATCTAGCTCAAAAGATATAAGTGAAGCACATGTGAGCTGAATTGTCTACCAAAAGATATAAGTGAAGCTCGACAAAATCACGGCGTGTGGATGTCTCTCTCTCTAGGTGTGCAGCAAGGATGATTGTGACACAACAAAAATAAAAGACTCCTACGATACAAGACGCTCCAAGCAAAAACACATAACATGTGGTGAATAAAAATATAGCCCCAAGTAACGTTACAGATGGATTGAAGACGAGAGATGGGATGCCTTCCCGGGGCATCCCCAAGCTTAGGCTTTTACGGCATCCTTGAATATCTTGGGGTGCCTTGGGCATCCCCAAGCTTGAGATCTTGCCACTCTTTATCTCTTTGTCCATAAGAACTTCACCCAAAACTTGAAAACTTCACAACACGAAACTTAAACAGAAACTCGTGATAACATTAGTACAAGAAAGTCAACCACCACTTCCTTAGGTACTGTAGCAAACTTAAATTCTACTTGTGCTGATGTTGGGTTACTGTACTTTCAATCTTCCATGGCTAATACCCCCCGATACTATCCATAGTTTCATCAAAATAAGCAACCAACACAACAAAAACAGAATCTGTCAACAACACACCAGTCTGTAGCAATCTGTATGTTTCGTATACCTCTGATACTTCACAAATTCTGAAAAATTATGACGGTCTGAAGAATTTGCGTAGCAATCAGCAGCAAAAAGAATCTACTCAAAAGCTCTTCCAGAAAAAAATGAAAATTCTTTTCATTAGCAAAAAGTTTCTGTCTTTCCCAGCATGACCAAACGATCATCCTCAAGACTAATCATATTTTGCTTGGCACAAACGCAAAAAGAAACACAAAAAACACAATCATAACAGAATTATGAAAGTGTGGAAAACACAAAACAGAAAGAAAAAAGATAGATTCGTTGGGTTGCCTCCCAACAAGCGCTTTTGTTTAACGCCCTTAGCTAGGCATTCAATGATGCTCACACAAAAGACAAGAATTGAAGCACAATGAGAGCATTCTAAAGCATGTGAAAATCACATCTAAGTCTAACATAATTCCTATGCATAGGCATTTTGTAGGAAAAAAATGGTCAGGACAACTAATAGTTGCCATATGCAAGGAAGAAGAAAGAGACAATAGCAATATCAACATAACGAGAGGTAATTTGGTAACATGAAAGTTTCTACCAAAATATTTTCCTCTCTCATAGCAATTACATGTGGGATCATATTCAAATTCAACAATATAGCTATCCCATAGGATATTCTTTTCATGATCCACATGCATGCAAAGTTGACGCTCTTCAAAAATAGTGGGATTATCATCAAATAAAGTCATGACTTCTCCAATCCCACTTTCAGTATTGTTGCAAATATCATATTCATCATGAGGTTTGAACAAATTTTCAAGATCATAAGAAAGATCATCACCCCAATAATGATTATTGCAACAAGTAGTGGACATAGCAAAACTAGCATCCCCAAGCTTAGGGTTTTGCATATTTTTAGCATGATTGTCACTAATAGGATTTATAGTGAAATCATTGCAATCATGCTTTTCATCCAAGGAGCCCTCGTGAATCACTTCATGAATTTATTCCTCACAATTTTCAGATTCACACATCTTACGCAAAACTCCAAAGAAATAGGCAATTTCCCTCAACTCAATAGCAATTTGTTCCACACGAGTGGGTCTCTTAAAGAGACTAGCAAGTGGATGAGGATCCATATCACTAGATTTTCAGCAAGCGAAGATGCAAGCATATTGAGGGCACATGGCACACAAGCGAACAGAAAGCAAGCGAGAGAAAAGGGCGACCGAAAAAGGCAAAGGGGAAAACGGCGAAGGAGAAAGGCGAATGAAAACGACAAATGTGAAGTGGGGGAGAGGAAAACGAGAGGCAACTGGCAACAAAAGTAAATGCAAGAGAAGAGTTTGTGAGACCTACTTGGATAGATCTTGATTTCTCCTCCCCGGCAACGGTGCCAGAAATAGGCGTGTTGTCGGGAGAATATTCTTCACGATCCTCCTCGGCAAGCGATCCTCTTCCCCGGCAACGGCGCAAGAAATACTTCTGATGTTTGTTATGTACCCCTGGCAATTGTGCAAGAAATACTCCTACTACGACACGTTGGTATTCCCTCGAAGCAGAAAGGGTGATGTAGCACAGCGACGGTAAGTATTTCCCTCAGTTTGAGAACCAAGGTATCAATCCGGCGGAAGAGTATCTCACCAACCTGCACAAACACAAAAGCTTGCACCCAACACTATGAAGGGGTTGTCAATCCCTTGTAGATTGTTTGCCAAGTGAGAACTGAAAGTAACAAAGTAACAAAGCAAAGTAAAAGCGGAGTTGTAAACGATGGATGTGAATAGACCCGGGGGCCCTAGTGTTTACTAGTGTCTTCTCTCATGAAAGCAAGTAGACGGTGGGTGAACAAATTACTGCCGAGCAATTGATAGAACTGTGCAGAGTCGTGACGATATCTATGCAATGATTATTTCTATAGGCATCACGTGTGAAACAAGTAGACTGATACTTTCTGCGTCTACTACTATTACTCCACACGTCGACCGCTATCCAGCATGCATCTAGTGTATTGAGTCCATAAGAACAGAGTAACGCCTTAAGCAAGATGACATGATGTAGAGGGATAATCTCAAACCAATGATAAAAACCCCATCTTTTTACCCTTGATGGCAACTGCTTGATGTGTGCCTTGCTGCCCCTACTGTCACTGTGAAAGGTCACCACATGGCAGAACCCAAAACCAAGCACTTCTCCCATTGCAAGAATCATAGATCTAGTTGGCCAAATAAAACCCAAGACTCGGAGAGACTTACAAGGATATCAAATCATGCATATAAGAAATCAGCAAAGACTCAAATATATATCATATATAATCTGATCACAAGTCCACAATTCATTGGATCTCGACAAACACACCGCCAAAGAAGATTACATCGGATAGATCTGCATGAAGATCATGGAGAACTTTGTATTGAAGATCCAAGAGAGAGAAGAAGCCATCTAGCTACTAACTATGGACCCGTAGGTCTGAAGTGAACTACTCACGAGTCATTGGAGGGGCAATGATAATGATGAAGAAGCCCTCCACCTCCAAAGTCCCCTCCGGCAGGGCGCCGGGAAGGGTCTCCAGATGAGATCTCGTGGAAACGGAAGCTTGCGGCGGTGGAAAAGTATTTTCGAGGCTCTCCTGATTTTTTGTGGAATATTTGGGAATATATAGGTGCAAAACCTAGGTCAGGAGGCGGCGAGGGAAGCCACAAGCTTGCCCACCGCCGCCTCCCCCCTGGTGGCGGAGTGGGCCCTTGTGGGCTCCCTGGGGCCCACTTGTCTTGGCCCAAAGTCTCCCTGGACTTCTTCCGTTCGGGAAAAAACTTTTCGGGGTTTTTCTTCCGTTTGGACTCCGTTCCAAAATCAGATCTCAAAAGAGTCAAAAACATGGAAAAAATAGGAACTCGCACTTGGCACTGAATCAATAAGTTAGTCCCCAAAAAGATATAAAAAGGCACATAAAACATACAAAAAAGAAAAGATAACAGCGTGAAACCATCAAAAATTATAGATATGTTTGAGACGTATCAACCACCGAGGCAGCTCATTTGAGCTCCTCTCTAAAGCAGGCCTATGGGCCTAACTCTCATCTCTCTGCCTGTTGGGCCTATTGGGCCCGCGGGCCTGCATCCTGGCCCACCTTTCGTGTAGGGTTTCTAGTCGTATGCAGGCCGTGATGGCCCAATAGGCGGCATTTTTTTACTTTAATAATTTTTAGTCCTAGTTTATATTTTAATTCTTTGCTATTAAAGATTTTGTTCTCTCTTTTATTTTAGTTTTCTATTAAATATTTTAACAAAAAAAACTTTATGAAAATTCTTTCGAGTTGATATTTTTTGTTTCTTTTTAGTTAATGTTTTACTTGATTCTTTTTAACAAATAAACACTTTGATCATTTTAGTTGATTACTTTTAATTCATTCTTTTTAGTTAATGTTTTAGCTGATTCTTTTTAGTTCACTCTTTTTTTCCTATTAAAGGTTTTAACAAAAAAACTTTATGAAAATTCTGACTTTATTTGGTATTTTTCGTGCATTTACTTTTTTGAGCTAATTGACCTTGAAATTGAAAAGCACTACAAATAACTCTGAAAATTTTGAAAGTTGTTGGCATGATATCATCATTTCACCCATATAGCATGTGCTAAAAAGTTGATAGGGTTACAACAAAAACTAGATGCACTTCGTGTACAAAACACACAATCTCTCTCGAAGTATGAGTGTTTAAACGAGAACTCATCTGTTACAAAGGGATTTAATTTTTTAAAACTTATTTGAACTCCATACTTTTTGTTTGTTCAAAATGCATCATTAAAAGGCACATCACAAATTTTCAACAATTTCTGACTTTATTTGGTATTTTTCGTGCATTTACTTTTTTTGAGCTAATTTACCCTGAAATTGAAAAGCACTACAAATAAACTCTGAAAATGTTGAAAGTTGGCATGATATCATCATTTCACCCACATAACATGTGCTAAAAAGTTTAGAGAGTTACAATAAAAACTGGATGCACTTCGTGTATAAAACGGACAATCTCTTTCGAAGTATCAAGGTTTCGAACGAGAACTCGTCTATTATAAAGGGATTTCATATTTTTGAACTTATTTGAACTCCATACTGTTTGTGTGTTAAAAATGCACCATTCAAAGGCACGTAACAATTTTTCAAAAAAATTTGACTTCATTTGGTATTTTTCGTGCTTTTTTTTTGAGCTAATTCATCCTAAAATTGAAAAGCACTACAAATGAACTCTGAAAATGTTGAAAGTTGTCATGGTATCATCATTTCACCCACATAGCATGTGCTAAAAGGTTGAGAGGGTTACGACAAAAGCTGGATGCACTTCGTGTACAAAACGGACAATCTTTCTCGATGTATCAGGTTTTCGAATGAGAACTCATCTGTTACAAAGGGATTTCATTTTTTTGAACTTATTTGAACTCCATACTTTTTGTGTGTTCAAAATGCACCATTCAAAGGCACATCACAAATTTTCACCAATTTCTAACTTCATTTGATATTCTTCGTGCATTTACTTTTTTTTGAGCTAATTGACCCTGAAATTGAAAAGCACTACAAATGAACTCTGAAAATGTTGAAAGTTGGCATGGTATCATCATTTCACCCACATAGCATGTGATAAAAAGTTGAGAGGGTTACGACAAAAATTGGATGCACTTCGTGTACAAAACAGACAATCTCTTTCGAAGTACGAGGGTTTCGAACGAGAACTCGTGTGTTACAAAGGGATTTTTTTTTGAACTTATTTGAACTCCATACTTTTTGTGTGTTCAAAATACACCATTCAAAGGCACATCACAAATTTTTAACAATTTCTGACTTCATTTGGTATTTTTCGTGCATTTACTATTTTTTGAGCTAATTGACTCTGCAATTGAAAAGACTACAAGTGAACTCTGAAAATGTTGAAAGTTTGCATGGTATCATCATTTCACCCACATAACATGAGATAAAAAGTTGAGAGGGTTAGAACAAAAACTGGATGTACTTCGTGTACAAAACGGACAATCTTTTTCGAAGTATCATTAGTACAAATCACATAAAGTTTAATACATTACATAGATTTATATTTCGATCCCTTGCCTATGATCGTTTTGACCGTAACCATGGAGCATCTTCATTATTTAACAGGATGCTTGGGTCAATTCTCACTATGAAATGCGGAATTTCATCAAACTTATTATAATCTGCTGACATGTCTGTCTTGTTCTCGAGCCCCATGATGTTTCTTTTCCCTGAAAAAATATGTGACGCTTTGGCTCATCGTCCGATGTATTCATTTTCTTATTTTTTTTTCTTTTTTCGGTATGGAGGACATGTCTTTCACGTAGAAAACCTGAGCCACATCATTGGCTAGGACGAATGGCTCGTTTGTGTAACCAAGATTCTTGAGATCAACTATTGTCATTCCGTACACCTGGTCTTCCTTTACCCCTTCTCCATTCATGTTCACCCAACTACACCGAAACAAAGGGAACTTAAAAGTAGGCCCGTAATCAAGTTCCCATATCTCCTCTATGTAACCATAGTATGTGTCCTTTTTTCCCATTCTCGCGTGTCACATCATAGCGGACACCACTGTTTTGGTTGGTGCTCTTTTTATCTTGGGCGGTCGTGTAAAATGTATTCCCGTTTATCTCGTACCCTTGGAAATGTAATACAGTCGAAGAAGGTGACGTGGCCAACAAGTAGAGTTGATCTTCAACAGTGTTGGCATTCATGAGACGTGCTCGCAACCAACTGCCGAAAGTATCCATGTGTTTTTCTTCAATCCAGGAGATAGCCTTCCCCAGGATCTCGGAGCGTACAAAATTCTTGTGCTCCTCGATATACGAAGCCACGAAGGTGGAACTTTTTAGAACTGTGTAATGTGCTTGAGTGAAAGAATGTTCGTCCCTACATATCACTGCTTTCTTTCCTAGTGTGCCTTTTCCACTCAGTCTCCCCTCATGCCGCGATTCAGGAATACCAATTGGTTTAAGGTCAGGAAGAAAGTCTACACAGAACCCAATGACCTCCTCCGTTCCATAGCCCTTGGAGATGCTTCCTTCTGGCCTTGCATGGTTATGAACATATTTCTTTAAGACTCCCATGAAACTCTCGGAGGGGAACATATTGAGTAGAAATACAGGACCGAGAATGGAAATGTCGCTGACTAGGTGAACCAGGAGATGCGTCATAATATTGAAGAAGGATGGGGGGAACACCGATTCAAAACTGACAAGACATTGGACCGGAGATTACCTCCTGTAGCCTTTCCAGACGTTCTCGATCGATTACCTTATGAGATATTGCATTGAGGAATGCACATAGCTTCACAATGGGTAATCGAACATTTTCTGGTAGAAGCCCCCTCAATGCAACTGGAAGCAACTGCGTCATAATCACGTGGCAATCATGAGACTTCAGGTTCTGAAATTTTTTCTCTGTCATATTTATTATTCCCTTTATATTAGACGAGAAGCCAACGGGGACCTTCATACTGCTCAGGCATTCAAAAAATATTTCCTTCTCTGCTTTGGTAAGAGCGTAGCTGCTTAAGTACTGATGCACTTTATGAGTCTTCTTGTCGTATGGGTCTTTCATACGTTGCTGCTCCTCCCGTGCTTCTGTTGTATCTTTTGTCTTCACATACACGCCCAGGAAGCCTATCAGGTTCACACAAAGATTCTTCGTCACGTGTGTCACGTCGATTGAAGACCGGACCTCTAGGTGTTTCCAATAACGTAGATCCCAAAATAAAGATATCTTCTTCCACATGGGCACGTGTCCGGTAACGTCGTCTTTCGGAACAGATTGACCGCTAGGACCCTTTCCAAATATTACTATTTGATCCAAATCCTTGACCATAGACAATAACTCATGACAAGTAGGGAGGATAGCCTTCTTCTTGTGATCTGCCTCACCGTTGAAATGCTTGCCTTTCTTTCTTACGGGATGATTGGTCGGAAGAAATTGATGACACCCCAGGTAGACAACCTTCTTAGATTTTTCCAAATATGTACCTTTAGTCTTATCTAAACAGTGCGTGCATGCATTGTATCCCTTGTTTGACTGCCCTGAAATGTTACTAAGAGCAGACCAATCATTGATGGTTACGAACAACAATTCTCGTAGGTCAAATTCCTGATGTTTGTGCTCATCCCACACACGTACACCTGGTTTGGCCCACAACTGCAAAAGTTCATAAACTAATGGTCTTAGGTACACATCAATGTCGTTGTCGGGTTGCTTCGGTCCTTGAATGAGCACTGGCATCATAATGAACTTCCGCTTCATGCACAACCAAGGAGGAAGGTTGTAGATACATAGAATCACGGGACAGGTGCTTTGACTACAACTCTTCTCCCCAAAAGGATTCATACCGTTTGTACTTAGACCAAGCCATAAGTTCCTTGGGTCATTGATGACCCACAAGTATAGGAGATCAATCGTAGTCCTTTCGAAAAGTAAGAGTGTCGAACCCAACGAGGAGCAGAAGGATTTGACAAGTGGTTTTCAGCAAGGAAATATCTGCAAGCACTGAAATTGTCGGTAACAAGTGATTGTGTGGTGATATGATTCGTAGCAAGCAACAAGTAACAAAACTAGCAATGCTGCAGCAAAGTGGCCCAATCACTTTTGTAGCAAGGGACAAGCCTGGACAAAGTCTTATAGGAGGAAAAGCACTCCCGAGGACACACGGGAATTTCTATCATGCTAGTTTCATCATGTTCATATGATTCGCGTTCGTTACTTTGATAGTTTGATATGTGGGTGGGCTGGCGCTTGGGTACTGCCCTTACTTGGAAAAGCATCCCACTTATGATTAACCCCTCTCGCAAGCATCCGCAACTACGGAAGAAGAATTAAGACAAAGTCTAACCATAGCATTAAACTAGTGGATCCAAATCAGCCCCTTACGAAGCAACGCATAAACTAGGGTTTAAGCTTCTGTCACTCTAGCAACCCATCATCTACTTACTACTTCCCAATGCCTTCCTCTAGGCCCAAATAATGGTGAAGTGTTATGTAGTCGATGTTCACATAACACCACTAGAGGAAAAACAACATACAACATATCAAAATACCGAATGAATACCAAATTCACATGACTATTATTAGCATGACTTATCCCATGTCCTCAGGAACAAAAGTAACTACTCACAAAGCATAATCATAACCATGATCAGAGGTGTAATGAGTAGCATCAAGGATCTAAACATAAACTCTTCCACCAAGTAATCCAACTAGCATCAACTACAAAGAGTAATCAACACTACTAGCAACCTTACAAGTACCAATCCGAGTCGCGAGACGGAGATTGCTTACAAGAGATGAACTAGGGTTTGGAGATGACATGGTGCCGATGAAGATGTTGATGGTGACGAGTCCCCTCCAATGAGAGGAGTGTTGGTGATGACGATGGCGATGATTTCCCCCTCCGGGAGGGAAGTTTCCCCAGCAGGATCGTCCTACCGGAGCTCTAGATTGGTTCTGCTCAAGTTCCGTCTCATGGCGGCGGCGAAACCACGAAAAAGCTCCCTTCTGATTTTTTTTTCCTGGAAGAAACCCTCCATATAACAAAAGAGGTGGGCCAGTGGGCTGCCCACAAGCCCCCATGGCGCGACCTGGGGGGTGGTCGTGCCGTGCAGGCTTGTGGGCACCCCCTGGTGCCCCTCCGGCACTTCTTCGGCCCAGTATTTTTTATAAATTGGGAAAAAATCTCCGTTGATTTTCACGGCGTTTGGAGTTGCGCAGAATAGGTATCTCAACTTTGCTCCACTTTCAGGCCAGAATTCCAGTTGTCGGTATTCTCCCTCTTCATGTAAACCTTGCAAAATAAGAGAGAAAAGGCATAAGAATAGTACCATCAAGTGAAATAACATCCAAACAAGAGATAAATAGCAACATGAAAACATGATGCAAAATAGACATATCAACTCCCCCAAGCTTAGACCTCGCTTGTCCTCAAGCGAAAGCCGATCTCAATAAAGAGGTCCACATGTTTAGGGAGCAAGGTGTCGACAAAACAAGATACGAACATGCATGCATCATGATCATGATGAGAACAGCAATACCAACATATAATCTCTCATGCTAAAATGATAACTCCTTCACAAAGTAAAGCATGGATCAAGAACCTTACCGAGAACTAACAACCGATAGCCTTTAGTCATTGAAGCAATTGCAATTTATCACAACATCAGAAAGAGTCAAATAAGAGCTTGTAAAGCAAATCCACATACTCAATCATTCTTTCATTCTCTACAATTGCTACAACCCACGTGTTACTCATGAGATCAAAGTTTTAGTTGGACACAGAGAAAGATAGGGGCTTATAGTTTTGCCTCCCAACTGCTTACCTCAAGGGTAATGTCAACAATAATAATTCATGAATACTTACCTCCAAGTTGTCATATGAATATAGATCTTTCCCAAGCATGTGACGGTAGCCAAGACAAAGGCAAAACAAGGAATTGGTGAAGATCACCATGACTCTTTCAGGGGCAAAATGTAAAGGTACAATATAGGCCCTTCGCAGAGGGAAGCAGAGGTTGTCATGCGCTTTTGAGGTTTGGATGCGTGTCCTCTTAGTGCGTAGGAACATCACTTTATATTGCCTCCTGTGATAAAGAACTTTATTATGCAGTTTGTCGCTTTTATGTCTTCCTCATCACAGGTTCGTATAAAGCTTATTTTCCATACACTAATAGATCATACATAGTAGAGAGCAATTTTTATTGCTTGCACCGATGACAACTTACTTGAGGGATCTTATTCAATCCATAGGTAGGTATGGTGGACACTTATGGGAAAACTGGTTTGAATTTTTATGGATGCACAAGTAGTATCTCTACTTGGTGAGTGAGTTTTGGCTAATATGAGGTGGAAGCAATCGTCACATGCTAAGGGATCTCTAATCATATAACATTGTTCAGAGCTAAGCAAACACAATTCATTACGTTGTCTTCCTTGTCCAACATCTACTTCTAGGCATGCAATAGTTTAGTGAGTGTTCACAATCATAGATGGTGTCAGAGATGATATATTTATATGTGAACCTCTCCTTCCTTATCACTTCCTATTAATTGCAACAATGACCAAGGTCTACATTTGCCTACCCTCAACAAGTTTCAATCCTCATTCTTTTTATATGTGAAGCCATCACTTCCCATAAGATTATTACATGATCTTTCATGCTTTTGTTCTATTCTCACTCTTTTGATCATGGCAAGAGGCAAAGCCCTTCAACTAAGACACTCTTTATTATAAGGCTCACGAGCAAGAATACATCGGTGGTGACACAAGGCAAAACTCAAGACTAAAACACTAAGACTTTACTCTACTAGAAAAAAGAGAAATCTGAAAAGGAAAACTAAAACAAAGGTAAAGACAAAAGATGTGATGGTGATACGATACCGGGGAAACTCCCCCATGCTTGGCACAAGCCAAGGGGATTGCCCATACCAATGCTTAATTGTCTTCCTTTGGTGGTGATGGTGGAGTTGTTGCAATCTTTGACTCCAAGAGGGCCATTAATCTTTCATTTATGCCTTGGAGATCTGTGATATGTTTTTCCAGCAAAACAACTTCACGAGTGAGACAAGTATTGTGAGCACGAGTTGTTTCACAAAACCTCAAGAGTTCAATCAAATATGGAGATAGTAGGTGGAGGTAGGGTTGGAGGAAATCCACTTCTTCAACTTCTTCCTTGTTGAACACAGATTGCACTTCGTCCCATGCCTGATCCTTCTCCTTAGCCTTGCCCTTGGTTTCTTTAGGTAGCCTCTCTCTAGCCTCCATGACCTCCATCCTTTTTAGATCAGCATGAACTTCCCCATAGATTTGACGGAGGCTGTTCTCCCCCACACATTCCTGGGACGACATCTTGACCTAGATCTGCGGAAAAGAACAGGTTTGAAACGAAAAATAGAGGAAATCTGCGTCATGCAGGGGTCAGACCAAACGGAAGTATATATAATGATTTGTTTCCAGACCAGAAGGAGTCCCCTGCACGAAAACAGAGTTCGGGAGGCGCACGAGGTGGCCACAAGCCCTCACGGCGCGGCCAGGGGGTGGGCCCGCGCCGTGCAGGCTTGTCGCCTTGCACACTTTCCGGACTACTTCCAATTTTTGTATTTTTTCAAATATTCCAAAACGGAGAAAAATTCCTATTGGAAAAGTTTTGGACTATGTTTACTTACCGAATCACATACCTCTTCGTTATCAGAGTCTAAAACAGGCTGATAAATGTCCCTTAGGTATTCTTCCGGAGTTATGGTATTGATGATATTGCTTTCAACATTTATGGGAGTACCTGAGATATAATGCTTGATTCTCTCCCCATTTACCACTCTCGAACAATTACCTTCCATGTTGTTGATCTTGATAGCACCTGAACGATATACTTCCTCAACAACATAGGGACCTTCCCATTTAGAGAGAAGCTTGCCTGCAAAGAATCTTAAACGAGAGTTATATAGCAAGACATAATCACCTACATTGAACTCACGCTTTTTTATCCTCTTATCATGCCACCTCTTAACCTTCTCTTTGAAGAGCTTGGCATTCTCATATGCTTGAGTTCTCCACTCATCAAGCGAGCTAATGTCAAATAACCTCTTCTCACCGGCAAGTTTGAAATCAAAGTTGAGCTCTTTGATTGCCCAATAAGCTTTATGCTCTAGCTCAAGAGGTAAGTGACATGCTTTACCGTACACCATTTTGTACGGAGACATGCCCATGGGATTCTTATAGGTAGTTTTATAAGCCCACAGTGCATCATCGAGCTTCTTAGACCAATTTTTTCTAGACCTGTTCACAGTCTTTTGCAGAATCAGTTTAATCTCTCTGTTACTCAGCTCTACTTGACAACTGGACTGAGGGTGGTAGGGAGACGCAATTCTATGGTTGACATCGTACTTGGCAAGCGTTTTACGGAAAGCACCATGAATGAAGTGTGAACCACCATCGGTCATTAGATATCCAGGGACTCCAAATCTAGGGAAGATAACTTCTTTCAGCATCTTGATAGAGGTGTTGTGAACAGCACTACTAGTGGGGATAGCTTCTACCCACTTAGTGACATAATCAACAGCAACTAAGATGTGAGTATACCCATTGGATTTTGGAAAAGGTCCCATATAATCAAAGCCCCAAACATCAAATGGTTCAATGACAAGTGAATAGTTCATAGGCATTTCCTGACGTTTGCTAATATTACCTATTCTTTGACATTCGTCACACGACAATACAAACTTACGGGCATCCTTGAAGAGAGTGGGCCAATAGAAACCTGATTGCAATACCTTGTGTGCAGTTCTATCTCCCGCATGGTGTCCTCCGTAGGCCTCGGAGTGACACTTCTGTAGGATATGTCCCTGTTCATGTTTAGGTACACAACGTCTAATAACACCATCTACTCCTTCCTTATAAAGGTGAGGACTGATACGTCTCAAACGTATCTATAATTTTTGATGGTTTCACGCTGTTATCTTGTCAACTTTGGATGTTTTGTTTACCTTTTATATCTTTTTTGGGACTAACTTATTAACTCAGTGCCAAGTGCCAGTTCCTGTTTTTCTGTGTTTTTGACTCTTTTCAGATCTGATTTTGGAACGGAGTCCAAACGGAATAAAATCCCCGAAATGAATTTTTCTAGAACGGAAGAAGATCGGGAGGCTTGAGGGCCAAGCAAGTGGGCCCACACGGGGGCCACAAGCCCTGTTGCCACGACCAGGGGGAAGGCCGCGGCAACCAAGCTTGTGCCCCCCCTGGCGCTCCCCTGCCATAGGTCTTTGGCCTATAAATTCCATAAAAATCCTCAAAAAATGAGGGCATCCACGAAAACACTTTTCCGCCGCCGCAAGCTTCCGTTTCCGCGAGATCTCATCTGGAGACCCTTCCCGGTGCCCTGCCGGAGGGGACTTTGGAGTTGGAGGGCTTCTTCATCAACATCATCGCCCCTCCAATGACTCGTGAGTAGTTCACTTCAGACCTACGGGTCCGTAGTTAGTAGCTAGATGGCTTCTTCTCTCTCTTGGATCTTCAATCCAAAGTTCTCCATGATCTTCATGAAGATCTATCCGATGTAATCCTCTTTGGCGGTTGCGTTTGTCGAGATCCGATGAATTGTGGATTTGTGATCAGATTATCTATGATATATATTTGAGTCTTTGTTGATTTCTTATATGCATGATTTGATATCCTTGTAAGTCTCTCCGAGTCTTGGGTTTTGTTTGGCCAACTAGATCTATGATTCTTGCAATGGGAGAAGTGCTTGGTTTTGGGTTCATACTATGTGGTGACCTTTCCTAGTGACATAAGGGGCAGCAAGGCACGCATCGTGTTGTTTCCATCAAGGGTAACAAGATGGGCTTTTATCGTAGATATGAGATTGTCCATCTACATCATGTCATCTTACTTAAGGCGTTACTCTGTTCTCATGAACTTAATACACTAGATGCATGCTGGATAGCGATCGACGTGTGGAGTAATAGTAGTAGATGCAGAAAGTATCGGTCTACTTGTTTTGGACGTGATGCCTATAGATATAATCATTGCCGTAGATAACGTCACGACTTTGCGCGGTTCTATCAATTGCTTGACAGTAATTCGTTCACCCACCGTCTACTTGCTTTCATGAGAGAAGCCACTAGTGAATACTACGGCCCCCGGGTCTATTCACACCTATCGTTTCCACTTTCGCTTTACTTTGCTTTGTTTCTTTGTTGCTTTCAGTTCTCACTTGGCAAACAATCTATAAGGGATTGACAACCCCTTCATAGCGTTGCGTGCAAGCTCTTTGTGTTTGTGCAGGTACTTGTGATATTCCTTCACTGGATCGATACCTTCGTTCTCAAAACTGAGGGAAATACTTACCGCCGCTGTGCTACATCACCCTTTCCGCTTCGAGGGAACACCAACGCAAGGCTCCAAGGCCACGGGGGAATCCTTTGCATATTTGCTAAGGAAGTCCCTAAAGGCGTAGCCGTAGCAGAAGGATTCCTGGTGTTGTTGCTGAGGAGTATCAAGACAAGAATAGTCTCCCGTCAGCACGCTTGTTTCTGGTGCTGTTGGAAGGTCTTTTGTTGCAGTAGCAAGGATCATCCCAAAAGTAGTGTCTCAAGTCAAAGAAGAATTTCTTCGTTTGCTGGTACATGAAACTAGGTGGTATGTATTTGGCAACGATATAGTTTGCATAATCAGCATACCACGATGCACTACGTGAAGCATTGATGACATTCAATTGCTCAACCGGGAAGCTATCATCAATAGGTTGTGGGTCATCAAGAACGTTCTCCAACCTAGACAAGTTATCCGCTACTGGGTTATCAGCACCCTTTCTGTCAACAACGTGCAGATCAAATTCTTGTAGCAAGAGAACCCATCTGATAAGTCTAGGTTTAGCGTCCTTCTTCTCCATGAGGTACTTAATAGCAGCATGATCAGTGTGAATAGTGACTTTAGAATCAACTATGTAAGACCTAAACTTCTCACATGCAAACACGACTGCTAATAATTCCTTCTCCGTAGTAGCATAGTTTCTGTGGGCACTGTCTAGAGTTTTACTAGCGTAGTGAATAATATTCAACTTCTTATCAACTCTTTGCCCTAGCACAGCACCAACAGCATAATCACTAGCGTCACACATGATCTCAAAAGGCAAGTTCCAATCAGGTGGTTGAACAATAGGTGCAGTTATCAAAGCCCTCTTAAGTATTTCGAAGGCTTCCTCACAATCATCGTCAAAAACAAAAGGAATATCCTTTTGCAAGAGATTGGTAAGAGGCCTAGAAATCTTAGAGATGTCTTTAATGAACCTTCTATAGAAACCAGCATGACCAAGGAAACTTCTTATACCTTTGATATCTGTGGGGTATGGCATTTTCTCGATTGCATCAACCTTAGCCTTATCGACTTCAATACTTCTTTCAGAAATTTTATGTCCTAAGACGATGCCTTCATTAACCATAAAGTGGCACTTCTCCCAATTCAAGACAAGATTGGTGTCTTTACATCTCTGCAAGACTCAGTCAAGGTTGCTGAGGCAATCATCAAAGGAAGACCCGTAAACGGAGAAGTCATCCATGAAAACCTCGACAATATTTTCACAAAAGTCAGAGAATATAGCCATCATACATCTTTGAAAGGTGGCAGGTGCATTACACAAGCCAAAAGGCATACGTCTATAAGCAAAGGTACCGAAAGGGCAGGTGAAAGTGGTTTTCCCCTAATCATATTGTGCAACTGGTATTTGGGAGAAACCAGAATAACCGTCTAGAAAGCAGAAGTGTATGTGTTTGGATAGTCTTTCTAGCATTTGGTCGATAAAAGGCAGAGGGTAATGATCTTTCCTAGTAGCCTTATTCAACTTCCTAAAATCAATCACCATCCTATAGCCACTAATAATCCTCTGAGGGATCAACTCATCCTTATCATTAGGGGCAACGGTAATGCCTCCCTTCTTAGGAACGCAATGCACCGGACTCACCCAATCGCTATGAGAAACAGGATAGATAATACCCGCTTCTAGGAGCTTTAGTATTTCTTTTCTCACTACTTCTTTCATCTTATGTCGTGGTTTTGTCACGGCAGATGTCCTCGTGAAAGGACTTAGTACTGAAGCCATCGCACCTTGGTGGCGACTCAAAGGGGTTAAGCAGGAGAGACACGGCGATTTACCCAGGTTCGGCCCCTCGTGACGAGGTAAAGGCCTACGTCCTGCTTTGGTTTGTATTAATGTGGTTTTTGTAACATATGCTATTTCCGAAAGGCGATAAGTTTTGGTCCAGGAAGCCCAAATGTTGGAATTATGCCCTAGAGGCAATAATAAATATAGTTATTATTATAATTCCTGTATCAAGATAATCGTTTATTATCCATGCTATAATTGTATTGAATGAAGACTCATTTACATGTGTGGATACATAGACAAAACACCGTCCCTAGCAAGCCTCTAGTTGGCTAGCCAGTTGATCAAAGATAGTCAGTGTCTTCTGATTATGAACAAGGTGTTGTTGCTTGATAACTGGATCACGTCATTAGGAGAATCACGTGATGGACTATACCCAAACTAATAGACGTAGCATGTTGATCGTGTCATTTTGTTGCTACTGTTTTCTGCGTGTCAAGTATTTATTCCTATGACCATGAGATCATATAACTCACTGACACCGGAGGAATGCTTTGTGTGTATCAAACGTCGCAACGTAACTGGGTGACTATAAAGATGCTCTACAGGTATCTCCGAAGGTGTTAGTTGAGTTAGTATGGATCAAGACTGGGATTTGTCACTCCGTGTGAACGGAGAGGTATCTCGGGGCCCACTCGGTAATACAACATCACACACAAGCCTTGCAAGCAATGTAACTTAGTGTAAGTTGCGGGATCTTGTATTACGGAACGAGTAAAGAGACTTGCCGGTAAACGAGATTGAAATAGGTATACGGATACTGACGATCGAATCTCGGGCAAGTAACATACCGAAGGACAAAGGGAATGACATACGGGATTATATGAATCCTTGGCACTGAGGTTCAAACGATAAGATCTTCGTAGAATATGTAGGATCCAATATGGGCATCCAGGTCCCGCTATTGGACATTGACCGAGGAGTCTCTCGGGTCATGTCTACATAGTTCTCGAACCCGCAGGGTCTGCACACTTAAGGTTCGACGTTGTTTTATGCGTATTTGAGTTATATGGTTGGTTACTGAATGTTGTTCGGAGTCCCGGATGAGATCACGGACGTCACGAGGGTTTCCAGAATAGTCCGGAAACGAAGATTGATATATAGGATGACCTCATTTGATTACCGGAAGGTTTTCGGAGTTACCGGGAATGTATCGGGAATGACGAATGGGTTCCGGGAGTTCACCGGGGGGGCAACCCACCCCGGGGAAGCCCATAGGCCTTGAGGGTGGCACACCAGCCCTTACTGGGCTGGTGGGACAGCCCAAAAGGGCTCTATGCGCCAAGAAGAGAAAATCAAGAGAAAAGAAAAAAAAGGGAGGAGGTGGGAAGGAAGGGGGACTCCCTCCCACCAAACCAAGTCCAACTCGGTTTGGGGGGGGGGGAGTCCTCCCCCCTTGGACTTGGCCGACCCCCTTGGGGCTCCTTGAGCCCCAAGGCAAGGTCACCTCCCTCCCACCTATATATACGGAGGTTTTAGGGCTGATTTGAGACGACTTTCCCACGACAGCCCGACCACATACCTCCACGGTTTTTCCTCTAGATCGCGTTTCTGCGGAGCTCGGGCGGAGCCCTACTGAGACAAGGTCATCACCAACCTCCGGAGCGCCGTCATGATGCCGGAGAACTCTTCTACCTCTCCGTCTCTGTTGCTGGATCAAGAAGGCCGAGATCAACGTCGAGCTGTACGTGTGCTGAACGCGGAGGTGCCGTCCGTTCGGTACTAGATCGTGGGACTGATCGCGGGATTGTTCGCGGGGCGGATCGAGGGACGTGAGGACGTTCCACTACATCAACCGCGTTCACTAACGCTTCTGCTGTACGATCTACAAGGGTACGTAGATCACTCATCCCCTCTCGTAGATGGACATCGCCATGATAGGTCTTCGTGCGCGTAGGAAATTTTTTGTTTCCCATGCGACGTTCCCCAACACCAAAAGGCCAGCCATGAAAAATGTTAAACCACCTTCAAATAAAACCAAGGGTAAGGGCAAAACTGTTGCGGCTGAGCCATCCGAAATCGATGAATCTCAAGTCGGCGATGCACTTTCGGAGGTAAAAGTTCATCCTCTTTTCACCTGCCATCCACTACTGTTAATCTTTGTATTTATATCTCTGTCTCTCTTGAAATAGAATGAAGACAACGAAAGCGAGGAGGACTCTGTTGAGGTAATTTCTGTTTCCTCGGATTCATCTCCTTCTCCACCTAAGCCGGCCAGGCGAGTTTGTGGGAAAGTTCCCTTCTCACACCCAAATGCTTGTTTGGACCCAAATTTCCTACTGAAGAAAGCACAACATACTTCAAATCGGAAGACCCGAAGTCATTCTGGTGATCTGGTGTCCGGCTTACCAGCAACGAACAAAAGGAAACCAAATGAGGTACTTATGAATAACAATTCTTCATGTTTCTTTGGATCACATCTGTAACCCGCCTATATCTTGATGTATAATTCTTGTAGAACTCTCCTCCTACATCTGGCGACTCAGTGATGTCGACACTTCCACCAATGATTCGAGTTCCTGGGTAAGTCTTTAGATAATCTTACTTTGAATTCTGAGGGTAATAAACTTCCTGTTCCTTAATGCGCTTCTCCCTTCTTTTAGGGCACATGCCAAGAAAAGGAAAACCAGTGGATCAACTCTTGTCACAACTTTAGAGCCCATCAAAGAATCAATGCTG
Source organism: Hordeum vulgare subsp. vulgare (assembly GCF_904849725.1). Classification (NCBI taxonomy): domain Eukaryota; kingdom Viridiplantae; phylum Streptophyta; class Magnoliopsida; order Poales; family Poaceae; genus Hordeum; species Hordeum vulgare. The sequence continues at coordinate 4,458,524 of NC_058519.1, read as the reverse complement.
ATTCAGGACAACCCGGACCAAGGCGAGCCTGAAAATCAAATGGATCTTCCAGACTTGCCCAAGGAAGCAGGGGATGCCCCTAAGTCGCCAAGTCCATTGATGACAACAGAAAACCCGGATGTTGTAGTTATTACTGGTACCGGCTTCTCTAAGTCGGCGGCGACAGTTTTGTCAAGGCATGTGGCATCCTCCTCTCAAGCCATTCCCGAATCTGGACTCTCCAAGGCAAAGCTTTCTGAATATGAAAATCTGGAGTTCAAGGAACTCTGCTCTGGTTTTTCAAGTCGCCTGGAGGCGAGCTATGAGATGGAGAAAAGCCTGTTGCGGATGTTAAAAAACAAACATGAGGTAAGTTTTGTTATACTGTATTACTCCCATTAACCCCCAAGGACCGGGTCATCAGTAAAAAGATGAGCCGGGTCTTGAAAAATTTAGAAAAACTTTGCGACCAATAACCCCCAAGGGCCGGGTCATCAGTAAAAAGATGAGCCGGGTCTTGATATTGTATAATTTCATCTGAAAAGAAAAATTATACATTAGCCCCCAAGTGTCAGGGATATTGCTTGCAATAGTTCTGAGACTTGCCCCTTTTTTGTACTTCCAACAGGAAACTCCTGCTCGGACTGAATCGGCGCTTGGCAATTTAAAAAAGAACTTATCTCGTCAACAAGATGCCCGAGCTAAGTCGGAGGAGAAGTATCAATTGGTCTTGGCTGAATTAGAAAAACTCAAAGCTGATTTGAAAAGAACTCAAGCTGACCAGGATGCTGCCATAAAAAGAGCAGAGAAGGCTGAAGCCAGGCTGGCTACTGTGCAACAGGAATTTTCCGGCTTAAAGCGTCATATCTCAAACATGACGCAAGCCGTCTTTGGTAAAATTACTCAAACTTTTGGTATTTTCTCCCCCCTTTTTTTAAACTAACTCTTATCGTAAGTCGCTGATTATTATGACCCCTTACTCAGGTCCGAGAGCCGCCAACCTTCAGGAAGATTGTGTGCTGATGCTAAAGGCGATTTATACGCTGACAGAGCAACTGTACACCGGCAGTGTTTTAACTGTTAAAGTTGTGATGGGTGCCAAAGAGCCTATAACTTCCATAAAGAAGGTGCTTGGCTGCCTATCCACACTTCCCCCTCAGGTTGGCGAGCTAACTCGGTCAGCTGCCCGAAAGGGTGTTTTGACTGCCTTGAGTTGCTGCTTGGCGTATGCTCCAGAGATCAACCCAGAAGAGGTAGCGGCAGGCTTTCCTCAACTCAAAGACGACGGGTCAGAATTCGTTGAAGAGGACTATCAACGTGTTGTCAAGGACTCCCGACTGGCAGCAACCCAACTCGCAGCAAGTCTTGATTTATCAAAGTATCACGCGGCTTATGATAGCAAAAATAAGAAGGTCAACCCGCCAACCTTCGTGTCGACCAGCTAAACTCCTCGGCGACCTAAGAACCCTTTTGACTTGGAAGCAGACCTGGCATCAATCCTGACTGATGAAGATGACTTCGCAGCTCTGGCTAAGTGCAACTGGGTACTTGGCGACTTGCAAATTGAGGTCGGCCAAAGCTCGCAGCAAAATGATCCCAAGGCGCCAACAGAATAAACCTCTTCGATTTGGCCTGAGAGCCATGTAATAGATCCGTTTCATAAGTCGATACTGTTTTTGTGATACTCTTCGAAAAAATATTTATATCGCCCTTAAGGCGATTTGAAATATTTGACCTGCCACTTGAGAATCCTTTATGATGCTTAATCCGCCATGGACGAAGTAATTCTGATCATCATCCTGACTTAAGCTTTGAAAACAACATATGTGAAACCAAGTAAATGATAACAAATATTTTCAAGAGGAATCAGAAAGAAAGGTTAAAAACCCTCAAGGCTATGCCAAAAATAAAAACAGCAATTTCGTCGGCTCATAAGGTCGCGACAGGATGGGGCGAGTCAGAAAGCTCGAGCACACACCCTATAATGCAGGTTTCGTCGGCTCATAAGGTCGCGACAGGATGGGGCGAGTCAGAAAGCTCGAGCACACACCCTATAATGCAGGTTTCGTCGGCTCATAAGGTCGCGACAGGATGGGGCGAGTCAGAAAGCTCGAGCACACACCCTATAATGCAGGTTTCGTCGGCTCATAAGGTCGCGACAGGATGGGGTGAGTCAGAAAGCTCGAGCACACACCCTATAATGTAGGTTTCGTCGGCTCATAAGGTCGCGACAGGATGGGGCGAGTCAGAAATCTCGAGCACACACCCTATAATGCAGGTTTCGTCGGCTCATAAGGTCGCGACAGGATGGGGCGAGTCAGAAAGCTCGAGCGCCACCCTAAAATGCAGGTTTCGTCGGCTCATAAGGTCGCGACAGGATGGGGCGAGTCAGAAAGCTCGAGCACACACCCTATAATGCAGGTTTCGTCGGCTCATAAGGTCGCGACAGGATGGGGCGAGTCAGAAAGCTCGAGCACACACCCTATAATGCAGGTTTCGTCGGCTCATAACGTCGCGACAGGATGGGGCGAGTCAGAAAGCTCGAGCGCCACCCTAAAATGCAGGTTTTGTCGGCTCATAAGGTCGCGACAGGATGGAGCGAGTCAGAAAGCTCGAGCACACACCCTATAATGCAGGTTTCGTCGGCTCATAAGGTCGCGACAGGATGGGGCGAGTCAGAAAGCTCGAGCACACACCCTATAATGCAAGTTTCGTCGGCTCATAAGGTCGCGACAGGATGGGGCGAGTCAGAAAGCTTGAGCGCCACCCTAAAATGCAGGTTTCGTCGGCTCATAAGGTCGCCACAGGATGGGGCGAGTCAGAAAGCTCGAGCACACACCCTATAATGCATGTTTCGTCGGCTCATAAGGTCGCGACAGGATGGGGCGAGTCAGAAAGCTCGAGCACCACCCTAAAATGCAGATTTTGTCGGCTCATAAGGTCGCAACAGGATGACAAAAATTGTTCTTTTTAATGAAGAAGCCCCCAAGTCAGGGAGTATATTCAGCTTTATTGCTTTATAATGAAACTGAAAAACTTACAAAGTGTAGAGCTTAAGAGCTCAAGTGTAATAAGGCCGCAGGTGGGCAATATTCCAGGGGCGAGTTGACTCAGCCTCCGTGGTTGGCCGGTTAGGCCGGAAATCCACCAAATAATAAGAGCCATTGCGGAGATTTTTACTGACGACGAACGGTCCTTCCCAAGGTGGTGATAACTTATGCATGCCTGCACGATCTTGTATCAACCGAAGAACCAAGTCGCCTTCCTGAAAGGTCCGACTTTTAACCCAGCGGTTGTGATAACACCGTAGATCCTGTTGATAGATAGCTGAGCGGGGTGCAGCCAAGTCACGTGCCTCCTCTAAGGCGTCCAGAGAATCTTGACGCGCCAGCTCATTGTCTTGCTCCACATATGCGGCGACTCTAGGTGAATCATGCCTTATATCAGTAGGAAGGACATCCTCTGCTCCGTAGACCAGAAAGAAAGGGGTGAAACCCGTGGACCTGTTCGGGGTGGTCCGGATACTCCACAATACTGAAGGCAATTCTTCAACCCAACACCCTGGGGTTTTTTCCAGGGGAACCATGAGTCGGGGCTTAATCCCTCGCAAAACCTCCTGATTCGCCCGTTCTGCCTGCCCGTTAGATTGCGGGTGAGCGACTGCAGAAACATCAAGCCGGATATGTTCTCGACGACAAAACTCCTGCATCGCCCCTTGGGACAAGTTAGTACCATTATCAGTAATGATACTGTGCGGGCATCCAAACCGGAAAATCAACTTTTTCAAGAATTTGACCGCTGCCTCCACATCGCAAGCTCCAATAGAACGCCTCAACCCACTTGGTGAACTTATCAACCGCCACCAGCAGATGGGTCTTCTTGTTAGAGGACATTTTAAAAGGGCCGACCATGTCCAGCCCCCAGACCGCAAATGGCCAAGTGATGGGGATCATTCTTAATTCTTGAGCCGGCACATGAGCCTGCCGCCCATAACATTGGCATCCTTCGAACCGACGAACTATATCTTCCGCATCCGCATGAGCCGTCAGCCAAAAGAAACCATGACGGAAAGCCTTCGATACCAAAGAGCGTGACCCGGCATGATGCCCACGATCTCCGGAATGAATGTCATTTAAGATTATGCATCCTTCTTCGGAGGAAACGCATCGCTGAAAAACTCCAGAGGCGCTCCGCTTATATAACTCGCCATTGATGATGACCATGGATTTGCTGCGCCGAACGATTTGGCGAGCCAAAACTTCGTCCGCTAGTAACTCGCCCCGAGCGAGATAAGCCAGATAAGGAAGAACCCAATCCGGAGTGACATGGAGAGCCGCCACGAGCTGGGACTCTGGATCTGGTACTACCAATTCCTCCTCTGATGGTAGAATCACGGATGGTTTATGTAGGATATATCCAGAAAAACATTAGGAGGAACCGGCTTTCTCTGGGAGCCAAGTCGTGAGAGGGCGTCAGCTGCCTCGTTGAGGCGCCGATCAATATGGTCCACCTGATAACAATGAAAATGACCCGCGACTTCAGACACAGCTTGTCTGTAAGCCGCCATCATGGGGTCCCGAGAATCCCAGATACCTGAAACTTGCTGTGCCACCAAATCAGAGTCGCCAAAGCATCTGTCTCGTGTTAGATTCATCTCCTTGGCGAGTCGCAAGCCGTGAAGCAAAGCTTTGTATTCCGCCGCATTGTTAGTGCACGGAAACATGAGTCGGAGAACGTAACAGAATTTATCTCCTTGAGGGGATACCAACACCACACCAGCCCCCGAGCCTTCCAGCTGCCTAGATCCATCAAAATAAATAGTCCAGTAAGTGAGATCAGGCCGGTCTTCCGGAGCCTGTAACTCCGTCCAGTCGTTGACGAAATCAACTAAGGCCTGGGACTTGATGGCCGTGTGGGGGGTATACTGTATGTGATGGGGCCCAAGTTCTATTGCCCACTTGGCGATCCGACCTGTTGCCTCCCGATTCTGGTTGATGTCCCCAAGGGGGGCAGAGCTAACCACTGTGATAGGGCATTCTTGGAAATAATGCTTAAGTTTTCGACTCGCCATAAACACCCCATATACCAACTTCTGCCAGTGTGGGTACCGCTGCTTGGAAAGAGTTAGCACTTCGCTGATAAAATATACCGGGCGTTGCACTGGGTATTCCTTCCCTTCCTCCTTTCTCTCAACGACCACTGCCACACTTACCGCTTTGGAATTTGCCCGATATACAAAAGCATGGGCTCTTTTTCAGTCGGGGCGGCCAGGACCGGCGGGTTAACCAATTGGTTTTTCAGGGCTTCGAGCACCTCGTCTGCCTCATTCGTCCAAACAAACCGATCGGATTTCCTCAATAACTGATAAAGAGGGATCGCCTTCTCCCCCAGGTGACTCACAAAACGACTTAGGGCCGCAATACGACCCGCCAGTCGTTGAACTTGATTAACGTTCGCCGGCTTTCCAAGGGATGTAACTGCTTCGATCTTGTCCGGGTTAGCTTCAATGCCGCGCTCCGATACTAGGAAACCCAGTAATTTCCCTGCAGGCACACCAAAAACACACTTGGTGGGATTTAGCTTCATCTGATATACCCGTAGGTTATCGAACGTTTCCTTGAGGTCCTCTAGTAGCGTCTCCTCCTGGCGGGTTTTGATCACAATATCGTCGACATAGGCATGGACGTTGCGACCGATTTGGTTGTGGAGACAATTCTGGATGCAGCGTTGATAAGTCGCCCCCGCACTCTTGAGTCCAAAGGGCATGGACACATAACAAAAAGCCCCGAAGGGGGTTATAAAGGCTGTTTTCTCTTGATCCTCCACGGCCATCTTGATTTGGTGATATCCTGAGTAGGCATCCAAAAAACACAATCGTTCGCATCCTGCCACCGAGTCAATGATCTGGTCGATGCGTGGAAGAGTGAAGGGATCTTTTGGACAAGCTCTGTTGAGGTCTGTGTAGTCAATGCACATACGAAAAGTACCATTCTTCTTCAGTACCAAAACCGGGTTAGCCAGCCATTTGGGGTGAAAAACTTCCACGATGAACCCGGCGGCTAAAAGACGGGCAACCTCTTCCCCAATCGCCTTGCGTCGCTCCTCGTTAAATCTGCGAAGGTACTGCTGGATGGGTTTGCACTTTGGGTCAACATTAAGATGGTGCTCAGCGAATTCTCTCGGCACACCAGGCATGTCAGAAGGTTTCCATGCGAAGATGTCCCGATTCTCATGGATGAATTCGATGAGCGTGCTTTCCTATTTGGGGTCCAGACCCGTCCTGATGGTGAATTGCTTGGATGAGTCGCGAGGCAGGAAATCGATCGTCTTGGTGTCGTCCGTTGGCTTGAACTTGAGGGCCGACTCAGAATCTGTAGTCGGCTTCTTTAGGGGTGACATGTCCGCCGGGTCAACATTGGCCCGATGGTGTTTGAGCTCTTCCGCAGCACAGGCGACTTCCGCATAAGTCACGTCCCCTTCTTCACATTCCTTTGCAATCCTTCTATCTCCATCAACCGTGATGGGTCCTTTGGGACCAGGCATTTTGAGCTTGAGGTAGACATAGCACGGGCGAGCCATGAAGCGGGCGTAAGCTGGCCGCCCAAACAACGCATGGTAGGGGCTTTTCAATTTGACCACCTCGAAAATCAGTGACTCCGACCTATAATTCTGCGCAGTTCCAAATGCCACTGTGAGCCTGACTCGGCCTATGGAATAGGCCGACTTGCCTGGGACGATTCCGTGGAAAACCGTGGTTGAAGGCATCAGGTCTTTTTCCAATAGGTTCATCCTTTGAAAAGTGTCAAAGTATAGGATATTGATGCTGCTGCCACCATCCATTAGTACCTTTGATAGGATGTAACCCCCAACTTGGGGAGCCACGACCAACGCCAGATCACCTGGGTTATCAACTCTCGGCGGGTGATCCTCCCTGCTCCACGTTATGGTTTGCTCAGACCAATGGAGGTATCTGGGAAGCGCCGGTTCAGACACATTGTACGCCCGGTGACTCACCTTCTTATCACGCCTACAAGCATTACTGGTGAAAACATGATACTGCCCATTACTTAACTGTTTGGGGTTGCTGCGGAAGCCCCCATTATCGTCCTGACCCTGCGGAGCCCCCTGTGGGGGTGGCTGCTGGAAGGCTCCTAGCGAGTTATACCGCCGCTGGTGGTGGACCGGGTATTGGCCGCCGCCTGGCTGTGGGCCTCCCTGAGCCCCCTGTTCGGGAAAACGGCCAAAAGGGTTCTGTCTTTGGTTGGGTGCGGCGAATTGCTCCTGGCGCTGGTCCCGGTCATTGTTTTGACTCTTCTTGATCGCCTCCGCCCGAAAATCTCGCATCACGAAGCAGTTTTCCCAAGAGTGAGTCGCCGGACCATCTGCCGTGGCATGGTGCGGGCAAGGGCCTTTGAGTAGCTCTTCGTAGTTACGCGGCCTCTTCCCGCTAAATCCCCTGTTTTTCTTCTTGCCGTTGTTGGCGTTGGTATTGGCGACCAAATCCGAGGGCTCTTCTTGCGGTCTTCGCTTGCTGTTGGTCCCTTGACCGTGGGGTTACGTCCCTGGAAACGGGTATGATTCTTGGATGACTCGCCCTTCTTGGGCGAGTTAGACTTTCCGTCTTCACCAGGATCTTTGGTGTCATCGGCCTCAGCGTACCTAGTGAGGGTGTCCATCAGCTCTCCCATGTCTTGGACCTTTCGCTTAAGTCGCCCCAATTTTTGCACCAAGGGTTCGTAATGGCAATTTTGCTCGAGGATCTGCACAGCTTGAGCCGCCGTAATGCCATATGACAAATGGATAATTTCTGCAACCCGCCGTGACCAATGATGAGCCGACTCATCCGGGCGCTGAACACAGTGATGTAGATCGACGATTGTCATCGGACGTTTGCAAGTTCCTCGGAAGTTTTTGATGGAACGCTCTTTTAACTCGGACCAGGTCTGGATGGAGTTGGGAGGTAAGTTTTTCAACCAAGTACGTGCTGACCCTTCGAGCATCATTGTGAAGTATCTGGCGCAAACCGCCTCATTCACATCGAGCATGTCCATGGCGATTTCATAACTCTCGATCCACGATGCCGGCTCAAGGTCCGGGGTGTAATTAGGAACCTTTCTTGGCCCCTTAAAGTCTTTGGGCATCCTTTCGTTACAAAGGGCGAGGGCCAAGCATGGTACTCCTACTCACCCTCCGCCCCCGACGAGGGGGGCCGGGGCGTTTTGGACGTTTGGGAGATCCCGGCCCGACGGGTTTGGTTCAGGCGGGTTGTCCTGTGGGACGTGTCGCGGTCCACTATTTACGGCGGCTGGTCCTCTGGCCGACTCCTGGTGTAACTTGCTTGGGGGTGGAATGCAACCTCTCGAGGCTATGTGAGAACTGGGTGTTTTGAACCACCGCCGTCTTCAACATCTCGATGGCGTTCCTTGCTTCTATCTCGGCAGGGGTGTTACCGTGAATCGGAAGAGACTCCAGATGGCGAGTTGCGGCAAGCACGTTATCCACCGGGTTGGAAAAGTGGCCTTGAGGTGTCCGGAATCGGGGAATGTGGTCCTCAACTGGCTCAGCCGGCGGGTTAGGTGGGCGGCCCGGTCCTCCCCCCGGGGCGGCTCCCGCCCCACGGGTTCGTGGAGTGTCGAACAGGCGGGTCGGGTTGAGATCATGGGGCAGGCGACCCTGGTGTCTCCGCTGATGGACGGCATCGGATGCGTGCTGCTGTCTTTCGAGCCGCCAGTTGTCGGTGTTTAAACGCATCCTTTCGGCCGTAATTTCAGCTTGCCGAGTCTCGATCCTGGCGGACTCTATCTCGGCATCCTGATGAGCCTTTGCCACTGCCTCTCTGAGTTTCGCCAGTTCCGTGTTTATCTCCTCCTGGTTTTCTGGTGTGAGGGGGGTCGCCATTACCCTTGTGATCTCTGCCGCTAAATCCACCAGGACCGCGGCCGGGCTCCTAGACGTCTCGCCGGTTCCATCGCCTCTAGTAGGGTTTTGTGTGGGTTGAGTCGCCCCTCCCATGTAGATGGCGATCTGGCGGCGGGTTCGGTCAAGGACTTCGGGGTCCATGGCCAGCGATAAGCCCCCAAGACAATCCCCATGCAGAGACCGGATTGAATCTGAGTCGCCCATGGATGATTCGTCATCAGAGTTGACCGGTGTAGTTTCCTGAGTCGCCGAGCGCTCTGGCTCCTCGGATCCCTACGTGAACCCCACAAAGACCGGGCGAATCAGATTTGGCGTTATTACTGGACGGAAGTACCTGGCCGGCTCGACGATGTCGGTGGAGATGTCCGGCTCAGGCGTGGATGATCCAATCATGCCGATGAAGATGTTGATCTTGCCGAAGGGGACCCTGTAACCAGATTCAATCGAATCCGCTTTAGGTCCCCATCGCTGGTTGTCGATGTAGGTTACCCCGCGGCGGCTCCGAGTCATGAGCCCCGTCGCGTAACTCCCAAACCCTGGTAGGGCTCCCTTTGAGAACTCAACTCCACCGTGCGTAGGCCCCATGGTGGGCGCCAACTGTCGTGGTTTTGTCACGGCAGATGTCCTCGTGAAAGGACTTAGTACTGAAGCCATCGCACCTTGGTGGCGACTCAAAGGGGTTAAGCGGGAGAGACACGGCGATTTACCCAGGTTCGGCCCCTCGTGAGGAGGTAAAGGCCTACGTACTGCTTTGGTTTGTATTGATGTGGTTTCGATTACAAGGAGGGCGTAGCTCGCCGAACCTAGCACTCGATGATTTCTAACCTGCCCTCTCTTCCCCTGGGACTCGCCTTTATATACAGGTCGAACCCCTAGGGTTTACAAGGATACTTTCCTTCCTACAAATCGCGACCCCTGTGGTCTCTAAGTCGCCATCTTCCGAAGCTTAGAGACCTTCCAGGAATCATAAACCATCATACGACCTTGATCCGGCCAGGACAAGGCCCAAATAATTGTTTGGGTGAATCACCTAATCGGTAACCCGGCCCAACTAGGGCGGGTCATTAGCAGGTAATATCCCCAACATCTTAGGATTCAATCTCCTTTGATGATCAGCAACTGGTTTGAAATCAGGATCAGTTTTGATCTTGTGCTGGCATAGAGTGGGACTAATGCCCTTAAGATAATCAAGAGTATATCCTATAGCAGCATGGTGCTTCCTTAGAGTTTTTAGTAACTTCTTTTCTTCATGCTCTGAGAGGCTAGCACTAATAATGACAGGATATATATCCTTTTCATCAAGATATGCATACTTAAGAGTATCAGGCAACTGTTTAAGCTCGAACACAAGATCACCCTTTGGTGGGGGTGGATCCCCAAGCAGTTCAACATGCAGATTATTCTTAAGGATAGGATATTGTTCTAAGACAACTCTATCAATTTCATCCCTTTCATCCATATGCATATCATTTTCATGCTCAAGCAAGTATTGCTCTAAGGGATCAGTAGGAGGCACGGCAATAGAGGCTAAGGCAATAGTTTCATCCTTACTAGGCAACTCCTTTTCATGAGGTTGTCTACCAAACTTAGAGAAATTGAACTCATGTGACACGCCTTCAAAGCCAACAGTGACAGTTTGCTTCTCACAATCAATATGAGCATTGACAGTATTGAGAAAAAGTTCTACCAAATATGATGGGACAAAAGCTATCTTGTGCGGTAGCAAGAACGAGGAAATCAGCAGGATACTTTGTTTTACCACACAAGACTTCAACATCCCTAACAATTCCCACATGGCAGATAGTATCTCTATTGGCAAGCTGAATAGTGACATCTATAGGTTCTATCTCAACAGGTGCAATATCATCTTTGACTTCATCGTATAAGGATTGAGGTAATGCACTAACACTAGCACCCAAGTCACATAAACCATGGTAACAATGATCTCCTATCTTAACAGAAACCACACGCATGCCAACAACAGGCCTATGTTTGTCTCTAGCAGCATCTTCACACAAGTGAGCATTATGCCCCTCAACTTCTTCAGACAGAAGATCTTTGATAATAGCAATGCTAGGTTCAACTCTAATTTGCTCAGGGGGTGTGTAGGTGTTCTAATGTAGCCTCTACGTATCACAGTTGAAGTTTTGGAATGATCTTTTATCCTAACAGGGAAAGGTGGTTTCTCAATGTAAGCACTGGGTGCCACAGGATCATTATAGGCAATGACTCTCTCTTCAACTGGAGTGGGTTTAACTACATTGACTTCTAAAGGAGCATGAAATTTAAACCACTTCTCTTTGGGGAGATCAATATGAGCGGCAAAGGATTCACACAATGAAGCTACTATCTCAGAGTCAAGTCCATACTTAGCGCTAAAGTCACAAAAAGTATTTGTCTCAACAAAGGATTTAACGCAATCAAAAGTGAAATTCATACCTGACTCCTTACCTTCTTCAACCTCCTAATCTTCATAGTTGCGTTTAATTCTCTCCAATAAATTCCATTTGAAGTCAATATCTCTCTTCATAAAAGAACCGGTACAAGAAGTGTCAAGCATGGTGCGATCATCATGGGAAAGCCGAGCATAAAAGTTCTAAATGATAATTTCTCTCGAGAGCTCATGATTGGGGCATGAATATAGCATTGATTTAAGCCTCCCCCAAGCTTGAGCGATGCTTTCTCTGTCACGAGGCCAAAAACTATAAATATAATTACGATCACGATGTACTAAATGCATAGGATAAAACTTTTGATGAAATTCCAATTTCAACTGATTGTAGTCCCATGATCCAGTATCATAACATAGCCTATACCATGTCAACGCCTTATCCTTCAAAGATAAAGGAAATACCTTCTTCTTGACCTCATCCTCGGGCACACCTGCAAGCTTAAATAAACCACAAACTTCATCTACATAGATTAGATGCAAGTCTGGATGTGATGTTCCATCTCCTGTAAAAGGATTAGCCAACAGCTTCTCAAGCATACCCGAAGGAAATTCAAAGCAAATATTTTCAGTAGGTGCAACAACTTGAGGAGCAACTCTTTGTGCTTCCGTTCGAGGTGAAGATACCCCGAACAAGCCCCTCAAAGCATTAGTATCCAAAGTGACAAGTGACAACAAATTTCAGCACACTATATGAATGTTTCCTTACCGAGTTCCACTTACCAAAGGCGCTTCACTCCCCGGCAATGGCGCCAGAAAAGAGTCTTGGTGACCCACAAGTATAGGGGATCAATCGTAGTCCTTTCGATAAGTAAGAGTGTCGAACCCAACGAGGAGCAGAAGGATCTGACAAGTGGTTTTCAGCAAGGAAATATCTGCAAGCACTGAAATTGTCGGTAACAAGTGATTGTGTGGTGAGATGATTCGTAGCAAGCAACAAGCAACAAAAGTAGCAACGGTGCAGCAAAGTGGCTCAATACCTTTTGTAGCAAGGGACAAGCATGGACAAAGTCTTATAGGAGGAAAAGCGCTCCCGAGGACACACGGGAATTTCTGTCATGCTAGTTTCATCATGTTCATATGATTCGCGTTCGTTACTTTGATAGTTTGATATGTGGGTGGACCGGCGCTTGGGTACTACCCTTACTTGGACAAGCATCCCACTTATGATTAACCCCTCTCGCAAGCATCCGCAACTACGAAAGAAGAATTAAGACAAAGTCTAACCATAGCATTAAACTAGTGGATCCAAACCAGTCCCTTACGAAGCAACACATAAACTAGGGTTTAAGCTTCTGTCACTCTAGCAACCCATCATCTACTTATTACTTCCCAATGCCTTCCTCTAGGCCCAAATAATGGTGAAGTGTTATGTAGTCGACGTTCACATAACACCACTAGAGGAAAAACAACATACAACATATCAAAATACCGAACGAATACCAAATTCACATGACTATTATTAGCATGACTTATCCCATGTCCTCAGGAACAAAAGTAACTACTCTCAAAGCATAATCATAACCATAATCAGAGGTGTAATGAGTAGCATCAAGGATCTGAACATAAACTCTTCCACCAAGTAATCCAACTAGCATCAACTACAAAGAGTAATCAACACTACTAGCAACCTTACAAGTACCAATCAGAGTCGCGAGACGGAGATTGCTTACAAGAGATGAACTAGGGTTTGGAGATGAGATGGTGCTGATGAAGATGTTGATGCTGACGAGTCCCCTCCAATCATAGGAGTGTTGGTGATGACGATGGCGATGATTTCCCCCTCCGGGAGGGAAGTTTCCTCGGCAGGATCGTCCTGCCGGAGCTCTAGATTGGTTCTGCTCAAGTTCCGCCTCGTGGCGGCGGCGAAACCACGAAAAAGCTCCCTTATGATTTTTTCCTGGACGAAACCCTCCATATAGCAAAAGAGGGGGGCTAGTGGACGAAACCCGCGCCGTGCAAGCTTGTGGGCACCCCCTGGTGCCCCTCCGGCACTTCTTCAGCCTAATATTTTTTATAAATTGGGAAAAAAAATCTCCGTTGATTTTCACGGCGTTTGGAGTTGCGCAGAATAGGTATCTCAACTTTTCTCCACTTTCAGGCCAGAATTCCAGTTGCCAGTATTCTCCCTCTTCATGTAAACCTTGCAAAATAAGAGAGAAAAGGCATAAGAATAGTACCGTGAAGTGAAATAACAGCCAAAGAAGAGATGAATATCAACATGAAAACATGATGCAAAATGGACGTATCAGTCATCTACAAAGTTCGGCCACTCCCTCTCGAATCTCCTCCACTACGAGCCATCTGCGAGGTGTCTCAATCTTTTCCCGTCTTTCTTACGCTCGTCTTTGTGCCATCGCATCAACTTGGCATGCTCATTGTTTCTGAACAGACGTTTCAACCGTGGTATTATAGGAGCATACCACATAACCTTAGCAGGAACCTTCTTCCTGGGGGGCTCGTCATCGCCCTCAACATCACCAGGGTCATCCTGTCTGATATTGTACCGACATGCAATGCATACCGGGAATTTATCCATATTCTCGTACTTCTCACCGCGGTACATGATGCAGTCATTAATGCATGCATGTATCTTCTGAAAATCTAATCCAAGAGGGCAGATAGCCTTCTTTGCTTCGTACGTAGTCTCGGGCAATTCATTATCCTTTGGAAGCTTCAGCTTCAATATTTTTAGTAACTTCTCAAATCCCTTGTCAGATAAACCAGTTTCTGCCTTCCATTTCAACAGTTCCAGTGTGGTACCGAGCTTTGTGTTGCCATCTTCGCAAGTTGGATACAACAACTTTTTATGATCCTTTAGCATGGCCTCCAACTTCAGCTTCTCCTTTTCTATATCGCCTTCTCTCTTTGCATCAGAAATGACCCGACAAAGACCATCAGTGGGCTCATCTGATGCCGGTTGTTCTTCACCTCCTTCTTCTTCATTGTCTTCCATTGTAGTATCACCGTATTCTTCAGTGAACATAGGATAGTTGTCATCATAATCTTCTTCTACATTATCTTCCATCTTAACCCCTCTTTCTTCGTGCATGGTCCAACAATACTATGTGGGCATGAAACCTCTCTGAAGCAAGTGGAGATGAATGGTTTTCGAGCTAGAGTACTGATATGTCTGCAACGTATCTATAATTTTTGATAGTTTCATGCTATTATCTTGTCAAACTTTGGATGTTTTGCATGCCTTTTATTTATTTTCTGGGATTAACTTATTAACGCAGTGCCAAGTGCCAGTTCCTGTTTTTTCCATGTTTTTGACCCCTTTCAGAGGAGATTTTGAAACGGAGTCCAAACGGAAGAAAATCCCCGAAAAGATTTTTTCTGGAACGAAAGAAGATCGCGGGACTTGGGGACCAAGCCAGAGGAGCACCAGGGGCCACACAAGCCCCCACCCCGCGGCCAGGGGGCGCGCCATCCAGGCTTGTGGGCCCCCTGGAGGACCCCTGACCTAGATCTTGCGCCTATAAATTCCAAAATATTCCCAAAAAATCAGGGGAGCATCATAATCACTTTTCCGCCGCCGCAAGCTTCTGTCTCCGCAAGATCCCATCTCGAGCACGTCCTGGTGCCTTGCCGGAGGGGGGATTCGGACACGGAAGGCTTCTCCATCAACACCATGACCTCTCCGATAATGCGTGAGTAGTTCACCATACACCTACGGGTCCATAGCTAGTAACTAGATGGCTTCTTCTCTCTCTTGGATCTTCAATACAAAGTTCTCCATGATCTTCATGGAGATCTATCTGATGTAATCTTCTTTTTCAGTGTGTTTGTCGAGATCCAATGAATTGTGCATTTATGATCAGATTATCTATGAATCTTATTTGAGTTTCTTCTGATCTCTCTTATGCATGATTTCATATCCTTGTAATTCTCTTCGAGTTGTGGGTTTTGTTTGGCCAACTAGATCTATGATTCTTGCAATGGGAGAAGTGCTTGGTTTTGGGTTCATACTGTGCGGTGACCTCACCCAGTGACAGAAGGGGTAGCGAGGCACGTATCGTGTTGTTGCCATCAAGGGTAAAAAGATGGGGTTTTCCTCATTGGTTTGAGATTATCCCTCTACATCATGTCATCTTGCTTAAAGCGTTACTCTGTTCGTCATGAACTCAATACACTAGATGCATGCTGGATAGCGGTCGATGTGTGGAGTAATAGTAGTAGATGCAGAAAGTATCGGTCTACTTGTCTCGGACGTGATGCCTATATGCTAGATCATTGCCTTAGATATCGTCATGACTTTGCGCGGTTCTATCAATGGCTCGACAGTAATTTGTTCACCCACCGTAATACTTGCTATTTTGAGAGAAGCCTCTAGTGAACACTATGGCCCCCAGGGTCTACTCCACACCATATTTTCTGCCTTACACTTTTTACTTCGTTGCACTTTCCGCCTTCAGATCTCACTTTGCAAACAATCTTGAAGGGATTGACAACCGCTTTGAAGCATTGGGTGCAAGCTTGAGTGTGTTTGCGCAGGTACTCTGGACTTGACGAGACCCTCCTTCTAGATCGATACCTTGGTTCTCAAACTGAGGGAAATACTTACTGCTGCTGTGCTGCATCACCCTTTCCTCTTAAAGGGAAAAAACCAACGCAAGCCCAATCTCATTCAACGTGTCAATTTCTGGCGCTGTTGTTTGAGAAGTAGCAAGTACTCCTTCACGTTTCGACAACCAACACATGGACAAGGCATAAATTTATCCACTTTTTTTGCCTCAGCCGCATCGATAAATTTATGCAGGCCTACAATAAATCCGGAACCGCGTCGTTCACCGTACATCCATCGCTTCCGTGCATTGATCTGGCATCATACATGAATGGTGAAATTACCACCGTACATTGACACATGCAATATTTTTGTATCAATTACAGATGAAAAGGATAAGGTTTCTAACCTCGGTTGAGGATACCATTTTGTGTGAACTTAAGTGTGACTTGGGCATTATTCACCGTACATCTATTAGCGGTTCATCTGTATTATGAAATTAAGTATATCAAAAAACCATTGCAGAACATCATGAATAGAGAAATGACCAAATTAATACAGGTTCATCATCACATTAAAACCAAAGCATAGTAGTGATCAAATGTTATTATTGCAAGAATAAATACATAAAGTTCTCTCATAAAACAACATACAACTATGTAAAACATTTAAATGCAACAACAAATGCGATCAAAATCGCAACTAAGGTAACAATTGACTCAACAGCATAATGATACCAAGCCTCTTTATCAATGGCATATTTTCTAATATTCCCAATCTTCAAGCGCATTTCATCCATCTTAAAGCGCATTGCATCAAACTTCAACCGCATCGCATCCATCTTCATCTTGCGATCATCGACGACATCGGCAACATGCAACTCCAGTTTCATATTCTTCTCCTCAATTATTTTCATTTTTTTCTTCAAGTAATTGTTTTCTTTTTCAACCAAATTTAACTTCTCGACAAGAATTTCTATGTGGGTTGGAATTTTCGGTTCACATACCTCCTAGATTAAAAAATATATGTCACGTTGGTCGTCATAATTGTCACAAACACTAAAGAAAACAAATAGTTATAAAAGATAATATATACCGCATCCGAATCATAGACATGACGAGGGCCGACGGAGGCGGATACCAAAACCATCGCACTATATAATAACAAAAAAAAATAATGAAAGTAAGTAATTTATACAAGTATCTATCTAAATCATACAAGTAAGAATTTTTTTTCTTTTAAAAAGAAGATAAGAGCAAGAGGCTCACCACGGTGGTGCTCATGACGAGATTGGCGCGGGCGACCAACAACGGTGAGGACGGACATGGGACGACACTCTACACATGTGCAGACTCTAAGAAGTTAATTTGAGCTCAAATTTTGCATCCAAAACAAAATAACTCCCACATACAGTCCTACACTAAAACCCACAAACTACTCTACTTCTAGAGCATTTGAAATGAGCTAAACTAGAAGTGAGAGGTGAAAGGATGAAGTAACTAACTTTTTAGAACACTTGTGCAGTTGGTGCACGGCCAAACCTAGACAAATATTGAGGAAAATGGATCTTGGAGAGGACAAAGCATAGATAGTGTGGCTCGGGCATTTCATCGACCACCTCATGTGCATGAACTAGAAGGATGGCAAGAGCATGACATGCACACCTCAACAGCCAAAAACACAGAGGAGAGGGTGAGCAGGGGCGAGGGTATATATAGGCAGCAATTTAGTCCCGGTTTTTGTCTAAAACCAGGACTAATAGCCTATCATTTAGTCCCGGTTCTGGCCACAAACCGGAACTAATGCTCCGCGACACGCCACGTGGCAGTCGCTGGATCTTTAGTCCCGGTTTTTGCCCCGAACCGGGACTAATGAAACGAAACGAACCTGGACTATTGCCCTGGCAACTCGAACCGGGACCAATGCCTCGCATTGGTCTTGGTTTTAGTTTGAACCGAGACTAATGGTCTTTTCTTCTTCGGTCGAAAGACCCATTTTCTACTAGTGATAGGCCCTCCTGCCTGGGGTCCCCGCAGAGGCCACGTGGAGGCCCTTTTGTCCAGGTTGGTAAAGGAACCGAGACTTCAAGTTTTGAGCTTTAGTCCCGACCCTTTAGTCCTGGTTCCGCAACCGGAGCTAATAGGCCTCTAGAACCTGGACAAATGGGCCATTTTCTACTAGTGTGGTATGCACTTAATTTATGTGGATGAAATTTGTGGATATTTTAACCTTGCAGGTTTATCTGGAGACAGGGCTAAGAAGAAAGTGTTCCCTTTATCTTCGGAGGGAAATGCATTGACATGGTATAGACTACGTGATGATAGTGACACATGGGATTGTTATCGTTTGAAACTCGAGTTCCACCAAATTTTTTATCTTATGCATTTGGTTCATCGTGATCGGAATTATATTTATAACTTCTGACCTCGTGAAGGAGAAAGTATCGCTCAAGCTTGAGAAAGGCTCAAGTAAATGCTTCATAAATGCCCCAATTATGAACTCTCAAGAGAAATAATTCTTCAAAAAATTGATGCTCGACTTTTTCATAGTGATCGAAATATGTTTGATTCTTCTTCAACTAGTTTTTTTTATGAAGAAGACTATTAAATTTAAATCATGAAAAGATTAAGCGCAACCATGAAGATTCCTCCCGTGGCATCGTTCGCGCGTGGGTGGATCGAACGGGGAGCGTGGGGCCAATCCAACGACGCAAGGATGAACCGATCTGGTCCTCGCGCCGGTCGGCCGGCTCTTAGTGTATTCCCCGCAACGGTTTTCCACGTTCTCGAGCACAAGATCTATCTCCGGCTGCAGGTGGGCCCCCGATTCCCACGTCCTTCCAGAAGCATCCACATCACTCTCCACTCCACTCTACTGTGTCCGCTACTCACCCACCCGTGATACACGCTGCTCCGCTCCGCTCCGCTCCAGACCCCAATCCCATCACCGAATCTCTCGCACCGGCACCGTCGACGTCCGTCCATGGCGTCCTCCTCACCCTCCGCCGCCGTCCACCTCGCCACGAGGACCTTCTCGTCCACCCCCTCCGCGCCGCGCCGCGGGCCGCCGAAAGCCGCCTCCTTTGTCAGCGTTCCGGCCGGACGGCGCCGGGGGCAGCGGCGGACGGCGGTGGCGGCGCTGGGGGACATGGACATGCGCCCGGCCATCGACGAGAACCCCGAGGGCGTGCTGTCCGGCGAGTGGCCCGGCAACTTCTCCCTCGCCAGCTACGACGACCTCCGCCAGTACCTCGAGTCCCAGATCGTCTCCACCGACAAGGTCCGTCGCGAGCTTTTTCGCTTTCTCTGGCTAGATCTGATGGTTTTCCCGTGCTTCCGTCGCGATTGGATTGAATCGGATCGGGTTGGGTTGGGTTGGTCTGCTGCAGATGAGCCCCACGGCGAAGCTCGGGGAGGTGATGTCGCGCCCGGTGGAGGTGGCCACGCCGGACCAGAAGCTGGCCGAGATCGACGCCCTCTTCGCCACCCAGTCCGGCCTGCCCGTCGTCGACGGCGAGGGCAGGTGCATCGGGGTCGTCTCCAAGAAGGATAAGGCCAGAGCATCCAATGGGGTCAGTCCTAGCTCTTCAACCAATTGTATGACCAATCATCAATTGTAGGAATATGTGTCAACTAATCTGAAACAAGGCATGGTTGAGGGATTGTTCCTGTCTGCCTTGTTTGATTTATGCCAAAGTCAAATTCAGTTGTATGCTCCACCCACTGTTAGATTTACACTACCACTAACTGAATTTTCAGTTCATACTGAATGCTGAAGCACAAAATATAACCAAATTATATCCCCTGAGGTTGTTTGTACCTGAATATTCAGGGATTGGATAAGATGACATGAGCTTCACACAACATTTTAGGTGTGGAAAGAAAATGGTGCATGCTGAAGCACAAACTTATAACTAAAAGAATTTAACCATTAACATGTTCAAGTCCTTTAAGGTGCTACCACAACATTTACGGGTTGAATTAGATGGTGTGAACTTGAAAACATAACCTCAAGTGCAGAAAATAGCTACCCTGAGTTTTGCATCTAACTTTCTGAATAATACTTATATCCATTGGGCAGCAGTTACCTATATATAAATCAGCCTGCAAGTGAGGAACAACAAAAGTGTATGTCCCATAGAAAATTGTGTCTTTTATTTTTTTAAAGGGCAAAGAAAATAAATACCACTAACTAGTAAAATATCGAGATATATATTGTGTATGTATGAAGTGAACTTCTACAGTTAGTTCTTAACACATTAGTATTCCAGGACCTTTTTAATTTTAGGCTAAATGATGACTAATCGGTTACATGTGTTAGAAACATCCCTAAATGAAGGCCGCTACTTCTAAGACCCTCACCTTACTTCTAATAATCTTTGGTTTGGCTTTGGTATATGACCATGACATGAGCACAGAACTATACTAGAGAATAACATGGCATTATTTTTATAAAGTTTCTGAGATTCAGTTTATAAGGGTTTCTGTTGATGCTGATCTTTCCTTGCCTCCTCTTGTGATGCAGTTGGACTCAACCATTGGAGAAGTCATGTCCTCTCCTGCTGTAACTCTGACTCTGGAGAAGACTGTTTTGGGTAACTTTTGCTTCCCTCTACCCTACAGCTCTACAACATATAGTTTATACAGAAATGTAAAGTCTTTTCAGTAGGATGTGCTAACGAGTTTCTTTGCAACTGGTTACATGAGCAGAAGCTGCTGCACTAATGCTGAAGCACAAAGTTCACAGGATACCAGTTGTGAATGAACAACAGCAAGTCATTGGTAAGAATTTGAAAATCCCTTTGATTGCCATCTCTGAAAAAGGAAAAAACATAGATGCAGCCATTTACTTGGTATGGTTACCATAAATGCTACTTAATGCAGTGTAGTTTAAAAAAAATGCGGATATGTAGAACCATTCCTTTGTAGCTGTTTGCATTAAGATAATAGGGTAAATATGTTGGGTACTTGCTGGTTGGATGGAAATTGAGTGACCCTCTTATGAAATAATGTATTTTATCTTTGTTTTCTCACCTATCGAGACTCATATTTCCTGGACATTCTACTACCAGTATAATCTATGTTCGCAGTGATCTCCACCGAAAACAAGCCAATAGTAGCACACATTCATATCATGTTTTCTCACTGTAACTGTAGGCCACCATTTCTTAGTTCCCTAGAACCTAGTTTGAGCAACAAATGCATAAAATCCCTGTGACTGCAGAAGACTGCACACAACTGCATACACATGACTTACCTAATGAGAACTAGGAACACTGTTTTCACTTAACTGGGTAGAATTCTTCCATTATAACTGTATAAACATTGTCCATGTTTCTTTCCTACAAGCAGGTATCGTCACCCGGACAGATGTGTTCCAGGCCCTGGAGGCCAGCAAAGCATAAGAAGATCCTGCATCCTTTATCCTCACTGTACATTTCGACGCCGGTAGCAGCTTACTTAGCCTACGGGAGTGTCGCTCCTGTACAGTAATAACCCTAGTGGTGTGATGTGTACATGCCAAGGCCTTTCTATAGCGTGCTCTTGGGGTGTGTGTAGTGCTTCTTTATGAGTTGCCGCTGTGTTGTTGGACCTGTGTGACCTTGAATAGTTGTTCTGGCATGGGTGTGTTTGCTCTCTCTTTTGTGATGCAGTTGTGAGTATTTGTGCAGCTGACAACTTTGCCTTGGTTGCAGCTGGTCCGCAGTATCTCTTTCATGTAGTAAGGTGCTCTGAAAGCTGAACTACATTTGAACTTTGATCGTTTAAGCATGTATATATATGGTTATGTTTTGAGAAGCTTATGTATAACACGGGTGCCACAGCCTTTGGCCGCAGGGTACCTAAGGCGAAAATGAGATATAAATTGTGTCGTGTGATGTGCTAGTACAGAATTGCTTTTTAGCTCAAATGGTTGTGTGTGGTATTCTTTTGTTAGGTCCTGTGTGCAAATCTTGGTTTAAGCCAATTTTTTTCTTTCTTTTGTTTTTACCCAATTAAAAGGCACATTTTGTCTACTTAATATTCAATATGGATTATTGTTAAAAATCAGTTTTTTACTTATGTATAACTATTTTTAAAAATTTATAGAAAGATATACATATATATGTTGTGTAGGCTAAAATGAGGTACTCCCATGTATATTTTGATATAAACATATATGTACTCTGTTTATATTCTGGTATAAACATATATAATGCTTAGGGTAAAATGAGAAATTCACATCTACATTTTGGAATAGACATACATGATGCCAGGGTAAAATGAGGTACTACCATGTATATTTAACCCATATGTATTTTGGTATAAATATATATAATACCTAGGGTAAACTTAGATACACCCGTATATATTAACACATGTGTATTTTGGTTGGTAAAGAGAGAGTAATAGATATTGGACTGCAAACAATCAGATTAAAGCATACACCTTGCTGTGTACACTACTATTAAGGCATTCTGATGATGGCTAGCTTGTTAAATAATCTCATTTTATTTATGCATTACCTAAAGCATATTTTCAAATATTAAAAACACAAGATATTATTGGTTTACCGAAAAATGTAAGGAAAGACATTGATATGTTGAAACCCACATTTTACCCTAGGCAAAATATATATTTATGGGTCTCTAGATCTCAGTCGGCTAACGTCACTTGTTTAGTTGTTTTGTGTATGTCCCTGTCGTTGTCTATTGTGGCTTTCTGGGCTGCCCCCTTTTCTTGTCTTTGCTTTGTGCGTTTTCGAGTTGTACTGTCGTTGTCTTTGCTTTGTTGGGCAACATATATATTTTGGACAGGTGTTTTGTTTGGTGCTGCTGCTAGTTGATTATGTAAGCTTTAGCTTTTGTTCAAGCATTTTTTCGGAAACAGTTAGCTATTGTTCGAGAGCTGTATGGTGCACCGGCTAGCTATATTAGCTGTTATTCCTACAATTTTCTTAACATGTTGCTTCTTTCGTTTTGTCCGGATTTTTTTTCATTTTTATTTACCTTTCATATTTTGTTTCTAAAAATTGTAAGCATTAGTCAAGTTTTCTAATAAAATGTTTTTGTGCATTTTTACAAATAGTCATCGCCTGTTTGAAACATATCTAGCATGCCATTAGAAAATGTTCAATCTTATTTAGAAATATTCGTCATGTCAATAGAAAAATGTTCAACTTTAATTAATGCTCTTTTTAGCTTGCATTTTCTTCATTTTATTGGGTTGAGACAGGCATTGTTTTACTCATCTGTTTGTAATTTCGATATCATCCACAAATTTAAAAAATGGTATTAACAAAAATAAGAGAACTCGTTGTATGACGTCTGAGATGCGATGCGGACGTGCAACTAGGTTGGTGTGGCATGTTTAAAAGAAATTCTTACGTCTCTTTTCAGAGAAAAATAAAATTAAAAAATGTTAAATATAAAATAAATAAATTTAATAATAGGATGTGGACACGGCTCGGTTGATTGAGACTTAAAAATAAGTCTCAGTGAGCTAGCATCATGGCTGACATGCAGTTGTAGCTCGAGGCGATACTTTCTGTCGTAGATCTAGTGGCATGCATGCAATTGTCAATCTCCCGAAAAACGACCATGGAGTTGCGGTCGTGGGCGACACTTGCAGTTGCATGCCAAGTGTTAGACATGCAACTTCTCCCTTCCCGACAAAACACTAGAGAGTTGCGTTGAAGACATGTTGAAGACGTGCACTTTGAGTCGGGGGCAACACTTGCAGTTGCATGCCTAGTGTCGGGCATGCAACTACACCCCTCCTCTCCCCGTCACTCTCCAACAAAAACATGAAGGACAGTTGCAGTTGGTAGGGAGGCGTGCAATTGCAGTTGAGGGCAAGACATGGAGTTGCAAGCCTAGTGCCGGACATGCAACTGCCCCCCTCTCGCGCCACCCACGAAACAAACAAAGGTTGGGTGTGCGGACACAAGTCTAGTGTCTGGCATGCAACTGCCCCTCCGCCCCTTCCCTCAAACAAAAAAAAGAAGACTAATTGAGTCGGAAAGGAGGCAGGCAATTGCATTTGAGCGGCACTTGCAATTACATCCATGTTAGGAGACATGAAGTTGTTGTTGGGGTGACACTTGCAGTTGCATGCCTAGTGTTGACATGCAATTGCCCCCATCTCTCTTTGCTTACTTGCAAAAAAGGTCAGTTGCAATCGAGTGTGTAGGCATGCAATTGCAGTTGAGGATGATACTTGTAGTTGCAAGCCTAGTCTTAGACATCTAACTACCTCTCTCACAGCCCACCAGACAAAAAATTCACTACAAGGAATACGGTCTATTGCAACAAAAATTATTTTTACAACTATCTTTCGTGGCAATAAAACCTTTCAGTTCGTGGTAATATGCCCTACATATTGCCACATTTCAGTTTTGTCGCTCTAGGTACTCCGTTTTGTTGCAATAGAAATCTTGTATTGCCACAAACTGGATCACCGTTGTAATATGGCAGTGATATTGCAACAGATAATTTTCGTTGCGGGAATTAGTCATTTTGTTGCGACAGTGACTTAGGTAATGCAACAAAGTAAACCTTTGTGGTAATATTCTCGCGCATATTGCAACAATTTCGAAGTGAGGCACTAGACATAGGCATTGTTGGAAAAAAATGGCTTCGTATTGCAACAAAACATGTATTGGTTGTAATAGGACGACGTTTTGCCTAACCTTCATTGTGTTGCAATAACTATTATATACTGCGACAAATTATGCAATCATGGTAATATCTACAGCATGTTGCAATAATCCCCTAGTGATGCAAAAAAGGAGCAATAGAACATCTCTACATTTTCTTCTTAATTATAGATATATAATTAATATTTGGATTTATAGATATTAAGTGAAGATTTTTGCAAGTTTTAAGGAGGAATTAGTATTTATTAATTGCACAAATTTTAATTAACCAAAATAATGAACAAAGTTCACAAATGGATATAACACATTTTCTGCTAGAAATACCAATTTTATTTTTCTGATAGGAATGCAAATTTTATTTTGGAACTAGGGTGTTTTCTCCCAAAAACAAGGACTTGTGGTATAGAAATAAAAAACAAAGTGGTGTAAGGATTCGTACTCACTCCCTCTAGGGTGCAGAAGCAGATTCAGACCACTGGGATATGCATGTGTTGGTGACAATATAGTGGCCTCGCTGTAGATATCGTATACCCCAAGGTTAACCGCACTTGAAGCAAAACTTCAAAGTTGCAGTCTGATGGTGACGACGACCATGAACTGGCGCCACTCCATTCGCATAAGTGGTGTGACGAGGTGCATGCATTCCAATGCTACATTTAAACAACCCCTGGACATTACCTTTGCTCAAGACAAAACACTCCCAGGCTCCATTTAAATAACCACCAATTGAGCAACACTATATAGACACACACACACACACATACAAGGACATATGACACAAAATTTTAGTAGGGTATAACAAACCATCTCAGCGAGATATATAACTCATCTTTCAGCATTACAACACACAAGATTTAGCAGTCATATTTGTATAGATGGTTCACACAAAAGACCATAAATTCACGGCAAAATAATGAAAATAGTAACAACACTAACAGACCATAAGTTCATAGCAACAGTGTGTACATAACATCACTATCGAAATAGCAACAACACTAAAATAAAACCATCCATGATATTACACATCCACAACTACTCTTCTCTTCTCTTATCTTCTCTTCATCACCAAACTGTTAGCACTAAGCACTAGCTTCTGTTCCCATTCGCCAGAACAGATGACACTATGCATGTGCGCTGTGTTTGAACCTGTTTCACATCAGATCAAACTTCAGGAGATACCACTCATAGGTAACCATAAAAAAAAGTTTAGGAATTTATATTCATGGCTTAAACATGTGAAAAACACCTTACCAAGAGATTTAAGTCTACACAAAGAACCCCCCGTCATCATCCAATTCTTCTTCTCCCAAAGGAGCAACATGGCCATCATTTACGTAAGCCTCATCATCATCCGTATCATCATCAGATTCGAATTGAACATCTTCAAACTCAATAGTGTTGGCACTTAACTAGGATGGCTATGCTACATTTCAGTTTCATTTGATGGTTTGCTATGAGAATTATGAGTTTTATGAATCTATTATATGTACGGTTTTGAATAGTGTAATTGAATGCCATATTTTTTTATGGTTGCAATAGGCTATTACCACAACCCACTTTTGGTTGCCACATGTTTGCACAATGAAAAATATAGTGTTGCAACACAACACTTTATATTGTCGCAATAGCTTTGACACCACAAATTGTTTCCATGATGCAATAAGTGTGTGCAGCGACAAAAGCAAGTTTTATTTAAATAGAGTTTCACGACGAAAAGTTTACATTGTCGCGGTAGCTTCTCGCTACACACATGTTGGTCGTTGTGATAACTATTTGGTGCCACCAAGCTAAGTTTTGTTGAAATACAGTATCACCACGAAATGTGTAAATTGTCGCAATAGTTTCTCGTTGCAAACATTTCATCCGTTGTGATACCTATTTATCACCATTAAAATGAGTTTGTTGCAATTTCCTGTTACGATGAATGGAATATTTGTTGGGATAAGTTAATGCCACAAGTGTAGTGGTTCGTGGAAAAATTCCTAATGCCACGAAAATAAGGATTGTTGCCATAGTTTGTTGCCACAAAAGAGTATGCGCCACGAAATGACTGTCGTTGTTATAGGTTCTTGCCGCAAATGCCTATCGCCACGAACTATCAGGCGCCACGATTTGTGGCATGTTGCATTAAAGTTATCTCCACAAATCAAATTGTGGCATCAGGTTAGTATTGCGACGGGGGAACATGTGGCAACTTCCCGCAATGGATGTTGCAATAAAACACTTTATTAACACGACTGATTTTTTGTGGCAATAACCTATTACCATGCGTCCAGTCGCAACGGCTACCAACGAATGTCATTTTGTTGCAATAGGTACTTAGCGCCACAAATTGTCATGTAATGCGACGAACTATTTCGTTGCATTAGACCGAAATCCTTGTAGCTCGTTCCGGTTGGGTGTTTGGACATGTAGTTGCAATCGAGGGTGACACTTGCAATTGCAAGCCTATTGTGGGACATGCAACTGCCCCCCCCCCCTCTCCCCCCCGACAAAAACATAAGGCTAGTTGCAGTCGAGAGGGAGACATTCAGTCGGGGTGACACTTGTAGTTGCATGCCTAGTATTGGACATGCAACCCCCCTCCCCCCCATCTTCAACCGTGCACTTACAAAACATAGGTCAATTGCATTCAGGGTGTGTGGGCATGCAGTTTCAGTCGGGGGCAACACTTACAGTTGCATGCCTAGTGTTACCCCCATCTCTCCCCACCGCCCACTAACACTTGAAGTTGCAAGCCTAGTGTCGGAGCTGCAATTGCCCCGTTCTTCCGATAAAAAAGAAAAAAAAGGAAATGTACATATAAGCCAGTCCTTCACCAATTGCATGTGGAGTAAGACATGTGTAGTTCTGCATGGATAAACGAACATGCTACATACAATCAACATTTCATTCAAGGCCGAAAAATAAGGAATAAATAAAAACATAATTACATAGGCATACCATGCGTGCAGTCACATGTGGATGGATGTACATGTAGCTGATAGTATGGTTTTAAAATTGATGAAAATAAATGTGAACAAGTAATAAGTAATAAAAACCATAAAAATAAAAATGAAAAAACACACAAAAATACTTCAAAGAAAGAATTATGAAAGAAAAAGAGAACAAAGAAAAGAATGAGAAGAATGGAAATAATTAATAAAGCAACAAAAATAAAATTCAAAATGAAATCTATCCTAGAAATCCAAAATGAATTTGTCAAGCCATTTTGAAAAAATTATACACAATGTCGCGACCGGAAAAAAGAAGTGCAGCACAAATTTGCACGAATCTTGGCACATAGATTAAACGGTTTATCGTATTACCAAATCTTATATGAGCAAACCTTGACATACAGAGTGGAGGAAAATAAAAGAAAACATGGAGGAAAATAAGGGTGTGCATTGATATGACAAGCTAAAAGATATAGGGAAGACACACAGCCCAACAAAGAAAGACAACACACCCGCTTTTTGCACTTTGCACAGTCTTTCAAACCACAGCCCAACAAACAAATAAAAAGGAACAGGCCAATTTAAAGCCACATCATCCTAACAAGCCAATTTAAAGCGTGACAAGCAGCTTAAAAATATATTTAACGAGGCCGTCAACTGAGACTTGGATAGAAATTAGTCGACTGAGTTTTAGTTGCTCAGTATATTTATATCTTCCTAGGAATTTAGAAAAATAGTTATATATAAGTAAAAAAGTGTTTTTCAACAATAACCCATATCTAATATTAATTATAAAAAATGCGCGTTTTAGTTGGGCAAAAACAAAAGAAAGAAAAAATTGGCTCAAACCAAGATTTGAACACAAGCCCTAAAACAAAAGAATACTACACAATAAGCACCTGAGCTACAAAGCACTATTGTATTAGTATATCGCCCGACATTATTTATATCTCATTTTTGCCTTAGGTACCCTATCGTTAAAGGCTGTGGCTGTAACATCATTTCGGTCATTATAATCTACCGCTGTCGTCTAAGGGGTAGAAAAAAGGTCAGATCCGAACATGTTTTCAAACATGGATCAAATCGTGCTAAATTTTCATAAAAGATAAAAACAGTGAGTTTGTCCTCCAACAGACAAGAGGGAGTGGACCCGTATGGTGCAGAACATCTGTTCTACATCCCGGTGTAGGTTGCCTCTGAAATTAGTTAGCATCTGATGCTGGCTACCGTTCTCTATGCGTGCCTCACAGGTCACTAGTAGAAAACATGGTTATAGTCCGGTTAGTAAGGGTCTTTAGTCTCATTTCACCAACCGGGACTAATAACTTCAGACTAAAGCCCCCCTCCTTAGTTCCGGTTTGCCATGATCCGAGACTAATTCCCTTCTACGTGGCTGGCAGTGCGCGTCGGGGGGCAAGGACCTTTATTCCCGATTGATAACACCAACCGGGACTAAAGGATTTCGGGATTTGAGGTTTTGGGATTTGTGGTTTTGTGGTTTATTGTTTATTTTTGTTTTTCATTTAATTCTTTTTCATTTAGAACATATCTTTCGCTACTACATACCGTACACGTTATGCATATATCATAGGTTTTCTTCTGGGACCAATCATATATCATAGAATTTCTCATAGGATGGAATATATATATATATATATATATATATATATATATATATATATATATATATATATATATATATATATATATATCATAGAATTTCTCGTACCATGCATAATTTACGCGCGCGCGCGCACACATATATATATATATACAATTTGGTATATACAATTTCTTCTACAACTTGCAGTTCATTACATGCACGCATTAATTGGTGCAGTGGTATTGTCCGGTGGGATCTATGACCTGCTCAAGCAAAAACCCCGAAATTTCTTCTTGAAGTGCTCGTATGCGTACCTTTGGCAGGAGCGCTTGCCGCTTCTCTTTCATCTTTAAAGAAGGAGACCAATGTAAATATATTAGTTCTATGTATACATATTAGACCATGAATAAAAAAATTGAGAATAGTGTTTACGTACCCCAAAATTTCTTGCATCTTTGCTCCTTGCTTCGGTAATAAAGTGAATGTTCTCGCAAACATAGTATGCACATAGATTATTCCCCTGTTCCTGTCGCATGCACTACTTTACGAGAATAGAATTCAGTTAGATAATAATCAAATATTATAATGGTATTGAAACTAAAACTAAAGAGATGTGCTGACATAGCTAGCTAGTACTACTTAATTACCCTTGGCGCTGTCCATTTCGGCTTTGGTTTCCATTCACCGCAAAATTTCTTGATGAAGCATGTACAAACACTAGCCGGAAAAGAAAAAGAATAAAGGAGTCATTGGTTACTTGATATCAGGAAATGAACTAAAGAGGCCGATATAGTGCGATAATGATTGAAATTACCTGTCGAGCATCAACCTTAGGTTCATGTACTCTTTAGGGTCTTGTTTTAGTGAGTCCAGTACTTGAAAGTACTTGAACTTTTCCCTCATCAACTGAAATGATTAGTAGGATTCAGTGGAAACCGCGTTGTATAAGCGGTCATGCATGCATAAGTCATCAAGTACTATACGTACGTACACTTAACATCGAGTAAGCAAAAATAAAATTTATAGTACAAGACAGTAACACTCACCTGAAGATAAAAGGAAATAATATTGTTGGTTGGGTATTTAGTATCTCCAAAAACCGTAACAAGTTGCCCCCGGTTTCATCTTTGTGATTTATTAACATATGATCATTAATAGTATTTGGGTCAATGAAGATAATGCCAAAGAATCCATCTCTTTTCATTTCAAACATCTTCATTCTGCATAACACCACACAAAAGAATATAGTAAGGATAATTAGAGGCAAATGAACGAGCTGATGAGCTAGAGACTTAAATTGCAGAAAGAAATCACTTACAGACAATAGCAACTATTGAGAGATTTGTCGAGTGCGTCTTGATTGAATAACCGCCACAATTCTGGATTTTCAACCCGCACTTCCTTTTCATTGAAAAAATATTGTGCCTTGACTTTCACCATGAGGCTCTCTCGCTCGAGTTTTGCTTCCCTCAGGTACCAGGTATGCAATCTGTACATTTGCGTTGGTAGCTCCTTGACAAGCTCAGGCCCGACGAGAGTTCGCCCGGGGGCAAATGTCCATGTTAGTTTCTTCCCTTCCATCGTGGGCATTTCCTTGTCGCCTAGGAGTTGTTCAACAGTGACACTGTCCTATATAGCCATATTTTCAGCCATCTCTTTAGCAGCAGCGGGATCGATTACAACCTCGGTACCCACCTTGAGCGGCGGGATTGATTGCACTGACTTGTCTCCCAGCCGAGGAATGGTTTTCCTACTTTTTAGGACGTATCATTAGCCCTTTTTGATATGAGTTGCAAATAGAGCGATCATAGTATAATTTTCTTTCTGCCGGAGGCGGTTTAGAAAGATTTGCCCGAACGCGTTATACGGTTTCCAGAGGTACTATCTCCTTTGGCGGCACGGGAGGTTTCGGTCCAAAATGGGCCTTCAATTCCTCTGCCACTTGGGCGTCTCTCTCCTCCGTGCTCTTCTCGTAAGCCCACTTCTTTTTGACAGGAGGGGAGGGTTTCTTCCTGGCGCTCTCTTCTCCTTTGGACTTTGGTTCTTCATCAGAAAATGAAATGACCACGTACTCTCCATGGGCTCCATCTCGGGGTGGCGGGGTGCAGTGGGCTGACGCGGTGGCGGACTCGCGTTTGGCTCCATGTCGGGGTGGGATGGAGTCGGCTGATGCGTTGGCAGACTAGCGCTGCGCTCCGTGTCGGGGTGGTGGGGTGGAGTCGGCTGATGTGGCGGACTTGGAGGAGGAGTCGATGGCCTTGGAAAGACTATGCAGTCCTTTCTCCATAAGCAGAGACCACATAAGACTTCTTGCAGTGTATGGTGCCCTTCACCTCTAGGAATGTCGAGCTCTAGTGACTCATATCCCTACATCACTTCATCCACCCCGACACGAGCATAGCCAGCTAGAATCATATTGGAATGAAAGGTTGCATCAGGGGGATTTGGTAAAGCATAGCCGTCCGCTACCTTCAAGGATATGTTCTTGAGTTTCATGTGAAGCTCACAAGTTTTCGTCTTTGTGATTTCATCCACGGGGTAACGAGCCAGCAGTGCATTGTCGGCAATGACCCCCGTGGAACCCATGCTGCTTTTCGGCATCGCTGGCATGGTGCTATCCAATGTTGGATCTGGTTGCTCTAGCTGTCGAGACGCCCTTTGCCGGCTAAGTGTGTCGACCTGCTCCTGCTGCCACAAGTATTTGCATTCCGACTCCGCAAGCCGGTCAGCATTCTGCTTCTTCTTGTCTGCCCCGAGGTTCTTTTTTCTTGAACGGCTTTTGTAAGAGTCGTTCCAGTCCTTAAACCCCCTCAACCAACGGAATAACGCCCGTGCCTCGTGTTCATCCCGGGTGTTCAGGATTCTTGAGGGCGCGTGTAAGCTCATCGTTCTCTCTCGGGCTGGAACACCCTCGTTCGAGCATCTTTTATTGGAGCAAGTATAGCGTCAGAGGCATTTTTAAGACTTTCATGCTCAAAAATCACCCGTGTGTTTGGGTCCAACTTTACCCCATGCCATAAAACTAATTCCTGCACCTTTCGGGCCAAGTAATTGTTTGCAGAGTGACCCCTGCATCAATCATCTTTTGCTCGTATTCATCCCACTTAGGGATGCCACTCTTGTAGCCACCTAACCCCAGAGAATGGTGATGCTCTTATTTCTGAGCATTTTTCTTGTTTATCCTCGCCCACTCCTTAGTTGTTTCTAATTGCTTGAACTGCACAAATAAGTCCTAGTGATCTTTTAACTTCTCGTATTGTCCAATGAATTCTGGAGTCTTGTCTTGTTTGCCGAAGTCGGACTATAATCTTTTCTTCTAGCTGCAGAATTGTGTGGTCATCTTCTTAAGAGCATACTTCTTGACTTTTTCCCGTTGTGCATCTGACAAATGCTCTGGTAGGGTGAAATGTGTCACGACCGTATCCCAAAAGCAGTTTTTTTGCTCTTTCGTCCACAAAACTAACTTCTCGATATTTCTTTGGCCTATCCCACTCTTGAATGGAGATCGGGATTTGGTCCCTGACAATAACTCCGCATTGACGAACAAATTTGTTCACATTAGGTTTGGGACCACTTGGTTCGCCACCTTCTTTTATGTCGCCGATGTTGTACTTTGTGCCCTCGGCCAACTTTTTGGCCGGGCCTCGTACTGCCCTGCTCGTAGACGATCTGCTCGATCCGGAGGGCTAAACGGAGAGATTCGTTATATATATATATATATATATATATATATATATATATATATATATATATATATATATATATATATATATATATGGAAAATGCATTCTACCACATAGTGGTAGGTACCACCACCCCTACCACCATTCAATTGCATCAAGATCTGTGTATTTCTTAACGGGTTGTGGGCAGGATAAAATCAGGATTCTTTTTCAGTGCCCCATTTAGTTGTTGTACTATCCTTCCGTTTTTTGTGGGACCCAAACCTTTTCTCTGGCTGCTTATATGTTTCTTTCCTGGATACACGCCGGATAGGATGACGCAATCCAGTCAGATCTCTCTCTCTTGAAATTGAAAGACGTGGTAGAAGAATTGGATTGGCAAAAGAAAGGTAGGCTACCTCACGTCCGTGCTCTCCATGCATGCGTGATGTCAATTGATTCTTCCTTGTTTATTGGTTTGCATGCACACGTGATTGATTTTCTTGGGCTGGGAGTATCCAGACTAATTAGAAGGTTATACATGTGAGTTTACTTGATCTGATCTTTTTTCTTTCAATCTCTGACCATGTTTTGCCTGATCTCGTTTGGCATAGATGAACTAAGAGGAGTATCAGCGGGGAGGGGACGAAGGTGATGATGCCGTGTGCAAAGGCTGACCCTACATGAACTTGATGTATGACTACAGCTGGCCGCTCCGACGAGCGACGACAGCGGCAAGCCAGCATGATTCCATGCATGAAAAACTTGGCATGGCCGCATCAATCGGAAGCTCTGAATCCATATGAAATTCATCCATGAATTACAAAATACTAGTACTACATGTAACCTTTAAGGGCGACATGTGTCCGTAGATAACTTTTCGTATATATTTTTTATTCTGTATACCACATTTTGTGGATACTCCATACTACTTCTGTAAGAGATATACTCACACTTCTTGCTAAATATACTATACTACTTGATGCACATAGTCCGTACAAATTTTGTAAGATATATATTTGAAGCATATGGATTAGTTTGAGCTATAAAGACATATCCTACATATAATATGCCTCAGTGCATAAATATATATTACACATGCGTCATGGTCGTAAACTTTAACACGCTCAATTAGATACAAACATACTCCATACACCTTTTAAGGTGAAGGATATATACTCCATACTCCCTCAAAAATTATATTCTACATACTTCCGCATGACTTGAAAAAAAGTCCCATACACCCACCTATACTTCATATACATAGGAAATGTATATATAGACATACTACGTACTCCCTTCAGAATGAACTACATATACTATATACTCCCTTGAAGAGGTATTTTCCACATACTCCTTTCATAAAGGATGTATACAAAATCCATGAGCAAAATTATAACCCATACCTTGATTTCTAAAAAGTATTAATGTCAATAGTATTGCATTAAGTCGTGACGATTTAAAAAAAAATTGCATTAAGTCAGCAATGCAAATTCAGGTACCTATACTTCATAACTTCAGAGTATAGATATTAGTTACCCTTTGTTTGCATTTTTTTATATAAATAGATATACTCCATAGCGTATATTCTGTGACTCAATGTGTAGTACAAAGCTAAATTTGAGAGGACTACATTGTTGATTAGCACGCATCGATTCGGCTCACTGCTTCTAAATGGGAAGACCGGCAACAAAGTAGCAGATATTATTACAACAGCTTGCATTATCTTTGTGATTAAATAATAATTGATAGTTAGCTGCACGGTAGTGGATACTTGCAGATCCGCTAACCCGTTTGTTTGTTACGTGGAAGGCTTAGACTTAGGTGGTAACTACCACTGCTTGTAGTAAAAATTTATCATATCTATATATATATATATATATATATATATATATATATATATATATATAGAGAGAGAGAGAGAGAGAGAGAGAGAGTCTATTAATACATCTAATGATCATTAGATGCCAAATATATACCTCGCCACACTATGTTTATTCGAGAAAAAGTTCTTCGTCATCATTGTCTCGCCCCCCTTTGTCTCTTGGTTGTTCTTCCTCAGTTCCCTCACCGGATGGGTTGAGATATTGTGAGCTATCATCTAGTTCTTCATTCTCTTTGTTTCCCGAGAATATTATGTCGTACAAGACATATTGTTGATCATGGTCTTTGTCTCTACCGTCCATAGCTTAACTAATCGAGAAGAAAGATAAACCAATTTAGTATTCACTTTAGCTAGCAAGATCATCATATATATAATATCACTAATACATCGAATAATCCACTTAATTAATGCATCATCGAATTAATATTATCGAATATAATCTCGAATGCATCTCTCAAATATTATCACTAATACATCGTCGCTCGATTAATATTACTAAACTCATCAACGAACAAAGAGCTGCCGCTGTGTAGATCCGCGGGCGGTGGACATCCAAAGAGAAGGAACCATCACCAGATCATAGTTCTGGTGAGATCCCTGAAGAATGTGCCAGGTATTGGAGAACCTGACGTCCAACGACTCCATGTAGCGACGAACGTGCTCGTCCTCCTTCCTGACACGACGACGTACCTCCTCCTTGGAGGCCGACAGCCTCGACACCAAAAGTGGCCCACGCGACCGCCACCAAAAAAGCTCTGGGTCGATGACGGGAACCCGGTTCCTCACTAAGATGCGCCCCCCGAAAGGTAGCTGCTCCCAGTGCTAACCCTGTGGAGCACAGTCCCGCACATGGCGCTTCTCAAGGAGGTTGTCACCATCGAGTCGATGACGAGGATGCGGGCTAGGCATCGTCATCGTCGAGAACCAATTCTACAACTATTTAAATTCCTACTATTTAATGAACTTGAAATGAGTGAAGAATTAAACATGACACAAAGTAACAATGTAACAATTAGTCTTTCACTCTTTTACTGAATCTTATTAGTTAGACAAATAAGTAACAATGTATACCTAATCTATTTTCCACTTTTTTTTGTACAAATGAGCAATAGAAACCTAATGAGAGAGGACTATGATAGAAACATCTTTATCAAACTCCATGAATTAATAACTGCAAAATCACCTAAAAAATGAACATGGAACATGAGAATCACAAATGAGCAATTAGGAGCAGATAGCTAAACACACTGTAGTTTCTAATACAAAAGGAAATTTTTGTCTAATTTAATATATGAATAGAGGAGGAGGAAAGAGGCCGGCGGCCATGGCGCCGCCGCGCTCGGGAAGGACGACAGCCATGGCACCGCCGCGCTCAGGCACGACGAGGGTGTGGGGTGAACAGAGGATGGAGGGAAGGAGGCCCGCGGAGCTCAACGTGGGAGGAGGCCGGGGTGCAGCAGTGGCTTGTTGGCGTGCAAGAGGGGATCGTGAAGGAGGCGACGGCAGCCGGCGTCGGGGGCGGCAACGACGTGGACGACTTCGGGGGCGGCGACGACTCCGACAGCCTGGCGACGGCGGGGCAGGGGGTCGACGTCGGGGGGATCGATCGAATGGGGAGATTT
Source organism: Hordeum vulgare subsp. vulgare (assembly GCF_904849725.1). NCBI lineage: Eukaryota > Viridiplantae > Streptophyta > Magnoliopsida > Poales > Poaceae > Hordeum > Hordeum vulgare. Next base: position 4,422,325 of record NC_058519.1, on the reverse strand, counting down.
GGGCCAAAACGGGCGGTGATTTTATATGTAGGGACCTTTAGTCCCGGCTGGAGCTACAAACTGGTCTTTAGTCCCGGTTGGTGGCTCCAACCGGGACTAAAGATGGGGTGCCTAGCCCACTGGCAGGGACCTTTAGTCCCGGTTGTAGCCATCAACCGAGACTAAAGGTCTATTTTCGGCGACCCAAATTCCACACGGAAAGGGACCTTTAGTCCCGGTTGGTGGCTCCAGCCGGGACTAAAGGTCTATTTTCTCTTTTTTATTGTTTTTGTTTTTATAAATGGGATGATTTGTGTTTTTAAATTGTTAGGCTATTTATAGATTTTGACTGAATCTTTTGGTTTAGGTAAAAACAACAACAAAATTTCTATTAGTGCTAGTAATTTTCAAATTTACATAGTTTAAATTTGATTTTTTTTTAAATTTGTGTGAATCACTAGTTTCTGAATAACTTTACTTTAAAAATACATTTTTTCAGTTATTCTTTTTTCTGATGTTTAATATTAGTGTGTATTATCATTATATTTTTTTGGTAATTTTTAGGTTATTAAAGAATGAAACTCCTTTGTAAGAGATGAGTATTCGTTCGGAACCCTCATACTTTGAAAGCGATTGTCCAGTTTGTACACGAAGTGCATCCTGTTTTTCCGTAACACTCCCACCTTTTTAGCACATGCCGTGTGGGTGAAATGATGATACCATGACAAGTTTCAGCCTTTTCAGAGTTCATTTGTATTGATTTTCAATTTCAGGGTCATTTAGCTAAAAAAATCATTAAATACATGAGAAATAGCAAATGAGGTGAGAAAGGGTTGAAAATTTATGAGCTCGCTTTGAATGATGCATACCGAGGGAACAAAAAGTCTGGAGGTTAAATAAGATTAGAAAAATGAAAAGCCTTTGTAAGAGATGAGTATTCGTATGGAACCATGATACTTCGAAAGGGATTGTCCAGTTTGTACACAACGCGCATCCTGTTTTTGCCATACCCTCCCCAACTTTTTAGGACATGCCATGTGGGTGAAATGATGATACCATGCCAAGTTTCAGCCTTCCAGATTTCATTTGTAGCGTTTTTCAATTCCAGACTCATTTAGCTAAAACAAATCATTAAATGCATGGAAAATAGCAAATGAGGTAAGAAAGGGTTGAAAATTTATGAGGTGACTTTGAATGATGCATATGTTGGAAATATGCCCTAGAGGCAATAAGAAATTAGTTATTATTATATCTCTTTGTTCATTATAATCGTTTATTATCCATGCTATAATTATATTGATTGGAAATATAAATACATGTGTGGATACACAGACAAAACATTGTCCCTAGTAAGCCTCTAGTTGACTAGCTCGTTGATCAAAGATCGTCAAGGTTTTCTGACCATAGACAAGTGTTGTCACTTGATAACGGGATCACATCATTGGGAGAATGATGTGATGGACAAGACCCAAAACTATAAACGTAGTATATGATCGTGTCAGTTTATTGCTACTGTTTTCTGCATGTCAATGTATCTATTCCTATGACCATGAGGTCATGCAACTCCCGGACACCGGAAGAATACCTTGTGTGTATCAAACGTCGCAACGTAACTGGGTGACTATAAAGGTGCTCTACGGGTATCTCCAAAGGTGTCTGTTGGGTTGGCATGGATCAAGATTGAGATTTGTCACTTCATATGATGGAGAGGTATCTCGGGGCCCACTCGGTAATACAACATCACAACAAGCCTTGCAAGAAATGTGACTAAGGAGTAAGTTACGAGATCTTGTATTACGGAACAAGTAAAGAGACTTGCTGGTAACGATATTGAACTAGGTATAGGGATACCGACGATCAAATCTCAGGCAAGTAACATACCGAAGGACAAAGGGAATGTTATACGGGATTATATGAATCCTTGGAACAGAGGTTCAACCGATAAGATCTTCGTAGAATATGTAGGATCCAATATGGACATCCAGGTCCCGCTATTGGATATTGACCGGGGAGTGTCTCAGGTCATCTCTGCATTGTTCTCGAACCCGCAGTGTCTGCACACTTAAGGTTCGATGACGTTTCAGTATAGTTGAGTTATAGGTGTTGGTGACCGAAGGTTGTTCGGAGTCCCATATGAGATCACGGACATCACGAGGGTTTCTGGAATGGTATGGAAACGAAGATTGATATATAGGATTGTTTCATTTGCTCTCCGAAAAGATTTCAGGCATTACCGGCAGTGTACCGGAAGTGACGAATGGGTTCCGGGTTTTCACCGGGAGGGGCCCACCCACCCGGGAGTGAGCCTAATAGCCCAAGTGGGCTATGGCGCTAGGAAAAGAAAACCAAAGAAAAGAAAAAGAAAAAAAGGGAGGGAGGTGGGAAGGATGGAGGGGACTCCTCCTTTCCAAACCAAATTGGAGTTGGAGTCTCCTCCTCCTCTCTTGGTCGGCGCCCTAGGGGCTCCCTTGAGCCCCAAGGCAAGCCCCTCCCCTCCTCCTATACATACTAGAGGTTTTAGGGTTTTTTGAGACACAAGTTTGTCATGTGCAACTGAAACCTGTACTTCGTAGTTCTTCCTCTAGATCGATTTTCTGCGGAGCTCGGGCGGATCCCTGCATGAATAGATCATCACCATCACCGGCGCGCCGTCACGCTGCCAGAGAACTCATCTACTTCCCCATCTCTCTTGCTGGATCAAGAAGGCGGAGATCGTCATCGAGCTGTACGTGTGCTGAACACGGAGGTGCCGTCCGATCGGCGCTAGGTCGGAACGGATCGTAGGACGACGGTGATTTGAATCACGAAGCTGTACCACTATGTCAACCGTGTTTCTTAACGCTTCCCGCTTAGCGATCTACAAGGGTATGTGCATCCGATCTCCCTCTCATACATGAACATCACCATGATAGGTCTTCGTGTGCGTAGGAAATTTTTGTTTCCCAGGCAACATTCCCCAACATCATATTGAGGGCACAAAAAGTCTAGAGTTGAAATAAGATAAAAAATGAGATGCCTTTGTAAGAGGTCAGTATTCGTTTGGAACTTTGATACTTCGAAAGGGATTGTCCATTTTGTACACGAAGTGCATCCTATTTTTGCCGTAACCCTCCCAACTTTTTAGCACATGCTGCGTGGGTGAAGTGATGATACCATGCTAAGTTTCAACCTTTTCAGAATTCATTTGTAGCGCTTTTGAATTTCAGGGTCATTTAGCTAAAAAAAATCATTAAATGCATGGAAAATAGCAAATGAGGTGAGAAAGGGTTAATAATTTATGAGGTGTCTTTGAATGGTGCATATTGAGGGCACCAAAAGTCTTTAGTTGAAATAAAATTAAAACATTGAAATGTCTTTGTAAGAGATGAGTATTCGTTCGGAACCGCGAGACTTCGAAAGGGATTGTCCAGTTTGTACACGAAGTGCATTCTGTTTTTGCCGTAACCCTCCCAACCTTTTAGCACATGCCATGCGAGTGAAATGATGATACCATCCAAAGATTCAGCCTTTTCACAGTTCTTTCGTAGCACTTTTCAATTTCAAGGTCATTTAGCTAAAAAAGTACTTAAATGCATGGGAAATAGCAAATGTGGTGAGAAAGGGTTGCAAATTTATGACATGGCTTTGAATGATGCATATTGAGGGCACAAAAAGTGTGGAGTTGAAATAAGATTAATAAAATGAAATGCATTTGTAAGAGATAAGTATTCGTCCTGAACTCATATACTTCGAAATGGATTGTCCAGTTTGTACACGAAGTGCATCCAGTTTTTGCCGTAACCCTTCCAACTTTTTAGCAGATGACATGTGGGTGAAATGATAATACCATGCCAAGTTTCAGCCTTTTCAGAGTTCGTTTGTTGCATTTTTTAATTTCAAGATCATTTAGTTAAAAAAAATCATCAAATGCATGGAAAATAGCAAATGAGGTGAGAAAGGGTTGAAAATTTATGAGGTGGATTTGAATGGTGCATATTGAGGGCACAGAAAGTCTGCAGTTGAGATAAGATAAAAATGAAATGCCTTTCTAAGAGATGAGTATTCGTTCGGAATCGTGATACTCCGAAAGGGATTGTCTAGTTTGTACACGAAGTGCATCTATTTTTGCCGTAACCTTCCAAACTTTTTAGCACATGCCATGTGGGTGAAATGATGATACCATGCCAAGTTTCAGCCTTTTGAGAGTTCATTTGTAGCGCTTTTCAATTTCAATGTCATTTAGCTAATTTTTTTATTAAATGCATCGAAAATAGCAAATGACGTGAGAAAGGGTTGAAAATTTATGAGGTGGCTTTGAATGGTGGATATTGAGGGCACAAAAAGTCTAGAGTTGAAATAAGATAAAAAATGAAATGCCTTTGTAAGAGATGAGTATTCGTGCGGAACCGTGAGACTTCGAAAGGGATTGCCCAGTTTGTACACG